>NW_009970719.1:1005516-1007584 GCF_000747805.2 Chaetura pelagica | reverse complement strand
CCCCCCCCGCCCCAACCAGATAACCATCCTGTCACTCTATGGGATTAATTAGTTTGTTTTGTTTTGGTGTTTCCTTGCTTGTTAGATGTTCTTTCACCCTTCCTTGCCTGACCTCACCCTACCTCTCTTGTCTCTATGCTACAAAAAAGGATACCAAAGCCTCTAAGATATTTTAAAAAGAATACTCAAGCTTGTGCAGATGACAGTTTGGGATGTATTGCATAATGCTTTTTTGAGGCTGTTTGGCAAGATGACAGTGTTGAACCATGTTGCAGTTGGCCCCTGGGTGGCACTACATGGCTAGGCCTGGGACCAACAAAAGCAGTTTTGGATAAGGGTAGAAAAGATAATTGAAGCAGTTTTCTTTTTAAAAATTAAAGACAAATCCTTAAGCTAAAATTGTTGATATTTGATCAATTCAGTATCAATATGCAATAAAATTAAGCTGTGTTCCTCTTATTGAATGAGATTCCAAACTGTTCTGTATATCTTGACTACCTGATAGTATCTGGATCACTTTTGGCAACATGCTGATACTAAGTACAGATGCAGTGGGAGAGTCCTATGGGTAGAAGTATGTGACTAGAACTGCTTTGTGCTCCCTGAATATGCATACTACCAGCCTGTGCTGCAGCCCTGGGGGTGATTTTTTTAGTACTATTATAACCCTTTTTATTGTTTGAATAGCAGTTTTATGACAAAACATTTATATTCAGCCTGCCTTTGTGCTTGACTGAAAGAGAGCAATCACTGGGAATGATAAGGCAACAATGGTAATGATAACTGCATTTATGGAGACTTACAGAATTTAAACTGGCATGCAAAAATAGACTTACAATAGTGCTCTACCTGCATCTGAACTGGTTTGGGTATATTTCTTGTGCCTGGCCCATGTTTGCTTATTGATGGAGAAGCTGCCTTTTCTCCTTTTTCTCGCTTACAGCATTTCTTCTGTATGAATCTTACATGTGTGAATGTCAAGTTTATCTTATCACAGAAAGATGCCATAGTGAGGTGGGGGAACATAACCATTTTTCAAAATCCATATCCCTGAAATTATTGCTCAACTTAAGTATCAAGTTTTCAGAGTTTGTGGTTATATGATCTTGAAGCAGAATGGGCCATTAACTGATTTTTGAAGTCCTGCCTCTCAAGAAAAAAGGCAATTCTTTCACTCTCCCTTGAGAAGAGGTGGGGCATAGTACTGGACATTGGAAAATAATCCAAGAGTTTAAGAACAGTCTTTTGCCTGAATATCTCAACATACCTTTTTTTTTTTTTTTCATATGATAATTTTCCTATTCTATTTTTCCTTTCAATTTTTATTTTCTGTACTTATCAATCCATTAGCAGTTGATACAAAAGCTGGGTGGTAAAAATTTTTGAAAACTTAAGTGGCTAGAAATGTAGGAAGACAAAAAAATAGTTGTTAAAAACAAGAGGTGTGTTTTATATTACGAATGTCTGTTCTTTTACTCATTCAAAAGCTAACTACACTCCATTTTAAAATGTCCATATATGATAATTACATTTTAACCTGTTTGTGTGTTCCTTTCTGGGTTGTTTGGACTTTAAATATGTTTAATGATTCAAATTCTTTGGGGTTTTTTTTGCAAACGAAAGGTAAGTAATGCAAGCATTAATTTGCTTTGCCTAAGTTCTCTACAGTATTTTACTGGAATGTTGTTTTCAAAGATATGTAATTTTCTACCTAAATGTCTTTCTAATTCTTTTGTGCAAATGATATCTTTTCCCCAGGCCCAGCTACTTAGTGGATATTATTGAACAAGTGTCTCTTATGAGTTCTAAAAAAGTGCAGCGTTATTTGAAAGAAATTTAAAAAAACCTGTGTGTGGACTATTTAGGAATATGCTTAGTGAATATTAAGCAAACACCTGAAGTTCCTGTGCTGCTGCCTAGAACCAGCACTTCATTACATGTTACGTGCAGTGACTTTGAATTTTCTATTAGGTACTGGTCTCATAGCCTGGAAGGCTCGTGCACGATGTGTATGGGAGTCATTTCCAGCAGAGTGAAGCTTGTCACAGATCCACCTAAAAGGTAAGGA
>NW_009970719.1:995013-1005484 GCF_000747805.2 Chaetura pelagica | reverse complement strand
TGAACACCTGCACACAGAGAAGGAAAGAAATTTGGTTTAGGACTTGATTCTACATGTCTTACCCACATACATTAAGTCCAGAAATAGGCATGATGAACTTCAGATAGAACCAGAATATTTAAATGGAAGGAACAATTCCAGAATATTAACCCCCTAAATTTTTTGTGCGTTTTTCAAGCTGATGAGGACAAAGGAGAAAGGCTTAAATATATTTTGGATTTTTATTTTTTTATCTGTAGTATTGAAAACTGTAGTTTAGACAGGATACTTTCTAAAAGCAAAGTTGAGCTGTGAATCTGGCAGGCAATGTATGCAAAATGAATCTTTGCTGTTGATATTCCTCTTATTTGGTAAGGAAAATAGTGTTAACAAGTGTTAATGAATACTAAGAAAAAAGAAAAACAGAAAAAGAGGAGGAAATGGTGAAGAACTGAGAATAAGAAAAGAAACTAATAAGAATGAGAGAAGGAGGAAAAGTACAACAGTAAAGTTAGTGAAGAAATGCATTGATTTCTTTTTGACTGAAAGTGGCTTAAATGGGCTTCTGAGGGTGAGGAACCTTATCACGTAGGTCAAGTGGTAAGCCCTAAGAATATTAGTTTGAGCAATTCAAATCAGGCAATTCAAGAGATAAATGCGCCTTAAGAAAGCATGGGAAAACGTACAGAATGTGGTGATACACTGTTGGTTTTAGGATAAGAGAATTTGATAAAGGAATATAAGGGATAAGAAATTTTGAAACCCAGGACCAATAGGGACTTTCTCGGTCTCCAAGTTTCTTGTATTAGCATCATAAACTTAGCAAGCTTAATCTGAGAAGTTTTGATTTTTATGGAAGAAATCTCTTCATGGACTTGGTTTTAGAAACTTATTTACTTTTCCATCCCAATTTTTTCTTTCCCAATTTATAGATACTTTTTTTTTTTTTGTGCTAAAATTTGCATCTTGGCTGTTAACTGCCTTTTCAGCCCGGTGTTTCACCTTACAGAACAACTTATTACCATTTCATTTTTAGCCAATTCCTTATCCACATTTCAATTTCACTGCTAGCCGATGCATTTTCAACTTTAAGTAACCTTTTCATCTGCAGTATTGTATGAAATACCTTGCTGAAATCCAGGCAGGTATTTCATCCAGCATATCAGTTACCTTATTAAAAGGAAGTTATTGCTTTAGTCTGGCATGATCTTTCTGCAATTAGTTTATATTGTATTTTAAAGCTGCAAATGTCCCCTTGTTCATAAGAAAACACCTGTTAGTGATAGTGTAATGAAATAATTGCTCTTGGAAAGGGAAAACCTTGTAAGCCACACTTTCAGAACAGAGAATTTGGGTCATGCCATTAAAAAATAATAATCCTTAAAAGCAGTCTATTTTTGACAACAGGGCCTTGATCCATTCCCCAATCAAACTGAACATGCGTATCATGAGAAATCTTTCCTCCATTAAAATAATTTACTATCCTAAAAATGAATTAGCTGAATCAATATACTCCTCCTGACATTTCCCTGAGGAATCAGGAGCAGCTGCTTGAGCAGCAAAAGCTGCCTGAACAGTCAGGCACCTCACCTGATATAGGCAAGGAGGTCACCGCTGATGTCACCTGGGAGCAAGAAACAGACCCTTGTAGGGAATCAAGGAAGAGGGTTATTCATGGGTGCAATGGTTTTGCTGAGGCAAACCCAAAAATCCAGTATGACTGTCAGAACTGGTAAAGCTGCACAATCCCGAAAACCTATAAGTATTAAGCTAGAAGGCAGTATTGTTTCCTGTGTGTCATGCTCCTCTAACTACTTGAACTCCTGGAAGATCTGTGTAAAGACTTAGCTCCTATTAATTCATTAGATTAATTTGTTTTTAAGGATAGTTTGTGTAAAATGTCTTATTACTTAGCATATTATGCTGTATAGATATCCAGATATGTAATGCTGAAGGTGTTTAATAATGAGCTCATTCTTGAGTTTCGACCATTTTCTTCAAAAGAACTGCCATGCTTCAGAGAAAAGGAAAAACATGGGCAAAATTCCAATACAAATAGGTTTAAAAAATCTGAGCTGGAATCTTTTAAAAGGCACAAATTTACAGGCATAGAATTTCTACATAGGTGGTAAATATACTGATTTTTCAGGATTTTTCTCTAAATTGAAATATAAAAAATGAAAAATAATGCTGTGTAACAAGTATTTTTTAAATTGAAAAAATATTACTGATAGCTCTTGATGGCTTAGTATTTTTATTCTTTTCTGTGAAAATATAAAGCTTTTTAAAGAAAACATTAACACATTGAGCTATACAATTAAAATTTATTCTTAATCTCAGAAGAGCTGGCAGTAGAACTTCACTTGGAATTTTCCGTCAAAAATATTTTTCAATACAAATAATTCATGCTTTGAAATTACACTCATCCTATAACGACGATTAGTCCAGGTCAATAATAGAATATACCTAATTTAATTTGAAAAATGAAGTCTTGACATTTTTTGCAATTAGATAATTGACTTTTTTTAAAGTGAAAAAGATTTTTTAAGTGTAGCTTAAAAAAGCCTTTTACTAATAATTACTAGCTAATTTGTGCGAAAATTTGCTACATCAATATAAAAGTGTTCTAAAATTAATGAATGTAGGTATATAATTTTTCATAGTTTATTGAATAAATCAAGTTGTGTTTGTTTTTTTTTTTCTTCTGATATATTAGGTAAGATAATATTTTGAAACCTAAAATTACTTTCTGCCATAACGTGTTTCCTAGTGATGTTTGGTTGATGTACTGATGCAGATGATCTTTCAACACATCTCCTCAGCCACAGTGTTGTTTAGGGTTTACATCAACCTCGGTTCAGTGAAAAGAGCTGAAGTTATTTCTCTTTGCATGACAGGGGTACATAATTGTAGCCAAATTGCAGATTTGTGTATGATAAAATGGCTGAAGCTGGTTGTGGAAATCCTGGTTGTTGGACTTGTGATAATTGCCTTCCCCAGCTAATATAATTTTCAGTATATGACATTGATTCCCTCTTCTGCATTTCTTTACAATATCAAATTGAGGGTGCAGTTAAATATGAAGGCTGTGTCGCTTTCATCAACAGTCAGTGGTGCTGTGAAGAGCATTGTACTTTTATAACAATTGGGTCTCTTCCTAAAATCTCTTTCTTTTTTGAGCATATGTTGGGCATGTCTCCTTTCATCACAGCAGGGGACACTGTGTATTTGCAGGATAAACTAGTTCCCTATTAGTAATGTGAAATCTGTATGAACTTGTTTGCATATGTATGCCAGTTGATAATACCTTTTGAGGGGGTAAGTGTTGGGGAATTGTGTCAGGAATAGTATTTTTTTCCTCTCAATAGATTCATATCCTGTAAATATGCTTTCCCATTACACCTAAATGCTGTTTTTAGCCCCTATGAATGTAGGATATATTGATAATAGGACATAAATAAACACATAGAAATTCGTAACTGATACTAATGCGTGAAAAGCAAACACACTAACTCACAGTTTGCTACTCTAAAGAAAATCTCCTCAGGTTGCTGTGCTGAAAGATTTTGTTTTGAATATGTGTGTCGAAGAGTTTTTCCAGTGAGTTGGAGCTGTAAAAGAACTCTGTGTTGCATATCCAAAGTTTAATACGTGCAGAAGTTGAGTGGGAATCTGTATCACAGCAGGTCAGGTGCCCAGGCTCCCTGTGCATGGTGAGGTAAGGGAGCTTGTGTGCTCCCCCTAAGAGACATCAGGGAACTCTGAGTCTCTCAGTCAGGTTTAGGTATCAAGCCCTTCAGTCTTGATTTATGTGGTGTAGTTTTGGACACATGCAGAAGCAGAACACTAGGCAACTTGGTAATACTAGTGGTAAAAGCTTATATGTTTAGGTATGTCTTTTTATGTCTTCAATTTACATACCAGTATTTGATCAAAGTCCCACTTTAGATGCCTCACTAGTTTGTAAATCTTGCTCTTTCCTATTTATTTTTTCTAAATATGCTTGCTGATCTAAATTATCATTTTAAATTACATTTTTATTTAGCATAAGAACAATCTTGACTGCTTTATTTACGAATGGCCTGCTGTGTACATTAGAAATGATAAAGATGAAAATCGATGCCTGTTTTGTTATTTAGTTAGAAAAATAGCTTTTCTTATTTGATTTGTAATCCTGCCTAAAGAAAACTGCACTGCATTCTCTTCCACTAGAAACTCTCCTTTCATCTGATTCTTAACTATTGAAAAAAAACCAGAAGTATCTCAGACTCATTTTTGTTTGGGAAGAACAGGATTGTCTATGCAGGGAAACTGTTCAGAACCTACGCTGCTCTGTGCTGAACACAAGAAATAACGCACCTAGCAAGACATTTTTTAACAAATCTGCCTATAAGCTTTTCCCTTATTGCAGCATTCACCTTTAAACTATTTTTAACATGGGCTTTTGGCAAACAATGTATCTTTCTCCTTCTATGATGGAAAGAAATAGCTCAGTAATAAAGAATACTAATTTCTGTGTCTTTCACATTCATGTCTCGGAAGAGGTGTAATTTATAGAAGAAAATTGCAAATCACATTATGAACTGCTTAAGAATTTCAGGGAAGGAAACAACTTCTGGAAGAAAAAAGAGTATAGTGACTAATATTTTTTTCAGAAGTTTAGACATGAAATTTCCTTTTTTGAGATAGGCAGAAAAATATATATATGTATCTGCTAACATCTGTGATGTTTAATAGAAAAGGTAATTACCATTTCCATCATGAAAACAGAAAAAGTTTTTTGGGAGGGCCAGAAGATGATGTTAACATTTATCCTTTGGGCTAATTGAAAGAAAATCCACCCTTTTAAAAGTGAGACTGCATCCAAACTGTTTTTAAACTAAATACAAATCCATTTGCACATTTGCGTCATAAAGCATGCGATTTAATCACATTAATAAACTATAGTGGTGTGGAATTCTGAGGAAACTGATATGAGCGGGTCTTTTTTATAGCCTGACTATATTGCCATCACTGGTCTTTGAAGTGACTGGGCCTGAGCTTCCTGAAGGATAGTTGGGATATGCTCCTTTGAAGCACAAGGTTCATAACATGGGAAAAAATATTCGAGATCAGTTATTGCTCCTGACTCACAGTGTGTTCAAGCTGTCTTTATTACTTGTCATTGAGACAATAATTTGATTTGACAGGCAGATTGGGTATTATTAAAATTAAAGGATTTCAGTTGCCTTCCTGCATTTGTGAGGTGTTGTTACAAAGATCTGCTTCGTAAAGAGAACCAAGACTACTGTGGCACTGGTTTGGTCTGCAGGTAAAGGAGCTGGAAATTTGCCAAGTTTTGTAATCGGCTGGTGAATTAATTGTATCTAGTTGTCCAAGCTGAGCATTTACTTATGAAACACAACTCTCACATTATTTAAGTTGATACAGTGCACCTTTTTCAGGGAAAACAAGAATCAGCAGTTTAGAGTGAGGGCTCTGCCTTGTTACTGGTGTTACTGCTTTTTTATTATCTAGGATGAACTTTGCACTGTCACCGAGACCCCATTTTACTACATGTATATTCATATATAGAAGGATAAGCCTATATAAAATTTTGAAAACAAAAGAGGAAAAGGCTGAAAAAGAGGTAGATGTAGGCGAGTAAAGGCAAATAATGTACAATGACAGCATGCTTTCAGGTAAAGCTTATAACCTTTTTATGAATGAATAAACCAGAGGAAAATCTTGTTTGGGGTTCACTGGAAGTGGTGCTAGAAAAAGAGAACTTTATTATTACTTCCACTTTGTGAAAAAAAACCACAACAGGCAAGTAGTGATCTGTTCATGAGCACATGTAGAATTATCATCCAGTTTAGTGACCCTTAAACATACTCTCTTACTCCTATTTCATTAAGGTCTAACTGGTGAAATTGGCCCGAGCATATAAGCGCGTTTTATAGGAAAGGTTGCCACTTTGCTATAGCTCGTGTTGATTTAGGCATATTTAATGTGTTGGGTTTTTACAACATTTTGGTGGATGTTCTTTTATTTCTACCAAACTAAACCGAGGAGGGGCAGCACAGCACTAAAAACCTACGTTCCGAGCATTTTACCTCCGTCTAATTTTAAAATACCTATTTTCAGACATTGAAGATTGTTTAGAAAATGTCTGATCCTTGAAAGTCCTTCCCTAAACATCCACTGCCAGTTGTTAAGCTATTTAGGTCTCTTAAGCTTCTCCTTTGAATTTTTAGAAATATATGTAGTAGTAAGAGGCAACAACAACTAGGATTTTGTAATGGTTTTGCCTATCAAAGAAAGTATTTCTATTGTGCTCTAATGCTAACACTTAACAAGCTGCTTTTTTTTTGCCTTTTTTTTTTTTTTAAGGAGAGCAAATGTTAGTAAATGTACAGGTAAACCTACCAATTAATTAATTCTACATGTAATTAAGTAAATGTAAATTGCCATATGCTCAGTGCATTTCATAACCCTGAAGATAATAATTACCATATCCAGCTCATCATGACATCACTTTCAAAACAGGTGGGATGTTCTCCATATTATTTTTTTTCTGAGTTGTGTTTTTTTGAAAAATACTAAAAACAGTTATGAAATATAACTGAGAGCAGAACTGCTTATTCAAATTTACAAATGCAGACTTAAAAAAATCTGTGTTCCTGCCCTTGCAGTTAAGAGTAAATGAAGAACTGATTCAATCCATCACATACAGCCTATACACTTGAAGGTGAGGCAATTTAAAAACAATCAATCAAACAAACAAAAAAGTTTCCTCACCTTTTGAATTGCACTCACATGGAATTTTACAAAAGGAGGAAGGGAACTAATTCACAAATTGACACTGAAACTTCACTTTCTGGAAGATGCCATTTCTCTCTTATTCCATCAGACAATCTTGCCATGTCTGAAGGACAAACGTATAAAAATGTGAACGTGCTTGAAAAAGTAGATTTTAAGATGGAGAGTGAAAAGAAATTTCTTAGAATCTAGCCAGTCATAAAACATGACTCATCAGACTATACATCTCAAAACAGTTTCATCTTTGTCTTTGATATGCTGTTAGTCATTCCCTGATTTTCCTCAGTGTCTTAATGGATATTAAATACTGAGATATTGTAAAATGCAGTGTAAATTATAAATCATAGCATGGTTTGGGTTGGAAGGGACCTTAAAGATCATCATTCCAATCCCCCTGCATGGGCAGGGACACCTCCAACTAGACCAGGTTGCTCAAAGCCCTGTCCAGCCTGGCCTTGATGTATATAAATTGCTATTGTTTTGTAATCCCTATTATGACCACTGAGAATAGGTGTTGCTGTTGCTTGTTATATTGCTTTACTTATAATGAATTTTACTCATTAAGCTTCATAACTGATTCATATATATTTTGTCCACCTTTCCTTATGATTCTGATGGATGGAGGTAAATGATCATCCACATTTTGGCTGCACTTTCTAAGTTAAGCAGCAACTTAAGTGTGCCATAGTTGGAGATTTTCCGATGTGTAGTTATATGTCAGGCAGTGCTCCATCAAGAGTTGCCCTCTCTGAGAAGTAAATATACAAATGCACCAAATGCCATCAAGGAAGGCTTTCCCAAACTGTGTCCCACTGGTGATAGAGAAGCCATTTCCAAACAGTGTGAAACCTTTCACAGACCTGCTTCTGCCAAATGTAATTGCAATGGTTCTCGTCAATACAATTGATAGTACCAAGCAATTAGATTTTTCTGACAGCCTGATCGAAGAGCTAAGTATGGTCATAGAGTATGTATTTAGGAATATGAATATGCCCTTCAGCCTGAGGAAAAACTGTGTTCTTTTAAATTAGGAGATAGGAGGGATCAGCTGGTGATCTGGTTGTTTTGTAGTTTAGCTTCTGAAGTGAAATGAAATTAATAGCATTTGAAAGGAATCTATTAGGGCAATTATTAATATTTTCTTACAAATTCATTCCAATTAAAAATATTTGGTAGAGTGCCTCCTTGATAAATCTACTTAGATCAGCCCTTTGGAGTTTATTTTACAGGCATTTTGAAAGAAGAAGGGTTATCCATGTGAAAGACATGTGAAAGACTCACAAACACCTTTAATTCTTCATTACCTTCAGCCTTCCTGATTCTTTTGACCTACTGTTTCCCCAGTTTTTAGATGACAGTTTCTACCAATCCTAATAATAAAAAATGCCAAAACAGAAGAAAAATCTGAATGTCAACAAAAAGATTCACAGAGGAAAGCAATCAAAAATGATGTTGCAAATCAAGCCTAGAATCAGACTATCAAAAATTCAAAATCTTTCAGCTATTTGCAATTATGGTGGTAATTGCTGTTTTAAAATGTTTTCCTTCTTCCAAAGAAACTCCATGTTGTTAGCTGAAGTTCTAGGTATTTGAAATCACAGAAAATCCTTTTTTTTTTTTTTTGCAACTGATGAAGACTAAATATTATAGGCAATCAAAACAACATATTTTAGCTGATTTAAAAAAAAAGGTATCTTTTGGAACTTCTTTAAAAAGTCGTTTTACTCTGTGGTAATAGCTAATTACAGCATACTTTTTCACAGACTACAACGTTAGCATTCTCTGTTTCAAAGCAAGAAATGGTGGATTTAAAAATTCTTCTTAAGGAAATGGCACCTGAAGTCTGCTATGATGTTTTAGTCCATGTAATTATTCCCTTTCTTTCTGTTGTGAATCAGTGTTTGCAGCAAAGTTTTTATTTAATATATGTAAACAACACATATAATTCATAAAATTATGGTTTCCTTAAAAATACAGTAATTTAAAGATTGATGTAGCAATGTTACATAACATGAAGCCATTAAACAAAAATAAATGCCTGGAAGTTACAGATAGAGTGCAGGAAATGGTATTGAATAATAATAATAATGTAAGAATAATTTTGTTTCAAGAGCAATTATTATAAAAGGCAACTAAATTCTGAGGTTTTGGTCAAGACTAATACTAAATCATATTTAGAATATGGCATTTATTTTTATTCTTTGATGACAATAGTAAACTATGTTCTTATTTCTTTTCTTCAGAGGCTGGTTTAATTCACAGTTTTTGAAGGATGGGTTCCATAAAGAAAGGGAACATTCTATTTCAGTTTCATTATTGAAACTTTCTAATTAGAACTTTTCTAATGAAATAGTTAAAAGTCAATAATATGCAATGATTTTTAATGGAGCAAAAATTCATAAGCTCTTTGCTAGGTGTCTTCCTTTAGCAGCCATTAATTAGTTATTATCATGATGTCTGAAGAACAAATATTAGCAAATGGATTACCTTAAGAATCTTTTCTAAAGGTGAAATTGTACAAAGTAAAACTGATCTAAATGACCAATACTCGAAAAACTTACAGGACTTGGTTTTGAATAAATATTTAGGAGAAAAACAAGTTAATACTTTTCTATCAGTTGTTTTGTAAGCAATATGTCTGCATGAAGCAAAAGCAAAGGATTGGCAGGGAAGTGATGGCACAGCACTGATCCAACTGCAGTAGGATCAATGAAGCTGGAAGAGCCTTGAGTGGAATTTTTTGAAGTTAGAGGCAAATTTTTAGTAGAGGATCTTGACTTACAGACCTCATTTATAAAAGAGTCAGAATGAGCAGCTGTATTAAAGTACTCTGAAATTGTGTTTTGTTGGGTTTTTTTCTCCTCAGCTTGCAACCAGAGTGAAGCTGGGAAGTGTCTGGAAGTTTTTTAAACACCAGTGTAAGTGCAGCTAGCTATTGGTATAGAATGGAGACTTTGATTAATCTGTTAAATATCTAATTTTGTACTCACCAATTCATACCATTGAGGCCAAGAACTTCATAAATATTTAGCATCTTTAGCAAGCTGGTGTGACAATTTGAGGCAAAATGAAGCCAATAACCTTAAAAAGAGAGCAAAAAGGTTTCACAGGTTGAAACCACTCAGTGTTGTTTAATCTGCAGTTCTAAATTATTAAAATCTTCAAGGAAGAGAAATCTCATGCTACTGAGAGAGTATTTGGATAAATTACTTTTCAGCATTTGAGTAAATCTGCTAAGTTTGAAAATATTATTTTAACCAGGGCATAAATGTTGGGGATTTTGTACAAAAAAAGTTATTCTTGTAAATTATTGCACAGGGTCACTTGGTATTTATTTTTAGAAGCTGCAAGATACAGGGAAGTTAGGGAGGAAAAAACTTACCATGGCATTTTGAGTTTTAGGTATATGTTACTTCTCTGAGTTTGTAAGTAGCTTACTTTTTTCATAATTAAAATGCATGCTACAAAAACTCTACCAGATATATTTGGATAACATTTGTAATATGGCTACATATTTTAAAACAGACCTCTCATGTATCATTATATACATTAGAAATAAAGCTACTTGAGCAGAAGTCTTTGTTTTGTAGTATCCATAAACCTGAACTTCATAATGAAAGAGGTTTTTCTGTCTTACAAGATGTCTTTAAGTCTGATATGACATGATATTATATGAATGGAAAAGCAGGAA
>NW_009970719.1:928481-994800 GCF_000747805.2 Chaetura pelagica | reverse complement strand
ATGATTAAAGATATATATATAAAAAAAAAAGTAAATCTGAAAGTAAATCTGTAGAACTGCAACCATAGTTGGGAAAATCATCAGTCATTTTATTCTATAGAATTCTTGAGCCAGCTGATAGATGAATCACTTTTGACAGTAACTCACTTTTTGACCTATGTGGCAGGGAGAATGTCACAGCAGTAGGAGAGGTTCTGTGATAATTGGAAAGTGAAGAGGACTTGGTGGTGCAGTGGGTTAGTGCATTAGCTTTTCCCCTCTGGAGACCTTGATTCATATTCTGCCTTATGGTCACTAGTGAAAGTTCATGATTTGGTGTCCTGCTTCTGTTTGTACATAAGACAAAAAAAAGACCCATATTTGGAAAAAAAAGTTGTCTTTCTCCACTATAAAACACTGTATTGGCAAGGATCTTTAGGTCAATGTACATTGGCAGGGAGCTCAAACAGCCTTTATTCCTGCAGTATGAGTCTATCAAATCCACTTTCCCCCAAAAAGCAGTCACTCAGTGTGATACTAAAAGGGGCAAAAAAGGAAAAAAAAACACTTAACAGATTATATGTATGAAAGTAAAGCAAATAATGATGAAAACTCATCCAGTGTAGATGGAAACTACACCGATAAATTGTCCATTTTCACTTGGAATTAATTCCTGCTAATCTCTTGCACTGAAGTTACATTTCTCTTAATCTGTTTTATTTGAACCTCTTTCTGCCTAAGATTTTTAAGTGCCAGAGAACTGCTGTTTTAATGCAGTGAAGTGGAGCAGTGATGACATCCAGTGATTAATTAGTTGAAAAACTACGCATTCCCTAAAGTTATCCTGGGAGCCACTTTCCAGGCCTGTTTAGAAGAATCACACTGCTTGCAGTACAGGTGGTAGTAACTGAATAGAAATTGGTTATCAGTGATCTTTTATTACCTCTGCAGTGCTTACTCTTCCTGCCTTGTTAGAAGGGTGGTGCAACCAGTTGTGCTTAATGATCCAGCAGAAAGACCCTGAATTTTGTCAACTCCTCCTATGTTTATCCTATCACCTCCTTCAAAATGTACAACTTCCAGGTTATATTTGGGATTTGCATCAATGTGTGAATACTCTAAGTTTCAAATCCCCACAAAAATGTTAGCTCTGATTACAACTGAGAGACCTCCCCTCTTTAAACATGAATTAAATATTCAGCATGAGTTCAGCCTGAGAATCTTGGTGACTAAAGCAGTCTGTACAGGAGTGAAAAAGACATCAGGGAAGTAAGACCCACAATTTTGTACCTTCCTTTGAGGCAACAGGTAACCACAATTATGGCTCCATCTCTGGAGCAGTTGACAAGAATTATCAGCTAACCACAGTATCCAGTCTCTATCCCTTTTTGATGGTCATTTCCCTATAACTTGAGGGAAACATGGACTAGAAATTGAAACCTACTTCTTTTTCCTTTCAATAATAACAAAAAAAAAAAAAAGATAGAGGAGGGCAAACAGAAGAAGAGAAGGATTAAAGGATAAAGACAAGACAGAGGAAGCTTGAGCAGAAAGGAACAGACAAGAACTGAGCTGTCATTTGGCTGATAAATCATTCTCTTAATCAACTGTGCCAGCTAAAGAAGGCCTGAATAAGCAGTTCTAGATGAAGAAGCTGATTTTTTTGTTTCCTTCCTCCAGTACATACCTAGTAATGTAAATTTATACTTTTAGTCATACTATTTTCTAGTAGGGTTATAGGAGCCTTGGTTTGAGACTTTTCTTTTTCTTTGCATGAAGAAAACTTCCTAGGATTGTGAAAACATTTAAGCAGGTTCTATATTACATAGAAGTTTAGATCTCATTTTTCTTGTGTATCTGATATCTTAAACCAAAAGCCTTAAGAATATCTCTTTTAGTAAATAAAACTTCTGTGTTATATACAGAACATTTTCATGACCTGCTCACTTATGCTGTGCTCCATTACAAGTCAGGTTCTAAAAGAAAGCAGAGATGTCTAGTTTGAAGATGCTCTGTCAATGTTAAAATTGAAGAGAGGGGAACGGCACCATATTCTTGGACATGCTTTCTAAGTCCCATCTTTAGAGGTTCTTTCAGCTTTTGTTTTTCATTATGGAAAATAAAAGGTAAAGGTATCCAGCAGTTGCAGTGAAGTGTTCAGATTTCTAGCTGCCAACAGAAGTGTGTGTACTTCTGGATTTGATTTTGAGTTGAGAAAAGAATCTGACAATTTATTTTTACACCACTTTAGTAGTGGTGTGGGTTTTTTATTTTTTTATTTTTTTAGTTTCAGTGTTGTTAGGTATGATGCACAGAAAGAGGGTGAGAAAGTGATTTCATGCTCTATTTCTCCAGATGAAGTTTTGTGCTTTGCTGACAAATACTGACATGTAAACCCAAATTTCAACTTCCCGGGTTTAGCAATGGCAAATAGAGAAATTGTTCACAGTCATAGGTAAACTTTCATAGGCCACACAAAGCATTCAAAATTATTTGATATGTTCCCCTGGCATGGTTCAGGGTTAGCTTGAAAAAATAGCCTTTCTTGATTTCAGACTCCTAGAATGACCATAGAATTGTAGAATCACAGAATAGTTTGGATTGGAAGGGCCTTTTAAAGGTCATCTAGTCCAAGCCCCCATGATGACTGGTTTCTATGCTTTTTAAATAAATTGTTTGCTACCATAATCTTTAATTACAACAGTTAACAAATTTGTAATTTAAAGTTTAAAAAAGAAAAGAAGAAAGTAAAATTGGTAATTGTGTAGGGGATTTCTTTTGAAATGGAATTTTCTTGATCGTCTAAAATCAAATAAGCTTTAAAGTACTTGGAAGGATATAAAAGGATGAAGTTATCTAATCCATGAATATAAGGAAGCATCAATACCTTTACTTTTGAAATCTTAAGAGGAACTCTTTCTTCTCCAGTACTTAACCCAGAATTTTGCCACGTAACTATTTTTGGGTTTGGTTTTGTACAGCAAGCTCCAATGCTGAGGAGGTTATGGAATAAGGAAACTCTATATGCTGCTTTGCTACCATTTTATTATCTCTGGGTTCTGTCTCACAGAGGTGAATGTTCATCTTGGGGTGATTCTTTTCATCTTTTACTCCCACCTGTACGTTTTGTCTGTCCACTCTCTACTCCTACCATGGGAAAATTGCTTATAGAAAAGCTGCTCAGCTATTTCTGTTTGCAAAAAAATATAATAGTGTAATTGTTTATCTTACTATCCAAGGCTTTATTTAAACTGTGGAGGTTTTCCAGTTGTTTAATGAATGTCACTGTCCTTCTTGCCCTGGGGACAGAGAAGATAGGAATGGAAACCTCTCTAGCCAGCAGTCAATGGTCACCCATCCTCATTCATTAATCATTAGTTTAGTAGGGCTGGACTCTTTACTAGGTTGATACTTTTTCTACATCTAATTTAAGACAACATAGTTTGACTTGAAGTAAAACAAAGAAACAAATGCTGCATATTTTTACTGGAAATGTTTCATCCAGCCACCCATTTATGGCTGTGGTTCTTCTTCCTGCTGCATAATCTCAAGAAAGATTGTCATTTAATAATATAGTAGTAGATAATAATATACTATAAAATTAGTGCATTGCATGTTATCTGGCCAGATATATATAATTTTGAGTTATTTCTAGTGTTTTATATTTACTCTTTAAGATGTTTCTGAAGGTAGCTGTCTGAAAGTAGAATTTGAATCCACTGAAAAAGTGAGTAATGTGTGTTGTATCTTTAAGCCAGAACTGTGGGGCATGAGAAAAAAAATTGTAAAGAATAAGAACAATTAACAAAGTTATAATTTTGATAATAGCAGCACAAAAGGCTTAATAATATATTAGATAGCATTTACCACAATGTTTACATTGCTACCTACATCTCTAATGAAAAGCTCTGAGATAACAGCCATAATCACAGGTTTAAGACAGTGTCTGAGGCTTCAGATGTTCAGTCCAACAAACACTAACATAACTAAGAATAATGGAATAGTGCTAGATGAAGTAAAATGATGGCACTGGCCATTATATAAAACAACATACTGCAAATAAGATTTTTAAGATTTAGATTGGAAATAAACTGTTTTATATTCCCCTCTTCAGGTTCAATTCTTAGTTGCTGGGAATTTAGAAATGGGTGGGTAAGTAAGGGACCATGACTTTGAGCTGACTTTTTTGTCCTACACCCTTGACAGACTGTGGCAAAATGTTCCCAGTTGGATGAGGCTTGTGCAACCTGGTCTCGTGTGAGGTGTCCCTGCTTATAGCAGGGAGGTTGGAACCTGGTGATCTTTAAGATCCCTTCCAACCTTAACCATTCTATGATTCTATGACATTAGAGTTGTAGGCACTTATGTGACTACAGCCAAATCCTGTATACCCAAGAGATCTTGAGAGGTACAGAAAAAATGTTAGAGATGTGTCTCAGCTTCATGAAGTCCATATTAGGAAAAAAACTGGCTACCTATGAAAGTATTTCTAGCTGTGTTTTCCTTCAAACAAAAGTTGAAACTTCAATTTTTCATGTATTTGGAACTTTTAAAAGAAATGATTCATTCAAAATGACAACAGCTCCTGAAAGGATAAAAGCTTAAGAAAATACATAACATGCTGAAATATGCACACATATTGTACCTCATCTTGCCTAGATCTCCATGAAATGTCAGAAGAACCTCCTACTGTGATATGCCTGTGAGCTCTGCAAGACTGATTAAATTTCTGTATAATATCAATCGTTGCATCCTGTGAACCATAAATTATAAAATTTGTGTTCTATTTTATCACTCCATAAAAAGGCTCAAAACTTTTTTTCTTATCAGATATGAAGAATAAACTGTGACTCTCTTATTTGTGGCAATTTTATGCACATATAGAAAGAGAGCATAAGTGTGAGGTATATTCTTTATATATGTGTATGAAAGAAAAAAATTAAGAAGGCATTTGCTACAATACAATACAAAAAAAAAAGTATTTCTCAATTTTGTAGCATCCCAAAATAAGGGAACAAAATTAGGTGTCCAAAGCCTAATATGTACAGGTCCCTTGAGAGCAGAATTGAGAATATTGAGGCTGTTTCCTCCCTTACATTTTTAACTAGTGGAACAGGAAAATATGATCAGGAGATTTGTGTTAGAGAAGATTTGCTTTGTGACAGAAACTAGTGTTAAAAGGGCTTGTGGTCATTTCTCACACCTCTTCAAGATGTGTGGTTTCTGCACAGAATCTCAACTTACACATTTAAATCATATTCAATGTTTCTGACCTTTTGGCACCACACACCAAGAGGCTAATGTGAGGAATCTGTTCCTCTTGAATTGCTGGCTGTAGTTTAAGTCCATTGTTCAGAGAATTTCAGGATTATGAATTTCAAACTAAGATGAACCTAATAAAAATGTCTTTATTCTCATTCTCATCTCCGTCTCACACTCTCTCACTCCCTCTCACAGGGTTTTGTGCTGCAGCTCATCACAGTTGCATCTGAGTGCCTTCCAAATAAAACATATAACAGTAGCAAAGCCTCCAGTGAACATCATGGGGAGCATCACCATTGAGAGGCAGGGCTTATAAATCTGCATGCAACACTGTATGAACGTGCTTAGATTGCTTCCAGACTGGAGCTGGCTGACATCCAGCTTCTTGAGCAAAGTGTACTTGGGTGCCTTCAAGTCTACATTCACTGTAGGGACTTGCATTAGGGTTGATGCTTCTCTCAGGGCAGGGACAGAGTGGGAGAAAGGTGAGAAGGGAGAGTATGTTTGTATGACAACTTTTGGTCGTTTGTGGTAACTGTGCACAAAGTTTTAATTTGGATTGTAAGTCTCACAGTTAGGAAAACACTTGTGATTTCTTATGTTGTTCCTTAATGGAAATAAGCATCATATTAATAACTATTCTTAATGAAAAAATACAAGTGGAATTAATTTGAGTATTTTTTTTGTGTGTAATGCTACATACTTCTCTCTTTTTCAGTTTATATTTATAATTTCTAGTATCTTTAGTACGGTAGGTATCCTGTGTAATGTGCCATTCAATCACAAGCAAACCTAAGTTGATTTTGATGGAGTGGCTTTCAAAGATGCAATATTCATTTTGAGAATGAATCATGAAGAGAAGCCATGAGTATAATTTTGACATAGTTTGAGGTAAAATGTATGGATGAATGTGGTAATTGCAAGAATTTTGAAATTTTAAGAGGCTAATGTAGTAACAACAAACTATAATGTAAAGAGTTTAAAATTCCTAAAATCTGAGGTTCATCAAGCCAAGTGCTAGTAAAAAAAAGAAGTATCAAACCTCTCCCCTTAATGGAAACATGGTTAGATTGTATGCATCATAGGGCAGATCTTTTGTCTGATTTTCTGTATAATCTAGTGGATGTTGTTTCTCATGACGGGATTAAATTCGGAGCCATTCAGAAGTTTTTCTGTGAAAATATATTTGGCTGCTTTGTCAAGAGTTGGCAAATCAATAATTTGTTGAAATATTTGAGCATTATCAACAAGATATAGTAGCAGTGAACCAGTAGCAACCAGTCTTCTCTAACTATGGATTAAAACTCTGGAGTTTGGGTAACTCCTGAAAGGTTAGTGGTTGCAATTAGTTTTTCTGAGTGACATCTGCAAGTGTAGGAATTATAGTTCTAAAATCAGAGGAGTAATTATCTTGTACAGTTTTTTTTTGATCATTAAAGAGCATTTTGACATCATGGGATGGTACTCCATCTGATGAGGACAATATAAAATACTGAATTTCTTTGCAGATGTTTAATCATGTTATTGTTGTATTTTGAAGGTGATTTATCTAGGTATTTAAAATTTTATTTTATGTGGAAAATTAGAGTGAAGTGGCTGTAGAGCTAAGGACAGCAAAGGGGAGTATATATGTTTGAACCTCATAAGCTGCTGCTGGTTTTATTACTCAAGAGGCAGTGTGGATCTAGACTGACATCTAAATGAATGCAAAGGCTGAGAGGGCTATCCTGAGCACAAGACAGCTTGCAATGACTGTGGCTAGATTTTGGAGGGGAGCAAGAGATGTTTTGCTCTGGGTAGCTAGGCAAGAGGAGAGAGATTGATAGCACTTTAGCAGAATTCCTGGCAGAACTGAGCCTCTAGAATGTCAGCCAAAAGGGAGAACAGCATTAATATGTAGGTAAAAGTACTAAGACTTAAACTTTTAATCATTTTTAAAGCATTAAGATACTTTTAAAGCAGTAAGATTATAATACTTGATCAGAATTTAAAAGGGGGGGTTGACGGTTGGGAGTTCTGTTACTTTTTTGGTTTTGGGATGCTTTTATTTTGCAGAAAGCCTTTAAGTTTTAGGATTTGGAACAAAGCAATTTCAATTAGTAGATGCTTCACACAATCACATTCTGCCTTTTAAATCCATGGATTTCAATGAGGAATAAATCTGTCATTATTTTATTTTTTAAACTTTCTTTAAAAGAATCAACTTGTTTAAATATGAAGCTTAGTAGAAAGCCTTAAAGCAGCAACAGACTTCCCTTTTCTTCCATGGTGTCACAGATTTAGAACTTCACTACATTTGAGAATCAAAAGTTAATAAATAGGGAAGTTAAAGTCCCAGAGGTGTAGAAAATTATTCAGAAATGTGGAGTCCTCTAAGGTATTCCCTAGTTAAAGAAAATAGATGAATATGCCACCTACTTGAATCATGGGAAGACTCCTTATCCCAGCAGAAAAATAGCTCTTATCACCTCAAATGAAGGAAGAATCACAGGCTTAGGAAGCAATTAATATTTTGAGTCAAAGATAAAAACAGGTGTGAAGGTCAAATATACAATGAAAAAGGCAAGGATTTTATTCAGGAAAATCTGAAAAATATCTGGTACTCTGGAGTCAGTAGATGAAAGCTCATGGACTTGCCCATGGGGAAGGGGCATTAAAGAAAGCAAAAGTTAAAGCTTTCCAGCTTTACATTGCCAATATCTTTAATATATTCTTCTTTTTCCAAGTATTGGACTTCCCACAAAGTCCTTCCAGCAATGACATTAGTTGGGATAGAAGTGTAATAGTGTAGATGCTGACCCTTTAGAAACTGGGCTTCAGTAACTACTGTATCTCACAGGCTCTTAGACAGCTGCCAGGCAAAGATAAAGGTCTGTAGCATCCAGAAGTAATTACAAAGATGCAAATGTTGGCTGTGTTTTTGTTTATTACTCAAAAAACCTTAAAATGGATCTTCAGTTTCTGCAATTATGTTTCTTCATGGCTCAGCATAAGCCTACTCTAAAAGCTGAAGACTTCATGCCAGACCTTTGATCTAAAGACCCTTGCAATGATTGAATTGCAGGTTCCAATCTTGTTCCTAGATAACAATGTTATATTTCAGTAAGTTAAATATAAAATTGACCAGAATTTAGAAGGGTAAAAGCATAGAAATTAACAAGTGTTTTATACTTTTCTAAAACTTTGTAACAAGTTTTGTTTTGCCTATATACAATTGTTTAACAGAAGTGAAGTTCTATGAGACATCATTTGAGAAGGCAATAGTATTAATAATGTGTTTTTAGAGACGTTCATACTAGTCTCATAGCATAGGAACATATGTTAGAATTAATTTCTAAGCAAGATGACTATATAAATAGACAAGACCAACACAGGAAATAAACACATGAAAAGGCAACAAATGACTTGCAAGATGGGAACAATAAATTTGTCCATCTCCCATACCCAGAATTGAGTATGTACCTATTAAACCACTATTAGATGACAGCTCCTAAATAAGTCACAGAGGGCATTCATGTTGTGAGTGAGAGGTGATAATAGATGAGATAATTACAAGGTGCAGCTATTTACCTCAGCTATCTAACTGCTAACTACCTATAATTAAGCAGCAGCTCTAGTGCTCTATGACTGGTAAGTTAATGTAAATAATTTCAAGTAGTCGTTAGCAGCCTTTGCTCTGCAGAAATTGAGCTGTTGCTGACTCAGAAAGTTTCATGAAGACTGGTGAGACAAAAGGAGGTCATGATTTTCTAGAAAGTTTGAGAAATACTACACTAAGCTGCACCTTTTCTCAAATATTCCAGTCCTCTTCTGATTTCCCTTCACAAAGCTTGACATTTGTGGTTTGCTTTTACAGATCATAGTCTGTTCATACATTAACTGTGCCCATAATTAGGTGAGTGAAGATCGCAAGCACAGCAAGAATTTCAGCTTTCCCCTCTGCAGCTGAAATTCAATTAATGGTAGTCTTCTCCTCATGGTAGCTTAGGTATCCACTGGTGGGTGGTTCAACAGCTCAATTTTTAATTTGTTGCTTAAAATCTGGTTTTGTCCCTCATGCCACTTATGGAAGTCTATGACAGCCAGTTTCCTGTGAATACTGGGAATAAGTCTTATGCTCCTATTCTGTATAAAGAACTTATCCTTCTGGGAGTATCCAGCCTCTTGTGTCAGTTTTCTCTGAGCCAGGTATTTAAGCAAAGCTTGGACATGTAATTGGTAATGTTGGTAGGAATGCTTTTTGTGTTCTACCAGTGCAAGTCTCCCCTGTGGTTCCCTTCCTGCTTCCCTTTATTATAAGTTTTTGTAGAAGATTCTGTCTCAACTCATTGCCTATGAGTCTCTAAGACCTCCTGATTTGGAATATAAGTGAATGCTGTCTCGTCTGATATGATGGTGCGAATGTATCCTCAAGGGAGTGAAAAAGAGACTGCAGTTGAGTTGAGCCTCTGTAGCAGTTGGCTCTCTTGTTCTCTGTAGAACTCTAGGGTGGGAAAGGCAGCCAGTCATGCATGCTGCAATTTACACCTGATTGATGAAGGGTTCAGATTCACAGGAACAATTTGCAGTGGGACTCCTGGGGGCCTAAATTTGAAATATTTTGCTACTTCTATCCAGCATTAATTTTTGCCTTGGTCAGGCTCTTAACCTTTCCCTGTCAAGTTCATCCTCAGAGTTAACCCTTGAACGTACACATTTAAATGATACTTTGTAGCCCTTGTTCCCTGTGTTGTAACTATGTTGTAATTAAGCTAAGTTGTAACTGAAAACGCTGCCTTTCTAATAATCAGATAAATAACTTTTATGGGGAAAAGTGCACCATACAGTATTTTCTGTGGTGGCAATGTCAATTAAACCTTTATTTTTAGAAGACCCAAATATCAAGTTATCCCTGGGACAGGAATGTGCCCCCTGTGGCCAAGAGAGTCAATAGTATCCTGTGATGCACTAAGAACATTGTGGTCAGCAGGTCAAGGGAGGTTCTCCTCCCCCTCTACTCTGCCCTTGTAATAACAGATTTAGAGTATTTTGTCTAGTTCTGGGCTCCCCAGTTCAAGAGGGACAAGGATATGTTGGAAAGAGTCCAACAGAGGCTACAAGGGTGATTAAGGGACAGGAATATCTGTCATATGAGGAAGAGATCTGAGGCTGTTTAGTCTTGAGAAAAGAAGACAAAGAAGGGACCTTATTAATGTCTACAAATATCTGAAGGGTGGATGTCAAGAATGGGCCAGTCTCTTTTCAGTGGTGCCGTGTGATAGGACGAGGGGAAACAGCACCAAGTTGCAACACAGGAAGTTCCACCTCAACATGAGGAAGAACTTATTTATTGTGAGGTTTACAGAGCTGCTCAAAGAAGTTGTAGAGTCTCCTTCTCTGGAGAATTTAAAGACCTGGCTATACATGTTCCTGTGGATCTGCCCTAGTTGGTCCTGCTGCAGCAGGGGGGTTGGACTCGGTGATCTTCAGAGGTCCCTTCCAACCCCTCTGATTCTGTGATTCTATATCAATGATTTAGTATTTATAAGTGAAACAGAATTAGGCCAGTAAGGTATTATCTGTAAGTTTTTGATTGAATATATGTACTAAATGAAATACTGTCAGAATTAGTATTTTTTAAATTATGTTTGTTACATAGTTTGTATTATTACTATACCAAAAATACAGCTCTTGTTGCCCAGGAACCCCCACAATCACCACTAGATGAGTTTTGTTCTGACCTAGCATCTACCCAGCTCAGCTGCAATAAATCTACACATCTAGAAACTTTTTGAGGTTAAATGATTGAGGAGGATCATGTTAGTTTTGTTGTTTTTTTTCCTGAACCTCACTAGTTTTGAAGTATCAGGCCACAGTGAGAGGAAAGTGACAACGAATCTGTCTATGCAATGGAAGAATAATTAAGTAGTATTATGCAAAGGCATAATGTTTTTTTGTTTTCATGTAAATGTACCTTCAAAATGAAACACCAAAAGATTCTCATTTCTTATGTATATTCCTAGACTAGCTAAACAAGTAAATGTATACATTTGCTGTAAAACTTATTAATGGGCATTTGTTTACATATTTTTATCTCAATTATCTATCCCCATAGGGCCCATTCAGTCAATTTTTCACTAAGTAGTTTTCAAAATATAATTACTCTTATGGGTAGGTCTATGAACAGCAGTGTCATTTACACTATAGTTCACTAATTGCACTTCTAAGCCATTATAATGAATTATACTTGTACATTCTTCAAGAAGATCAGTTAATGCTAATCACTTCTATCACATATATCACTTAGAAGACATCCATCTATACCAGCCTTTTCATTTACAACCTCATTCCCTTTTAATTTTCTTGCATTGTAAGATATGACCATCTATGTAGTGTATGTACTCACATAACCAGTTAGCTTTGTAAACTTAGTAAGAAAAACTGAGGTTTAAAATTTAGAAGGTGCCTTTTTTTCTATTTTTTATAAATGTAAGATGAAAACAAGTAGGTTTGTAACTATGAGATGTCGTTTTGGAACATCAGTTCAGGAATTACTGGCTTTAGGAAATAAATAGTTCTAATATGAAACTTGATACAGTTATGAATGAGATATATAGGTCAGATTACTTTTTATGTTGGGTGACCAGATTTGTTGCCTCACATGCTTTTCTAGCTCTATTTTTTTGTGCTTTAACAAGACAGGGAAGTAAGCAAAATAAGGAGCTGAGTGCTATTTGTCTAACTAATCCAGAGACTAAATGCCTAGATGCAGGCAGTCAAAAGTTCCTTTCAGAATGAGAGATGCTGAAACAATGATCTCATGCTTGCACAAAATCCCTCTGACTAGTTTGACAAGGAGAGTGTAATTTATTAAGATGTGGGAAACTTTGCTGGGAATTTTGGTACAAGAAGCTCAGTTGTCCCAAGTGTGAAAAAAAGATCTGTCACCTTTTCTCTCCTTGTTATCATCACAGAATGCAAAGACAATATTTTACTAGTAGCTTACTGGAATTTCTAAGTTGTGGTAACACCTATAACAAGGATCTTAAAAATGAAGGATGCATGAAGAATGAATTGATGCCTGCATGCTATTTTTACTATAAACAATAAGTACTATCTAGTATTAGCATGGTTTTTATGGTTAGAATCCTTGTAACATTTCTATGATAGCTCAGCCAGTGGTGTCTTTACTCACATTGGAATTTCTAAGGAGTAATAGTGAAGAGGATAATTTATGTATGAAAATACCAGGTGCATGGTTTAAAAATATTGTTTGAAAGAGAGTGAGAAATTATTTGCCAAAAAATTACAACATAAGAAAATGCAACACACAGGAGTTTTATCATGTCTGAGTGGTGTCACTTCCTTGAGAGGAATAATGTGTATCAGTAACTGAACCAGCTTACTTTACAGATGGAGATAAAAGGGGCAATAGTATTTTAATTTTGTGTGTGTGTGTGTACTTAGTACATCTACTGGGGTTGTCTACTAGACATTCTAAAGTCAATTTTTTTTTCACAGTGCAATTTCATTGTCCAGTTTGCTACATCCTTTTTATCAGTACTTGGTGACATACATTCAGTAAAGTTTGTCATCTTAAAGGAGGACTTACAGAGTTGTCTATTCTGTAAAGCTAGGGAGTCATCATACTAGCTGACTCCTAGACCATATTCTCTCCAACTCACATAGTAGATTATAAGAGAATATTAGTAGGAAAGTCAGGTAGCTGGTAAAATTCTTAGCCATAAACAGAAAATAAAGTGAGAAAGACAAGGGAAACAAGAAAGCTAGTTTGTATAAGACTATGTAAACAGACCATGATCTCTACCTAGGAGATGAGGTAAAGAAGCTGTACAGCAGACTAATCCCTGAAGGAAACCTGCCTGAGAGAGGTGCTGCAAATCCCCAGGAAAACCAGGAAGAGTCAGTTTCACAGAGCTGGAGTCTGCTTGTCAACAAGAATAAGAAGGTATCCTGGAAAAACTCCCAAAGAAGAGCTTTTCTGTGAGCTGTCTTCCATATGCCAAACTATGACATGTGAATCTTAGATTATAAATCAATTTTATGGGAGCAAGAAAAAATCCACCGTTATTCTTTATGTCAGGAGAAATCTCTATAACATCACATTCTTACCATTTATACTAAGGTGTTGTCCTTGTGCATTTCTTGTATTTTTTCTTTTTAGATATTAGTTACACAGATTTCCCCCCCACACACACATTATGAGCATCTTGGAACAGTATTATGATAAAAACATCTCAGCCAAATAATTCCAGTGGTTTGTGGGGTTTTTTATTTATTTTATTGTTATTATTTGCTAAATGTTATTACAGATGAGTTTGAACGGTATGGAAGTGCACTCCTATGGAATAGATGGGAGATCATTCTGGCATATATACACTGCATTTCCTTTTGTTTCTCTACCCCAGAATCTGTAGCCACCAAATATTGGGTATTTTCAGGATAGGCAAGATATGAATATGGAACATGCTTGGGGTGCTTTGGCATCTTAACCTACTCCATGAGTCCAAAGCAAAACCAAGTTTTAACTATTCTAAAGTTAGGTCATTGACTAAATAGTTAAAAGTAATCAGTGAGTAGTGAAAGATGAGAGAGTACTTTGGCTACA
This sequence comes from Chaetura pelagica, assembly GCF_000747805.2. Classification (NCBI taxonomy): domain Eukaryota; kingdom Metazoa; phylum Chordata; class Aves; order Apodiformes; family Apodidae; genus Chaetura; species Chaetura pelagica. The sequence goes on along the minus strand of NW_009970719.1, from coordinate 980,951 downwards.
GACAGAAATATCCTTGAAATCTGTTTTTGCTTCTTCTCCTCTAAAGTCCTCTGATATATGGCACAGATTCATGACTGTGAAAGGTCCAAGGTCCACACCTGTGCCCATTCCTTATCCTGTTCTGTTAACCGCTGATAGTTTATAACCAGTCTCTGAAGGACCTACTTTCAGAGCCCATTGCATGCATGAGAGGAGTTTAAGTATTCTGGCCAGGCCTCAGCCTAGCCTATACTTTTAGGCAGACTGTGTGAAGGCAGCCAGTTTTGTTTCTGAGAAGCAGCCCTAGCAACAGCCTTACTAAACCAGAGCTGCAGTACTGTAACTTATTTTCTCTGTAGTTCATGGGTCTAGTTGACATGGAATAATCACAACATAAGAATGGTTGAAATAGGTAATATCAAAGGTACACCTAGACTAGTGTCTTATTTATAATGCTGATAGGTAGTGGATACTTGAGGAAGATAAGAACATGCAGAATTGCTCTGACTCTAGGATTTTCAGGAAACAATACTTTAGGTCTTGCATGAGTGAGAGGTTACAGTTGGACTGCTGTGTTTAATAACTGCCAAAGTACCTACCCTCTGTCAGCTGGTCCAGTCCTTCTCAGAGGCCATTTACACGTCTGGCCTCTAGAGATTCAGAAAAAAACCCAGCAGCTCCACTGCATATTATGCCTTATAAAAGCAGCAGTTCTTTATTTTTTAAAAAATCCTTTTGTTTAGTGATGTCACTGTTTGTAGTTTTAGTTTTATGAGACATAACAACTTATTCCAGCCTCCTCTTTTTCCCTCTCCTTTAACTTTGGATTTTTATCATATTGCCACTCAGTCATGCTCTCTATGTCAGATCCTAGTCTGCTGAGTTTTTTCTCATTCAAAAGTACTACCAAGCCTCTAACTGTTGTTGCCTACTTTTACATTGCTATTCTTTTATTTTTCTTAAACAAGGTTGATCAATTATGTGCTGTATTGATGAAGCAGATGTATTTCTTGAACACTGCACAGTGATACTTTCTGTTTATTAATAATATTAATAAATGTGTTTATTTTATGTTCCTGCCTTCTTTATGACTGCTGCTGATCTGTTGATGGAATTGAACTGCCTAACTTGGTGGATAAGGGGAAAACAATTTATGCTGGTCTTTAGTAAGTTTTTTGGCATTGTCTTCACATAGACAAGGTGGTAACATATGGGTTAGATTAGTGCACAGGCAGCAGGTTGTGATCAGTGGCACAAAGCCCATCTGGAAGCAAGTGACCAGTGGTGTACCTAGTAGTGTTCATCAGAAGTTGGTAGTGGGGCCAGTACTGTTGACACACTCTCTTTAACTACCTGGATAATGGGGGAGTCTGTACTCTCTGCAAGTTTGCAGATGATATAAAGCTGAGAGGTGTGCTGCCATTCTGAGGTACCTGGACAGGCTGAAGAAATGGGGCTGAGATGAATCTCATTAAGTTTGACAAAGGGAAATGGGAAGTCCTGCCCCTGGAAAATGATAAAGCCAGGCACCAGTACATGCTGGTGGCTGGCCAGCTGGCAGCAGATCAGCAAAGAAGTACATTAGGGTTTTGGTGAACAGCAAACTGGCCATGAAAAAGAAATGCATCATCACAGCAAAGAAGGCCAACAACAGGCAGACTATTGCCAGAAGACAGGGGAGGTGGAGGTGATCTTTGCTGTCTACTTATCAGTTGTGAGACATCCCATCTGCTGTGTCCAGTTCCAGAAGATTAGGTGGTTGGAGCACATTTCATACCACTTAAAAAGGCTAAAATAGCTGGGTTTTTTTGGCCCCCAGAAGAAAACATAAACAGTTCTGTGGTTCTGTCAATTATCTGTAATGTCTTCAAAATCTTTCCTGAATGGCAACCAAGAAGGCTGTTTAAAGTTCTTGTGACTTTTCCACCTATCTTCATATCCCCTGCTCTGAAGTCCATCTGTTGTTTCATCAGTAGGTCACTCAGTGTTGTGAATTGGCTGGGTACTGACAGGATAAAAAGAAACTTTGCAGGAAAGAGCCTGAAGGCCCTCGTGGATGAATAAGTCAGCATGGTACTCTTGCAGCAATGAAAGCCAACTGCATGGCCCAAAGGTGGAGAGAAGACATTTTTCTCATTCTGTTCAGCACTTTTGGTGCTATTGGAGTGCTGTGCCCAATTCTATGCTACACTAAAAGCCAAATGGGATAGAAGGAACAGCTGAGAAAGGTGAGTTTATTTGGCATTAAGAAAAGTAGGCCCAGGGAGAACCATGCCACTGGCTTGAGCTGTCATTGGGACATCACAGAGTAAACAGACTCTTCGCAGAGGTCCACAGTGAGAAGAATAGAGCTGTGTAAAGGGAAATCCAAGTAGGGTGGGAAAATGGTTGTTTTGTTTTGGAATAGAGCTGTGTAAAGGGAAATTCCAAGTAGAGTGGGAAAATGGTTGTTTTGTTTTGTTTTTTTTCATCAAGGGTGATCAAATGCTGCAACAGGTTGCAAAGCAGTTTTGTAGCTGTCATCCTTGGAGATATTAAAAACTCAGCTAGACAAGGCTATAACCAATCTGATTTTACTTCCAAATGGTTCTGCTTTACATGGGAACAGATGACCTTCCAGTCCAAATTATTTCGTAATTCTCTACTCTTTCTGTAACTACATGTGGTTAGCAGAAGATATGGTATGTGAAATAATGTTGCTTTTTCATCTCAATATTCGCCCCATTTTTTAAGTTTAGGTTTAATTTAAGATTAGATAGCCTTGCTTAATTTGCAGTATTGTTTACTGTCTTTTAATCTGTAATAAATTACTAAAAATACCTTCTATTTTATCCCCCAATTTTTGCTGTTTGCTCTTTAAATCCTTTGGTGAGGAATATATATCCAAGACATTACCCATACCATACATCCCAAGAATCCCTGTTAGATTTGTGAAGCATCAGTTCTCTTTACAAAAGTACTGCTTTCTAGTGCCTTGTGTGTTTACTAAGATATTCATAATTTTAATGTGTAAGTTTGTTTGATAAAGAAGTCAGACTTTCTAGTCTTTAGTTCCCTGATCACCTCTGGAGACATTTTAATGAATTGCTTTTATATATGCCATAATGCCATCTCCCTCCTTGTATGAAAGCAGATTTGAATGGTCATTTACATACCACAGTTAATAGACCAGCAATTTTATGTGGGAACTCTTTTAAAATTCTAGGTGAGTAGTTCTGAGTCATGGTGATTCTTTACTACCCAACTAATCAATTTGTTCAAAATACCTTATATTATTTCAATTTGAGATTATATATATGTATATATTTTACTTTTCCCAAGCAAAGAATAGCTCTGAAACAGGAATTTTATGCTTGCTTCTCTACTGAACATGAAATATTGGATTCATGGGGTGAATGCTGATCGTGCTGAAGTCAACCTGAGTTTTAATTTTAGAAATACAGAATCCAACCTTGGTGTATATTCACTTACTAATACTGTGTGCTTTGAATCCTTGATTGTTTACATTCAAACCAGTTGTATGTGAACAGAAGCACAACAAAATGGGAGCCAAATGGGGTCCAAATACGTTGTTCAAGGTATGTGAGTAAAGCCCAATAACTAGCAAAACGCTGTTAGGTATTTAAAGGGCATAAATTGGTGTTACAGGTGTGCCCCTGATGTAAACTGACAGTGTGGGGAAAGTTACTTTAGAAAACAGTGGTGACTGGGATGTTTTGCATATATTCTATTCTTAAAAATGATTAACACAGTTGAAAAACACAACCAGTATGTTCAGCGACTGAAGTATTAAAAAAAAAAGAAGAAAAGAATAATACAAACAGACTCTAAATTAAGCCTAAATTTTGCATTGTGCCCTTTCTGCACAGTTATTATCAAGTAGCAAGCTGTGTAAAATATGGAAACAAGTTAGTAATGTACCAGCAAGTAGCCTACAAAATAAAGCGAGTAATTATACGATGTTCTTCAGAATAGAAAATGGGGTTATTTTAAAGTAATGCTTGACACTGAATATTTGTGAGACCATGCAAAATAGAAGGAGATTAGTCAAGAGGAATTGTAGTAAATCATTTTATTATAAAAGACAAAGGCAAGAAGTTGCTTGGAAATAAGCAAGAAACATTAATACGTGCAAGAATCCAACTGCAAGCAAGGAACGCCAGGGAATCACATGATCTCTCTAATCTGTGCATCATTCAGCAAGGAGGCTCATATAGCAATAAATTTGAAACATCTAGGACGATTCTTAGTGTTTGTATTAGGTTTCATCTTTTCTTTCTCAGTTCAGTACTTTGCCATCTCCTTCCCAAACTGCATACCATTAGCACTTCTGTATTCTAATCTCTCCCTTGCTGCTTAAAATTATCACTCCTTTATTTCAAATATGGCTTCTTATCCTCTGCTCTAATTGGCTTTATTATCCTCGACCCCTTGTTGCCTCCACTGCAGGCAGCCTGACATTTTTTCATTAACTAATCCCCACTTTTCACACCCCTCCCTTCTCCTTCCCCAACACCCTCCCGCATTTGCTTCCCTTCCCTCTTTTGGTGCATTCAGAGCTGCAGAGAGCTTTTCAACAGATATTCAAACCCCTGAAGTAATTCAAAGAGACCGATACACAGCACAAGAGCCAGGGGTGTTTTCTTCTGGGCTGCCAAAAGCAGAAGGTAACATTAAGAATGAGGTCACTGTACCGTGATCACATTTGGAAGTGAATTTGCTTATGGGGCATAGCAAGCCTGGTAGGGAGAGCATATTGTTTTGCTGGTTAGTATTACATCAACAGGTTGTGAAAAAACACAAGTGTTTACTTTCATTTCCTAAATTATAAATGTGTGTGTCAGGAGTTTAAATAAAGTATAAGGAGATAATAAAATGGTGGCTTAAGCTGGGCATGGACTGGACTTGTAGCAGCCAAGTGTAGCACCTATATACAGAGTTGCCAAAACAAAATGAAATATTTGAGGAGAGTATTTTGCAGGGTAACTGCAGATGCTTGGAAAGAATGCCAATGATTTTGGTGCTATGGAAAGCAAGATAGAACTGGCAGGAGAGAGTACTGGCATGAGTGGGTACTTCAGAAACTTCCCTGCCTAAGGTGCTGCCAACAGGCTGTTTAGGAAGGATGCAGCATTCTGGTGCTCACCCTGATTTCTCCTTGTCACTTCTTAACACTTCTTAACAAATACATGTATATTCTTTCTTGTGAAGAAGACAAAAATAGACATTTCATGCCCCAAAGAGCCCAGATAATGTAAAGAACAGGGAAACATGATGCATGAGGAGGGCCATACCTGGTATCAAATAAAACTTTTCTCTTTGAAAACATTGTCATGAATCCTGCACCATTAGTGGTGTTTTGACATTAGGGAACTGGCAGGACTTTGCAGTGATTTGAATGAGAAGTTAAACAGCTAGTGTATTAACTTTGAAATTGGTATTGAAACACAAGGCAGGCTGTGAAATAATTGCATGTAGGAGCAACAGAAGAAATAGCAGCATGTGATGAACTTTGCTGGTAACCTGACTAACTAGTGAGTGGGAAGAATAAAAAATCAGAGAGAGAAAGAGAAAGGAATCCAAGTTTAGGGAGAGAAAACACTCTGCTGCTTTTTAGAGAAGTATTTGCACTGTGCTTCTCCGAGCACCTGAGTGATCCTCTGCCTCAGTGTGTGCTGATTTGCCCCTCTGATGAAACCTCATACTCGTAAACACAGAACAAGCAGTAGAGCTAGAGTTAGATTTGTGAGGTTTTTGCAAGATAATTGTTGCAAATCTTTTACCACTGTTTTTGAAATTAATTTATAATTTCTGTTGTCTATATGGGTTGTAAACACACCAAGTCCTGGCATCTGGAATTCAGAAATGTAATAGAAAACCTAATCAATCATTTTAATTTTTATTTGATTGTTAGATTTCTTTTTTAAATATACATTTTAAGCCATCTCTTTCTGTGTCATATATGATCTTTCAATCTCAGAAAAAAGATAGGTCATGAAAATTTTCATTTGTTATTATAAGTTAGGACCATTGCTGTAAAGAAAACTACTCTATATAGCAATGTGGGCTGCAAAGAAGGATCCAGCAAAACTTTTTTCTGCCTGAAATCAATAATAAAATAAGTTCATTTCATACAAACACACATCTAAAGCTTTCAGGACAGTCTAAAAAAATATAAAAATGCCTGCAGAGGATATGAGTTTATTGAATTTTCTTACTTTACTGTTTCATAGACTCAATCCTAACAGGGTAGTATAATCTGATTGTATCAACCTAGAAGTATATAGGATTTTATTTTAATGTTAAAAAGGTCAGTAGCTTTGGAACTTAAATTCTTTCTGTCTTCTATACTGCACTAGAATCTCAGCAGTGAAGTATTACCAGATAACTCCAATAAAAAGAGGTTTAATTTTATAAACTAAAATTTACTTATTCATTTCCTATATATACAGCTATATTCTTTAGACGAGTGCTTCCTAAGTATATAGGAAAGCAATATATATTTTATTGAATGATGAGTGAAATTTATATTAATGTAGTTGATATAAGATTTCTTCCAAAGCTTTTTTGCAGTCTAGCTGTTATTGAATATTACGTCTTTTTGTCACCTCAGCTGATATTCCAGCAGTTTAGTGCTTTATTCCAGCACTGAAAATATTTTACTCTTCTCCAAGACGTGTTCTGCTAACTTCTGCTTTGAACTACTTTTGGTTTGGAATTCAATGTAGATTTTAAAATTTGGTGACAGATACACAATTTGCTGAGCCATGCCAGGGTTTTCTGCTGGTCTGCAGCACGGATTCCTTTTGAAGGCATTTTTTTAGACTTTTATGATCCTGCTTAAAATCTGTATCACATCAGACATAAAGGCTTAGGCATTTTCAGCACCATGGAAGAAGTTTGCAATCATTTTCCATAATACAAACGGGCTTATTTAGCACTCCTGTTATGGAAAAGATTCTACAATAATAATGCTACTATTATAATACCATTTCTGTAATAATACCACTTCTGTTATAAAACACCATTATTATAGAAATGCTATTATAAGACAAGCTCTGTTATTTAGAATTGCTTCTGCAATAAAAGTGCTAAAAAAGTCTACTTGTATTACAGAAAATTATTGCAAATTTTTCTTGCCTGGCAGTGAAATTTTTCATTCTGAATCTTGTCTGTCGCTGTTGGAAAGTCATTCTCATCTGTACTCTGAAGCCTCCGTGAGTTACTCATTATTGTGTATTTAAAATGAGGAATTACTGAATAGGCAGCTGAAAAAAAGGCCAGTCTTCATTTATCTGATTTCCCAGCTTACTGATTTGTCACTTTCTTTTTGTCATAGACCACAGCTCTTATTTGGGAAGTCTTTGCAGGCCTATAGTGCAGTTCTTACGATTGCACACGAGATAGAGGAGGAGGGAAGGAATGAAAAGATATGGAGGAGGGAGACAAGCCTCCTTGTTTTTCTCAAGCTTCCAGTTTTTCTCAATTTGACTTTATAGTATATTCTTATGCTCATAGCATTCAACAAGTGTGAAACTTGTCTACTAAGAAATACCTCTGTTAAACTCTTTGAAGTAACCTTCCTCCTTTCTTCCCTTCCCTTCCCTTCCCTTCCCTTCCCTTCCCTTCCCTTCCCTTCCCTTCCCTTCCCTTCCCTTCCCTTCCCTTCCCTTCCCTTCCCTTCCCTTCCCTTCCCTTCCCTTCCCTTCCCTTCCCTTCCCTTCCCTTCCCTTCCCTTCCCTTCCCTTCCCTTCCCTTCCCTTCCCTTCCCTTCCCTTCCCTTCCCTTCCCTTCCCTTCTCTTTCTCACTGCCTTCTGTAAGAAGGAAGTGTCATTACAATATAGAATTCTCTGACCACACTTCCACTGAGATGGTACCTTTAAAAAAATATGCAAAGCCAGTCTTGAGTTTTGTCTTCCAGTTTTCCAAAATGTCATTTGGGCATAAATCTGGAGCTGGTGACTACTATATGACTGTTATTGTGATAAAACTTATCCAGTAGCATAAGGGGAAATGAAATCTTTCTTATTTAAAATTTCTCCATACTTTCTTTCCTTAATTATATGATTTTTAAAATTTCACAAGGAGTGGCATCAGACTAGAATTTTCTTTTAAATTTGTTTGGGAAGCAATTTTTCTATTTGCTAGAAGGAAAAGGAGGTAGTGGGTTCTGATGCTCTTTTGTACTCCTCCAAGTTGATAAAGGTTTTGTTTTTACACTGCTAAATACATTATTTAGTCCACAGAGTCAATTAGTGCCTTTGGGTACCATATTTTCTTGAAAACAGCATACACTTTTGTGCTTACTTGTATCTGCTAGTGCCTGAGTGCTTGTATTATCTTTTGTGTGTTATTTTTCAGTTGATACTTACCAGTACTTATATTGGATAACATCTGCTGTTTTGGTTCTTCATTGCAATAGCTCCCTTAAGACTTTTAGTACAAAAAGTAATTTTATTGTTAACAGCTACAGTAGCACAGAGAACATCTTATGGTACCAGTGGAATGGTACTGATTCTGTTTATTCTGCAGATCCAAACAAAATGCTTTTGACAATTAGAAAAATGCTCAAAGAATTGAATATTTTAGTAAGTTAATTTAGTTTGTGGGGGGTTTTTTTGTTTGTTTGCTTTTCTTTTAAGGCAGAATATGCCCCACAGCTTCAGCTGGAAAAACCATGAGCAGTTAAACAAGTCTGCCACTTATTTTTGAAATTTGTGTGATGAAAGCATTGTTAACAATGTCAAGAATAAAACCACTTTTAAGATTCAAAAATAAACATAAAGATAAGACTGTTCCTTTTTTAAAATAGAAGCCAGTCAAGTCATTTGATGCCAGTGATCACAGAATCTTAATACAGGAACAGTTGTGCAGAATTCAGCCTAACCCACTATTTTAATACTATTTTTACAGAGGCTCTGTGGCCTAGTATCTAGCTTAAAAAGCAGGACAATTATGAACCTAACCCCAGAACAAATGCATGCAGAAAGGGGTAGATCAAGCCAAAAAGAGAACAAGCAGGTAGCTACCCTGATAACCATAACATAGGGCAATTTTGTTAATGAATCTCCTATTCACTATGTCATTCCTATCATTTTGGTTGTTCCGTGGGGGCACTGATAAGTAACAGCAGCCTCTTAATCAGTGGTCTACATGAGAAGAATTGTACAGTCATTTGCCATGGTCAGGGGACAGATGTATTTCTTTGGCTCATACAGAAACCAAGCAAGGGAGTGACTGCTGACTTGCTTACTTTTTCCACAGGAAGGTAAATTTTTGGCTAAGGATGCTTAACTCCTATAAGAAGAAATAGGCAGACTTAACGAGGCTTAAATTAAGTATGTTCTTGTTCTTTGGGTCCAGATTGCTTTACAATAGCCTTTTAAAGATCATCACATTGGTAAACACATACTTTGCTGCAAATTGTTTCAAGTCCTCCCTAGTCAACTGGCCCTATGTTAAACATTGTGTCAGATATTCTTTGTCTAGCAAAAATACATTTGCATAATCACCTGTTTAACTGCAGTACAATCTAGTAATACTATCTCAGGAAAATTTAAATAATAGTCTAGAATTAAGTTATTCATCTTCCTAGTCAGTTTAAGTAAATTGAGGACTACTTTACTCCAGGGGACAATTTATTCCTGCCCACCATACAGGTCTTTTTGGGCTGACAGAGCCCTGCATATGTGACATAGCCTAGATAAATTCCCTAATGCTACCATTCAGGAGCAATATCAAGCATCTCTAGCCTGTCTCCTGCATTTTTCAGTCCCTTGATTTATCTTTCAGTTATCCTTTTTAAGGTACTTTTTCAGTAACATTGTCAACTCACGATTCTGATAGTTTTAAGTCCCTTGTATGAATTCAAGCCTTGATTTTGTTTTAGGACTTGAAATGTTCTGATCAGCTAGTCTGTGCTACTAATGATCATATTCTCATCCCAAACTGCTACAACATACACTTTTTCTGTAATAGAACAACATTTAAAAATCGGTTTGATAGTAACTGTAGGTTTGGATTTTATCTCAATGAAGTTTTATCAAATGCTCTAGAGAATTTTCAGGCAGTCACCAAGTTTCCCTCAGCTTGTAATCAATTTAGAAATCCTCAATTTGTAATTTAAAAATAATTGCCATTCTTTCAGGGTGCTTAGCTGATTTTGGGTCAGTGCTATGTGGTTTACAGTAGGTACTGGTCTTCTATAAATAAAGACAGGAACCTTTTCATGTTAGGAAGTCAGCACAAAACCAATTTTGCAGTAGTTTCAGCTTTTTTTGAGTAAAGCAGAGATTTACAATTCAACCATACTGCTTTATGAGAATTTTGCCAGTTCACTCCATGAAACCATTGTAATCAATTTATTTTTGCACTTTAATACTGTTATTTACTACGGTCTGCAGCTCTGCACAGTAGTGAGTTTAAGATTTTGGCTCAAGAACTGGATCTTGTATAAAAAAAATAAATTAAAGAAAATGAAATAAGAATGCCTTGGGTCTTCTACTCGTGGAGTAGACATTTTGCCATTTCATATATTTAAATTTAAGGAAAAAGTACCTTCCTTTGTTTCTCTGAAGACTGCTTACTCTTGGAGACCTCTTGAGACTGTTTCTCTTGCAGACTGCTTTTAGCTGATCTGGTTCTTTCTGCCTAAGTAGAACTTTTCTAGGAACCTGGACTGTAGACCTGTTGGGTTCTCAGCTGCTCTCTGTTCTTCAGAGCTTCTCAATACCCAAGAAGTCTTCATACTTTCCTGTGTTTGTTTTGACTCCTTGACCTTTCAGTAGTGTCATGCTCTTGGTGAAGACAAGGCTTTGCATCAAGAAATAGTGCTGCAAATGATATTTTTTGGGAGCAGTTTAATGTCTACCTTCATATTTATTTTACATATATTTTTAATTGCATTTTGCTACCTCTTTCTTTTCTTTTAATGCTAGTAACACTGTATTTGACATCCCATTGACTCAGTGCTCTAACGCCCAGCTTAAAGTTAATAAATGTCCCATTTACTTTCAGGTTGACAGTCTATTTATCTTCTGGTACAATGATGGGCAGTACTGCCATGAAACATTCATCCAAGGGAGTCATGCTGCAGTTAGCCTCTCTGTCTGTGCTGTGCATACTTGACTGATGCCTGCAAACTTTCATGCACTGATATGAACCACTGCATGTCTTTAATCTTTTTTCATCTGATATTGTGCTATTTTTCATAGTCTGTGCAAGGCTGTGGTCTCTTCCAAAGAGGCTTTGGTTTTGTATTATTATGTGTTAGGTTTCTTTTCTGTAGTCTAGATTTTCAATCTTATTTTTACTTTAAGATATTATCCATTTCGTAAGCGTTATTCTAGAAGGAGTGAGTTTTGCTGCTTGGCACATTCTGCTTGCAGTTTTGGGTTAATTCTGATTCCCCAGTTGTATGTATTGCCATTTTTTTTCCTAATAAATTACACAGGGTTGAAGCTGCCCTCTGCTCCTTCCTACTGCTAAAGGGTGAGCTTGGTCTGTGCCAGAGTTCTGTCCCAGTGTAGAAGAGTAAGTATCATGAGTCAAGGTCTTTTCTCAACAGGCAGCCTACGTGTGGCCAGTCTGGTTTTGGAGATAAGGTAGAGAAGCTGTTTGGCTGCCAGTCACACTGTGCTAGTTGACCATAGGGACAGAAAATGTTCCCTGGTCCACTGTAATTTCTGGTCTAACACTAGCATTTGAAGTCCTTTCTCATCCCTACTTTCCCTGGCTAGAATTTAATAACAGTCTGGTCTTTATCAGGAGCTCGGTTAGTTAGGTTTGACAACACCTGGATAAAGTGCAAATCTTAGAGGTTTTTTTAGATGTCTTCAGATTTAATCTATCTCTGAGAATACAGAACAGAACTCCCATCTTTGCAATGTAGTTTCATAGTTGACATCTTTTATCTGAGTTAGCTGAAAATGATTGAGCACATGAAATACATTAAAATCTGCTGTTGTCAGTAATCGGGTTATTTTCTGACAGTTCTCTTTGACGTGGGCAATTGACATTGATTCTGCAAATGCAGAGTGAGACAATTTGGTTCTCTTTGTCAATTGTTTTGATTCAGTGACCTGTCAAAAACTGGACCTTCTTGACACACTTTAAACTCAGTAATAAGTATTTTGTTCTCTAGAAGTATTTCAAATTGTGCGTCAGAGATCCTAAAATCTCCAACTGTGAGTTCTTCCACCAGAATTTACTCTTGTTTAGCAATTTCTATTTATAATATGGTGCTCAGCAAGGTTCTCCAAGCACTGAGCATTATAGCACTCTGTTATTAGTTACAAATAATCCAAACAAATCTGTTCCCAAAGCTGAATCATTTAAAAGTACAGTTCCCAAATCACGCTACCTGTTTGGAATGTCCTTTTTTTGTGAGGGTCTGTGTTTCAATCAGTGTAACTGATAAAATAATGATGTTGCATAAAGTCACATTTTGGTTCAGAAAGGCTGGGAATAAATGTAGAAGCTTTCCACATCACTGCATCTGAACTGCGAATAGGTAATGAGTTTTAATTCCTTACAAAATAAAATTGGAAAAATAAACTTAGAGAGTTTCCTTCTGCAAATTCTCTTTCAGCAGTTACATTTGAGAAGTGAAATGATATAATAAACCAAAATCTGTTTTAATTTGAAAATCTGTCAATAAAGACTACTTCTATCTTCAACACAGACATTCTTCAGTTATCAACCTAGCTTTCCTAAGTTAACTCTGTCATAAGCAGAGAGACGCAGGCATTCTCCTGAAGGGAATGGTTGTAAGTACCCCAGCTAACCATGCCATTTTTTTTCACCATCCCAAACCAAGATGAATATTCAACTCAAGCAGATCTTGCTACCTGTAGGAGGAAAGACGTAATCACATCCAGCCTTTCCAAGCATATCTGATTACAAGTGGTAAAGGAAGGGCACCTGAGGAGATTCTACAGGCTCATCTGTTTCCTTGGTGTTTCCCTTCGGAGTAGGATTAGTTTTAGACAGATGCCAAGATCTAGTCATTGATACACTAGATAAACATGAAATAGAGTTCCACATAGGCATTTCATTCATTTCATTTTGTGGAATGTGAAAATGTATTCCTTACAGCACATTTTCTTCAATGACAAAATCTAAATAGCTATACTGCATGCTAATCTTTTTTGTGACATACCATCTTAAAGATTGGGAGAGGCTAATGTTGTTTATTCTGCCTGTGACTTTGCCACAGCTCCTCCTGAAAATTTATGTTGTGTGACGTGCTCTGTTTGTTTTCTGGATGTTTTGATTCACCTGTGTGAGGGAGAACCTGTTAAAAAAAAAAGAGACAAACAAAAAAAGCCAAGCATCCCCACCCCTTATTATAGTAGAAGTCTCAAGAAACACATTAGAATCTAATTATTATTGATGCGTGAACTAAGGATGTGTGACCACAATTTCACTTCCCTGGAGAGGGTTGGTCAGTTCACTGAAGTATGAAGTATGGGAGTGATTCATCACTTCTTGCCATCATGCATGTGTTGTTATCAAACCAACTAAAGTGGTATTTCTATCTGGGGAGCAAAAGTTAGGACACATAGTTGGTAAGAGTTTGATCTATGGTTATTGCAACGGTGATTTATCTGTAATTGAAAATGTTTTACTACTTTTCATCTCTTTTTAACTACAAATGATGTATTGTGAAGTTACAAAATTAGTTTAGTCAATTAACTCTATTCAAAATAAATTTCCTTTCTTGTTTTTCTGTCATGGACAGTTGATTTTTCCAGTGGCATAAATGGGTGTTTTAATGGATGTTTGAACTTTTTATTGGTAGCTAAATTATCATCCGTGTTGTTATCCTGTTACTTTTGCCAGTGTTGCAGCAACATCTGGTGGTGTGGTGAAAGCTGAGCCAGTGAAGGCTTCCTGTCTTTTGAATTTTTGAAGTGCCATCCTGCATCTCAGGAATGAACTCTGCAGGGAATGATGCAAAAGTTTTAAATTTTGCTCCTGCTGCTCTGCCATAGTCTGAAGTTGTGTCATAATAAATACATTTGTGCTATCTTTTCTGATTAAACTGCTCCTGTGTTTAGAGGTGTCTACGGAGGTGGGTTGATAAACTGTGGATACCTCTTAGCCCTTTTCTCCCCCAAGAAACAAGTCATGTAACCTTTTTGCAGTTTGAACTAGTATTATGGAGAAACTTAAGGAAAAAACAGCTATTCTGACATACCCACGTTCTCTTCCTTGACATTTTACATGATCATACCAGTCTTTCAAAGCTGTGTGTGACTTAAGAGACCACTGTGACTCATCCTTTTTGGTTAGTTAGGTTGAAAATGACTGTACATGATAGTGTCCCAAATTTGCCTAATGTTTGAGGGGCTATGATAGGTCTACACTGTTTAAACATTTTTATTTTTTTTAGATTCCTCTCTTCTAGAAAAGCTAGAAAATTATTTGATGATAGTTAAGGATTTTAAAATCATCTATCTAAACTAGTGTTGATTCTGGACCTATGTATTTCCCTAATTCAAAACTCATTTATTTGATTAAAATTGTAAATGTGATTAAGATGGAATACTATGAATACCTGCAATGTTTCCATGATGGAATTCTTATTAAAAAATCATGTTTACTTGTCATCAGGGAGATTAACACATCAAATATATTTTGAAGTCATTACTTAATTTTCTCCAGTTTTTAGACCAACAAAATTCACTGATTTAATTGGAATTACTCCTGGTTTATTCTGGTGTAATGGAAAGTGGGAAAATTCTCGTTGACTTCTAGTAGTAAAAAAAACATGAGGCACTAAATTGCATGTAGTAATTAGAAGAATAAATGCAAATGTTTTTAGCATGTTGTAAATAACATTGAGCAGACTCAAAGTCTATAACTTTTTCAAGGGAAAAATCCAAGAGCCACTAAAAGTTAATGTGCACCTCTTAACTCTGCTTGATTACTGAGGACTTGCATCTAAAATAACTTCTAGGAAATCTGAAGGAAGTCAGCTAACAGAGTGAGACAAGCAGGAGATATACTTAACCACCTGCCTTGGCTACTGTTCTGCCAGCTGAACAAGGCTAAAAGCTTTCAGCACCAGGATCTTTCTTCCTTCACATCCCCTGCCCTTAATAGTGGCAAGATGGACCCTGCTTCCTTTTGTGGTGAAAATCCCCGGTGCTTGCTGAACCCTGTATTGTGGCAATTTAATTTACTAACTCTAAAGAGAACCATCAGTTTTGTTGTGTTTCTGGTTTAATTGTTTTTATGCTAGTGAGTTGAATCAGTTCCTTAAAAGGTCCAGTAGTCAGAGGATCAGCTGTATCTCGCTTCTGAGCAAAAATGGTCTCCCATTTCTGCAGGAGCTGGTGTTGGAACATGTTGCCTTATACAGAGCAACTTGATTTGCTGTCTGTCTGTGAAGTGACATCTCTTGCTGAGTTTAGTAACTTACTGCACTCTAGTGATGAGAAGATATCAGCAAAAGTGAGGAGTTTCTGTCTGTCTTAGAAGAAAGATACCACTGATCAGCTGACTTGCCTCTCTGTGTGGTATTAGCACCTTACTCTTTGGCTGTAAATACAGAGCTTTTTAAAGTTGTAAAGCTAGTTTCCCTGATCTATTTTCTCCTTTTAAATACCTAAGTAATAATAACAGATAAATAAAGTGACAGTAGACGTGTAATAGCACAGCAGTTCCAACACTTTGGTAGCCTGGAAACAGGCACTAATGAGCTCAGATCTTCACATTTAGGATAGAAACACTTGCTTTGCATCTCTGCCACCTTCCTCTTGCTTTGGTAGAGCTGCAGGTCTGGTACTGATTTGCTGCTTTTGCTCTCACACCCTTCAGAAAATTAAAAGGCCAAGCTAAGGAGCACCTGATTGCCTTGTGCATCCTGTCCTTGTTAGTTCTAGAAACGTGGTGCCTGCACCTGGGCTGGCTCTTTCCAGGCTGGCAAAGCTGCTTTGTCTGGGCTCTCTGCTGTGTCTCATTTGTGTGGTCCTTCACTTTAGAACAAGATGCACTAGGAGAACCATGAGATACTGTATGGCTTCAGTGTGTTCAGTAGTTGCTTCAGGTTCATGAAACAGGTAGCACCAAGATTTTTACACCTGGCTGAAGGAAATTATGAGAACCAGAGAAGCTGAAAGGTTTTTAACATTGCAGAACAACATAGTTTATTATGTATTCATGTGGTGCCACTTTGTTGTGCTTTATTTATTATATATTTTAGTACTTCATGACATGTACAAGTATTCTTGATACCTTCCATGACATAAAATGTATTATGAGAAGAATCCTGGTTACTGAGGTACACAGATTCAAGAACTTGAAATTCCAGCCCTGTCTGTGCTGCAGGCTCAGTGTATGACCTTGAACAAGTAAGTTATTCACTCTGTGCCTCGGTTTTCATTGCTGAAAACAGCATCCCAGTTGTAGCCAAAATACCATATTTTTAGCATTCTGAAGTGTGTTTGTTCCCCCTGAGGGTGTTAAGAAGAGCCACCATAATAACAATTAGTCATTAAACTAGGAAATGGATGGCACCTTCTGACTTCCAAGGAAGTTCAGATGAACTAAAGATACATGGACTTGTCTTACAGATCTGCATTCATTGTTGCTGTTTTATTTTAGACAAAGGACTGTAATCACATGTCTTGGAGTCATCCAAGAGGCATTAGCTATTAGCTAGCATGCAAAATACAGGAGCTTTACTAGAAATTCTGAGATACTTGAAGGTGTTCCCAATAATAGCCTATTGCAAGGAGAATAATCAGAGCTTTTCTTTCTCTAGATCTTCCCACAAATAGTAGTTGCCTTGGGTAACACTGTGTTGACAGAAAGGGATTCTAGCATAAAAAAATAATTCGAACACTGGATTATAATTAATATTATCAATACAACTTTGTGATACAGTGTAAATTGTCATGCTTGTAAAAATAACCTCTGGACCCTTTGGACTTCAAATATTAATATTTTTGAAGTATTTCCTTTATACTTAGAGTTCCACATTAGGTATTTTCTTTTTACTGATTTTGACTTAATATTTCTAATGCACAGTAGGTATTTCAAAATTTTCCATAGCCTGTTGTATTCTACCTGATCTGGCTGTAGCTATAAAAAGAAAGTGGTTGGTGGGAAAGGACAAATGTTTCAAAACTGTTGGATGCTTCCTTGGTGCAGGGGATTTACTATGACATAACCAATGAATGGTTATTCCTTTGTGCCTTTGATAAGGTCTGATGAGAGTAGGGTGGACGTGATTTACTGTCCCTTTTGAGGTTGCCAACAAACTGTAGAAATATAAAGCATAATTTAATTGCTTAACATTTGAGACGTGTCTCAAGAAGCCTATTCAAGGCCTTTTGCAGACTGAGAGGAATAACAAACCAAGCATGTGGGTCCATTTAATAATGGCAAGTGTGTTGTAGTTGAGATTCATAGAAAGATTAGTTCTACTGTTCCTTTAAGAGAGCATTGTAAATATATTACTCTAGCTTTTGAAGATAAATACATCTTAAAATAGAAGTTCAGAGATCTCTGAGTTGGGAGGAAGATGCTTTTACTTTGAATCTTGTTTATTTTGATTTGGTTTGTTGTTTGTTTCTTTGTTTGTTTTTTTCCAGGGCTTCAGATACCTGCATTGCACATGAATTGGAAGATCTATGATGATTATGATTTTCACAGAGTAAGGGAAAAATGTCTCACTTGGTCCAAGGAAAACAATTCAAGTAGTAATCTTTCTCAATAAACAGTGGCAATGCAAAGCAGTGGTCTGTCTCCTCTCCATCTGTTTTTTTGTACCTGTTTGTAGTAGTCTGCAGGCTGTGCTTTGCATGCCAAAATATGTGTATTATTGTCTGAGTCAGAAAAGTTACATGACTTTCACTCATTCATAAAACTAGAAGTTAACCAGCAAGGAACACTCCTGTATGATAAAGATTTTTTTTATCTGGAAAATTTAGATTTAGGCTTTAGCCTGGACTTATCTAGGAAGACAAAAAAACTTTCAGTAAATCCACAGGCATATCCAAAAAAAAGTCAGGGAATTTATATACCCAGCTTTAAAATCAATTTAGAGACCCAAGCCCCAAACCATAGTGTTAAGTAGAAAGATTTAGGCTTCTTATTTCTTAAGTTAAAATTCTTTGAGTGCACAGAATTGCACTTGTGAGCTTTTTCAGGACCATTCTGATATTGACCATGCTGAACTGGTGGGCATGTACACAAGATGAAACCCAGATGATATCCAGAAACAATTGTTTTTAGTGTATAATTCTAAGAAACTCCATCAGCTGACAGTGTCAGCATGTGCCTCACACATAGTAAATGCAGCAGACTCCTATCAAAATGTGGCTATTTGCTTAGTACCAGACTCCTTAAATAAGTCCATAGAAGAACAATTTACCCTTTTACAGAATGACTACATGTTTAAAAATTTCTATTTCATACCTTAAAACTTGGGCTCATTTCCTTCCTCTGGCTGAGCAGGTTCAAATCAAGACTGCTCAAAGTCTGTCTTATGCTGTTAGATGCAAGAATACTGGGTGGAAATCATGCTTCTCAGTCTTGCTGTTGAAATTCTGCCAAAAATGAGACTCAGTGTGTCAAAGAGAGAGAGGCACCATAAGTCTGAGGAAAAATAACACAGCAAGAAAGTTCAAGGTTCTGGTCCCCTGTAGGCAGAGGTGCTGCTTCAGTTCCTGAGTTAGGAGGGTTGAGAGCTGCTCTTTAGCAGTTCCCAAAATGAATTGTAGGCAGTTGCTTTTGAATATAATTGTAACTCAATGCTCAGGGCATCACTGGCTCCTTCTAAAATACCTCATTTTCCCCATGTGCTGCTACCCAGGAACTGAACAAGAGATTTTTTATTTTGCTCCAGGAATCAGAAACCTAAAAATCATCTCATTCTGGCTGCTAACTTACAAAAAAATGAAATTTCTTCTTTGTCCTGGTCTTGTTGCTGATGGATGGCATCTAACTTCAAAACACACAAATGCCAGATCTTTTTTGAGGATTATAGTTATTTTCTTGGTTAGTCAGAGAGTCTGCTTAAAGAGTAAAACAAAGACCCCAGGATTTAAATCCTGACCTGAATTTGAAGGCCAATCTTTAAATTAGTATGACAATTAAAGAAAAAGGTACTGGTTTGTTTGTACAACACCTTACATAACATCCATAACTTGATGGTGCTTGTAGGTCACACAGATATCCATAAAGTATTGTATTACAATGTACACACACTATTTATCCATTAATTATTTAACCTGTTCTGTTAATACAGTTCTTCCATGGCTTGTTTTATCTGTGGCCTTTCCTGAGCAGAGATTATTAATAATATTGAATGTAGCCCAACAGGAAGCTAGCATTGAAATATTGGTGGCTCCTTTCTGAGATGTGGTAGTATGTATAAAGTGAGTTTAATGAATAATAATTATTTAATAATATTTTAATACACAATGTCAATTCTCAGAGTGTATTTTATTAACCTGATCAAATGTATTGTTTAGATTTTTTAGAGTGCTATATAAGCATTGTATATTTTTGCATAGTGGCTACTTCTCTTTTTCCTTTTGTTGGCTCTAAAAATGGTGTATGTTGGTTCTTCTCCTGCCCTGATTTGCTGTTTCTTACCTATCTGTAAGGGAAGAGGTCAGGAACTGTCATCACTTCCTTGTGGACATGACTTGAGAAATTGCAGCAGAATCTTACAGAAAGACTTATAAGGCCTAAATATTGTATTATTTCCTATTTTTGCAATCAGCTCTCATAGTTATAGCACCCTTTTTTGTTTCCATCTGTAAAAGGGAATCAGAAGCAGTAATTAGTAAAGAAAGATTTAGTAACGGGAAAAAATGAAGATCAGAAGCAGGTTCCACATAGGAGGTGGGTTTTCTGCATCACTTTTAAATAATTTTCCAAGGAGATTACTTTCTTTATGATGGTATCACCCTGTATCAAGAAATATTGGCTGAAAAATGAAGAGACAGAGATAGTTAAACCTGTAGCCTGCCACTGCAATCCTTAAGAGCAGTCTGTTACCCCTCCTACCACACACACACACACACACCCCCCTTGCCTTTTACAAACTTCTCACCAGCTCAATATTACCTGGGAAGCTGTGGCTTGTGGAAAGCAGCCAGCAAACAGAAGGCAGGAGTTCAGTGCTACAAAAAAACATCTTTTCCCTGGCTTTATTGGAGAGGGTAAGTCCATTTGAAGATATTCAGGTTGCTAAAAATCTCTCCTGTGAAACTTCTGTGATTATTGCTACAATGCTACAAAAATATTGTAGTATTTTAAAAGAGAAAAGCTTCTTCTAGAGTCCACAGGAGAGCAGATCTGCATGGTTTGGGAGTATGATTTTAGAGAGGCAGTCACTGAGCGTCAGACCATTAATATCAAAATTTTGCTTTAAAGGGTTTAAATAACTGCTTCAAATCAGGTCACAAGAAAAAAACTACAGTTCCACACAAGAGCCTTCAGCCACTAAATTATGCTGAGCCATTTGAAAAAATATTGTTTGATAAATGCAGCAAACTTACATGATCTATGAGGAGAGTTTATATAGTTTTAAGTAGTAATGCAAGGATACAGTACTTCCCTCTGCTGTTTCAGACTTGCCAATATGGCTATTGTTGCTGACAGCTTGACATGATGTTAGTTATTTTAAGTGTCAGATGAGAGTGGCTGATGCCATGGTACTGCAGTGCTCACATTTGTTGGAAAATTAGATGGTGATTTTTTAAAAAAAGGCCTAAAACCCCCCAACAACCCAGCTGCTTAAGCCTCTGACTGCCTAGATTTTTTCTATCCAGGATGTATAATTTGAGTGAGCAGCAGTGAACATGCCTGAGGTGTTAAGAGAATGATGCATTTTCTGTAGGCATGAATACTCTTAAATAAAACAGGAACACCTTCCTGTCATTTGTTGTCTTCCAGAAAGATTTCTTAAAGGGAAACAGAAGCCAATTAGCCCGGAAGTTTAACCTCTTTTAGCTTAGCTTCTTTTATGGGAGCTTTTTAACCTTTTAAATAAATCATTTTCTTTCCTTTCTCCCCTCCCCTTTGAATCAGTTACTAGCATTTCTCATGCTGGGCCCAAGGAGAAGGCTGCTTAAATTCAAGAATGATTTTGAGGGGATAAAGTGTACAAGATTTTGAATTCTTGCCATAAGTCCCTGGCAGGCAGCCAGCAAACCTCAGAGGAGTAGGGCTAATGAAGGGAGGGTAAAGGAGATCTGGAGTGTGGCTGGTAATGCAGTATTCATTTAATTGGGAGCAGGTATCGGTGCAAACTTCTCCATTTTAATTGGAAAGAGAAGGGGGGTGTTAAGGAAGATGGAGAAAAATAAGAATGCGTAAAGTTTTTGAGCTGAGAAGCCAAAGGCAGGCCTGTATATGGCAGAGAAAGAACTCAATTTAGGGCAATTTGCTCTGCAAGCTGGGCTCCAGTCTCCCCTGGGGACAGGGATGAGGAAGAAAATGAAACCAAAAGAGAACTTGATAAAATCACCTAGCACAGACAATCTCAGTAGAATAGGTTTTACTGAGTTAAATCTGCCCCAATCAATGTGATTCTTTTCATATAAGTTACAAATAAAAAGCCACAAGATTACAATAAAAATCGAGGATGTACTGGTGCTGATGTAGCACATGGGAGTCTTAGGAACTTGTTGTGGAATACAGGTTTTTTGCTACCATCATGTTTGTTTTTTTTTCTTTTTATCTAGCTAGAAGAGAAAAAAACAACACAACCCACCTCATCTCTGCCTCCTCTCTAACCTCTTATTATCTTTTAACTTAGGTTAGTGGTAATGTGGGAACCTTACAGAGCTTTATTTTCAATGCACTGCAAAGCTGAACATGCTTTAGTCCTAAAAGCTGCTAAACCTGAGCTCAACCTTTATTTCTTGTTAAAAGAAATGAGGCTTTTTCAGATACACTTTTTCCCTTTATACATGACAGAAGTTAAGAAAAAAAAGATACTTCCCACTGCTTTTCACCCATTCCTACAGCTGGGCATATATAAAGATGAGAGTAAGTGCCTGAATTTTCATGATGCATAGGAAAAGCATTATTTTCTTGTTTTCTATAGGATGTGTATGCAGTGTACATGTCTGTACAGATGCTAAAAAAGACTTGGTGTGCCAAGTGCTGAGCAGCTGTTTTGTTCTACATCTGAGTGCAAGCCTGAGTGTATTTTCCCTTTGTCCTCGGAAGTGGGTAACTTAAAATATTTAGTGTTTAAGAACCTCCTTGGAAATGGTGCTGGTATGAGCTGCGAGTGTCCGAGGTGGACAGCTGCTCTTTTGTTTGCAGTGTCACAGAGCTGAGAAAGATGAAGTGATTCCTTCAGGGTCATTAGTTGTGGGGGGAGGTTTGTACCAGACAAGAGAGATAATGTGAGATACACAGCTCTGAGCGTTTGGAGGAAAGAACAGGAGCTGGAGTAGAAAAACCTCAGGGCTAGGCAGCAAAAAGGTGCTGACTTGTATTTGATAAGGATCAGCTGAGATCTGTAGCTGAAATGAAGTGTTTCTCCATGTCTCACTGCTGCAGCACTAATTTTCTCTCATAAACTCTCTTCTTGATGATTGTTTGCACTGGTAAAGGGGAAGGCCTGATCAAAGAGTAGTAACAGGAGTGGCATAGTCCCTGGCATTTGTGGGTATTGCTGATGTTAGCTTCGTTTCCTAGGTATGCTTTTCATGACCCTGCTGCTAAATAGTCTGTCCAGCCATTGGACAACTTGCTGGAGGACTGGAAACCTTAAAAGTTGGAGGTTTCTACAAGTTTTGTAAAAACAGGCAGCTAAAACCTGAGTGTCTCTGTTGAGGTGTTTCAGCTCACCCTGACTCCCTGAGCCAGTCAGCAGGAGCCAACCCTGGCTAAGGCTGCAGCTTGTGGGGTAGCAGGGCAGGGTAAAGAAGAGGAACTAACGGCAAAGAGATGCCACCAGGCTGGAAAAGGCCGGGGTGGAAATTGCCCTCTGCCTTGAGGACAGGGAGATCAAGGAGGCACTGGACAGTGCCATATAGCTCATGAAACTTTGTCAGTGCTGCCACTGTGAAACTTGACGTACAACATGCTTAGCTGTGCTCTGCTAGAGCTGCCCTATGCACTGATTCCCCAAACCACCTTGTGCCAAGCTATAGTTCTGTATCTGTATGAATATGTGTCTGCATTTCTGAGCTGTGGCTGAATGGGATAAGGAGGTTTTGGCACAACAATGAAGAATCGACAATGGAATTAGGGGGATTTTCAAAAAAAGAAAGAAACCATTTTTGTATCTAACATATGTATATGGTTATGCAAGCTTAAGAGATCAAATGGAAATGAAGTGTTTATTTCCTTTATTTATGAATTTCATGTAGATCCATCCAAGTTTACACAGAGAACTTAGGTGTGGAAATTTATACCATGGTACATGTAAAACAGTAATTTCACTATTAAAATGGCTACAGTATAACCAACTATAAAATTCTTGTTGAAATGTGTGTACGCAAGTATGTACATGTGTCAACAGCCTTTGCATATATATATATAAATTTTATAAAAATACATTTCATATTGTATTAATATTCAGGCATGATTTCCTTTCCACTTAAAAAAAACCCCTAAACTCTCAGGCAGTATGAACAGTCTGACTTTTGTATAGGACTTTCAGCACTTGAATTTTACAGTGACATTTGCAGGGATTTTAAGGGACCTAATACTTCACATGTAGCCAAAAAGATTATTTAAAGTTACAATAGAAAGATGGGAGCAAAATCTTGTATTCTGCCCATGCTGATGGAAGTAACAGTGGAAGGGATTTTATTTATTTCTGGTTGTATTACTTAAAAATTCACTATTAATCTGTGATAGTAGGCTAGATTCTGATTTTGTGTAAATGACTTCAGCTCTGTCAGAGGTAGCCATTTTGATATGATCTGACATGCTGGCTTTTTTTTTTTTTTAAACACAGCACTTAATGAAAAGACTGGGAGCAAAATTCTTGTCTTGGAGACAGCAAAGAAACTTTACTCGAGTCTCGTTTCACTTGTATAAGTGAAAGGAAAATTTGACCCTAGGCTTACTAATAGTAATTATGGAAAATAATTTTGACATAAGCTAAAAGATAATCATACAGCTGCATTTCTCAGCATCTGTGGAAGGTTTCAAAACTAATTTGAATTTGCTGAGACAAATTCTGAAATTCCTTCCGTAACTTCATTTTACATTAACAGACTGTATCGTTCATTAACTGAAAATTTCCACCACAGACATTAAAAACAGTAAAATATTTTGTATCTGCAAAGTACCTGTGTAACACTTCTCAGTTTGGTGAACCCAAGAGTGACTTGGAAGATGAATTTGGTGTCTGTTCTGTTATTAAAAAATAAATAGGTAGTGGAAAAAAACAAAACTTCTGAAATATTTGGGTTTTCCCCTTGTTTTATTTTGCTTTGCACATATGCAGTTTAGTTAAATAGCACAAAATATTACCTATTAATACAGGAAGACCTTTCTGTGCTTCTTCTATTATATTGACATCTCTATTGGCTTTAGAATTTCCTTTAATTTATTGCCCTGTTTATTGACTGTACTTTCCTTCCAAGTGAGGGAATTTAAGGCTTACTTCTTTGTTGGACAGTGTGCATTCTTTCTGATCTCTTAAGCCAATTTCTGAATTAGTAAGAATTGTGTTCCACTGAGTGTAAGGTCCTTCAACATCTGATATATCAGTCCTGCTGTTGATAGGAATGATACAATTTTTTTCCTAGCAGTGTCACCACCCAGAATAGGATTTGCTCACCATATTTGGAGGTTTATATACATTTGCCTTTTATATAACTGTACATATGATTGCATTGAGGTTCAAATGATTGCTTTTCCTGTGGGGGATTTTCTCTATGTATCTGACTGTTGTGGGTGTGAATGAGGCTCTTTGCTTGAGCATTACCCATCTGGTGCATCTCTGCCCATGCTTGTGCAATGGACAGAACACATGGTAAAAGAGGGAATACATGGTAAATGCAGCTTGGGTTTAAGCAATAAACTCTTTCTTAGTCTTGTACTTAATCCTGTAAAGCTTCTTCTGGATTGTTTAAAAATTTCTTTTGCTCATCTCTCTCCTTTTTAATTTTATTTTCATTTTTAACTTGTTTATCCTTTTCATGGTTTCCTTGATGAATGTCTCAAACTGCCTTATTAATGTTGGGAAGTTCTACCTTTGTCAGGCAGTAATGCAAGAAGTATTTATTGTTTCTTTATTGTCTCAGAGACAAGCTTATGTTCGAAAAATGCTTGGGGATCTAAATCCTGTTAAAAGAGGCAGAAGAGGTAAATCTTTTAGATCTGCCTTGGATCTGACTAGCTTTGAGCATTTGGGTGGTGCCCAACTGTGCCTTTTTCTTCCAGCCAGAAAACAAGGGTGTCTTACAGCTCAGTGACTAAGGTAAGAGATCAAGCCCCCATGCACAGCCTTGTGAAGGCAGCTTCTCTGATGTCATCTTTGCATTCTTTGAACTTCCATCCTCCCAGGGGTAAGGAGTACAGAAAGTTTTATGAAGCCTACTTTGGAATTTCCTTCTGGCTGTCATGCAGTTTGATGAGGAGACAGAAGGCAAGAAAAGCTTGGGCCTGTTACTTCATCAAATAAATGTTTAGTTCCATTGAATTTTCAAATTAGAGCGCTTTTTTAAAAAAAAATTTCTTCCATTTCTGGAATATCCTCAGCATCATATTAGGAACTGCTTGTGTTGCGTGGAGCCTTAAACATTTTTGATTTGACAATGATTTTATCTGTGCCTTCCGTCACAGATAGCTGGCTGTGGGAAGTTACCCTGACAGCTTTGCCCCCACCTTTATTATTTCTGTTAAGATGGGCAAGTCTATCTTTTACCTCTCTCCTGGAGTCCTATTAAATAGTTTTACTTTTTTTTATTTCTTGAAGTCTATACCTTCAGCTACTTAGGCAACTCACTAGCTGCTGTTGTTCCTCCTTCATATTTTGATCTGGCATTTCAGGCAGGATGCTTATGCATATATGTCTAGGTCACAAAGCAGACAGTCTACTAAAGACACCCATCATTTGACATCTCCAATTGCTCTTTCTTTGCAGAATAAAACTCAGCAGGTCCCTCCAAATCTTGATTCAAGGCTCCAGGGTTCTTTTTGGCTTGTCAGATTCTATTCATGCTGCTACACTTAGATGCCTAGACAGAAATTAAGTACAGTCATTGACAATTTCAGTGCAAATGAAATGTTACATTCTAGCTTTTATTCATTTGGTGGCTTCTAATCAGTGCCTTTGAAGGTGTGTCAGAAGCTGTAACTCCATCTTTACTGACTCACTCCTCTCTATCCAAGTTTGGGAGTTATTTAGCAAAGCAAATGAGACATTGTCAGGATGCTGCTTACTGTGTGCCATGAAGTTTTGTAATTGCTGACTTCTCAACATCTTAATCGCAGAAATGTTATAGTCTCTCAGAAGTATCTGCTGCAACAGGTGGTGGCTTCTTTTTTGATTTTGAGGGGCAGAGAGACCTGACCATGTTTTGTGAGGAAAAAGGTTTTATGACAGCTACAAAAACAACAGCAACAACAAAGAATGCAAAGTCCTCTGGGTCTTATGAAAGCTGGAATATTAATTGGCTTATTTGTCTGTCTTGCATCAAGAAACACTGAGTGTGCAGGAATGGTTTGAGTGGCACCAAAATATCTTCTCAATGTTTTATCTGCTGGAACATTCACCCAATGGGTGGCTTAAACCATTTCAGCCAATTGGATCATGAGTGGGAAATTCAGGGCAACATTCTTGAAGTGACTTGCTGCAAAATTGGGTGATTCAGTATTGTTCCTGCAAAAAAATGCCAAAGATCTTGAGAACTGTTACCTTCAAAGCCAACTGATTTCTGGGTTTCCACTTCAAAATAGTCTCATTAGATGACTTTTTGTAATAGGGCCTGCAGTTGTTAGAGCTAAGAAAAAAATACCTCTGGTGATTTGGACAAACTCTCAAAGATGCTCTGAACAGCATCCTTGAGGGAAGTTCTCGTTTTGTTGTCTGTAGAGTTGTTGTATGGACTTTTGTCTATGACCATTGATTTGCGCAGTCGCCCATTCCTATTTTTCCTTTTATCTCTGAGTCTTCCCCTGATGGTCTGTGGGAGTTGTGAGAAGCTGCAGTAGGACAGTACAAATGTGCAGACTAACAATAACCTTGCAGGAAGAGACAAACGTGCTTAACAATAACTGGATATTCTTTGAAACATCCTGCCCCAAGATGTATCAAAAGCCACTTAGCTTGCTCACTTCACTGGAATTCTGCTGTTATTTTTACTTAAAGAGACAGATATGTATCCTCCTCCTTTATTTCTCTTGTAGTATACACAGGAGTGGGGAGCAGGTGTGCTGATATAGTGATGCTCAGACTTAAAAATTAGATATATGTACTTTCAACCACACGTAGCTCCTAACCAAAGGGACTTCTGGTGTCATAATCCATTCTTCTGCTATTTGAAACAGCTGGAATATTTAATCCTTTCTATAACTTTAAAAAGACTGGTACTATTGGGAAACTGTTGTCAGAACTTCATTTCAGGTGAGATTTTTTTCCCTCAATTTCCAACTTCACACTATTCATGGCCAGTGTATTTTTTTTAATATTTTTTTTCTCTTGCACCTTCATCTTAGGTGCTGCTTTGTCTTTCCAGGTATATTCCTTCCTAATGAGAGCAGTTATTGCCCTTCAGACTCCATTATACTACTTACAAAAAAGTCAGTTGTGGTTACCTCTCATAAGAGTCATACTATTCTGATCAAGGTAGTAACTGGTTTTGGCAGCTCTGTTATTTCAGACCCCTTCTACTTAAATATACATGGCTGGAACTGGATGCTTTATTCCAGAAGTTAACTCACTCCAGTTAACTCACCAGTGCCTTTCAGATATTGGAGTAGTGTTTAGTTTGTTTAGTTCTAAGGTTTTGGAGTTTTCTTGTTTGGAGTTTTTTTGATTGTTTTTTGTGGGTTTTTTTCTTGGTTTGACTTTTTTTTCTTGCGTTTTATTTTTCTTTCTTTCTTCACCGTGTTGTACTGCTCCTCATTGCTAAATTAATTCTTCAAGAGATGACAATGTACTTTTCTTCCTGTGCTGTTACCATCTGATGAGCTCCAAATTTAATGCAAAATTCTTATTATTCCGTTAGTGATTGACCTTGCACTCTGAACAGTTAAATGTCACTCCATTTCCATTATTCCAATCCTAGAGATCTTCTCTTTTTTCTTGTATGATATTATAATTCTTTGTATTGAAAAATACCTTCCAACATTGTCATCTGCATATTTCATCAAGCAGTTTCTAATTTTTTTCTGATTAAGGAAGATGGGTCTCAAGGATGAGCCATGAGAAATTTTAGCAGTAGCCTCCCAGACAAGGGATAAATCTGTAACTATAACCTGTTTCTGTCTTGTAGAACTAGTTCCTTTCCCCCTGTACAGCTTTTCGTCTAATTCCCATTTCATCCAACTTCCTCAGTAATTTGCTGTGGCACTCTGACAGTTCTTCACTAGCTGGGGTGAGAGAGAAGTACTCTTTTTTTTTTTTCTCTATTGGGAAAGCTATCTGAGCAAGGACAGCTGTCAATTTAAGACTGCATTAGCTACCCTTGGTGGATGGCTATATTTTATTCTAGATTCCATTTTCAAAATTTCTCCTTGTGTACTGTAGAACTCTCTACTATAAACACAAGGTATGGGGAAGCAGGGGAATAATCCCTGCTATGACTCAGGTACTTTCAATACACTTAAAATTTGCAGTGTAAGTATATTGAGTTCTTATAAACTGAAGATTCCAACTACATAAACTTCACTGTAATGTCTAAGTTAGAAGCCTAGTCAATCAAGATGCCTTTGAGGCAATGGAGAAGAATAGATGGTTCCAGAACATTATTTCAGTCTTGAAGCAGTAATGATTAAAGCTCCATCAACACAAGGGCCTGCTGAAATAAACTTTTTTTAAAACTTGCTCTTATGAGATTTTCAGTGGTCTCAAGTGTGAATTCGCAAGCTATTTACAAGCTTAAGTTTGTTGGGATAATTCACAATCGTCACCATCACAGAGTATCTAGGGTTGGAAGGGATTTTTAAGATCATCTAGTTCCAACCCCCCTGCGTGGGCAGGGACACCTCCCACCAGACCAGGCTGCTCAGAGCCCCATCCAACCTGGCCTTGAACACTTCCAAGGATGAGGCTTCCACAGTTTTTCTGGGCAACCTGTGCCAGTGTCTCACCACCCTCACACTAAAGAATTTCTTCCTAATGTCTAACCTAAATCTCCCCTCTTCCAGCTTAAAACCATTATCCCTTGTCCTGTTGCTGCACACCCTTGTAAAAAGTCCCTCCCCAGCTTTCCTGTAGCCCCCTACAGCTACTGGAAGGCCACTACAAGGTCTCCCTGGAGCCTCATCATCTTCAGACTGAATAATCCCAACTCTCTCAGCCTGTCTTCACAGGAGAGGTGCTCCAGCCCTTGGATCATCTTCGTGGCCTTCCTCTGGACTTTCTCCAAGAGCTCTATGTTCTTCCTATAGTGCTCCAGGTGAGGTGTTACGAGAGTGAACTAGAGGGGGAGAATCACCTCCCTTAACCTGCTGGCCACACTTCTTTTGATGCAGCCCAGGACACGGTTGCCTTTCTGGGCTGCAAATGCACATTGTTGGCTCATGCTGAGCTTTTGATCCACCATTACCCCCAAGTTGCTCTCCTCAGGGCAGTTCTCAATCCATTCTCTACCCAACCTGTATTTGTACCTGAGATTGCCCCGACCCAGGTGCAGAACCTTGCTCTTGTCCTTGTTGAACTTCACACAGTTTGCATGAGCCCACCTCTCAAGCCTGTCAGGGTCCCTCTGGATGGCATCCCTTCCCTCCAGCATGTCAACCTCTCCACACAGTTTTGTGTTACCATGACGTTTTACTCTAGGAAAAATTTCAGTTAAGCCTTTAGAGCCTTTTTAACACTGAAGCTTTCCAGCAAAGCAGTTTATTACAACCAGAAAGCAAATTTCCAACTGGGAAAGAATCATCCCCCCAAACTGGGAAAAAATATTTTAGCACATACCCTGGGATTTAGGTAAAACTCATAAGAAGATGTATCTAACCATTTTAATTGAGTAAAATTTTCCTGTAAGAGACTCTTCCAGGCACAGATGTTGGCTGATATTAACTTTAGCAGGCTCTTCACAAGGTTACCCTTGAACAGAATTCTTAAAAAAGCCATTAGCAGCAGTAAGTGCTCGCTTGATGAAGTAAAATAGATTATGCAGAAATTGTTCAGAATCTTGTAACTTTTCCAAGGTGTGTATGGGGGTTATTTGCTCCTTACTAATAGGACTAAGGTCTGTGGAAGAATGTAGGCAAAGACTCAACCTTTGTTGCTCAGAAAATGGCTTTCATTCATTCTTGGGACAGTTTCTAGTTAGTGATGGGTACGTGTGGCAGGTGAGTCTGTGTAGGGGTTTTTTAAGTTTTTCAATGTGAATCACAGAATCATAGAATGTGTGGGGTTGGAAGGGACCTTTAAAAGTCTTCTAGTCCAGCCCCCCTGCAGTGCACAGGGACCTTTTTGACTAGACCAGGTTGCTCAGAGCCTGGTTGAGCCTGATCTTGAATGTCTCCAGGGATGGGGTCTCCACCACCTCTCTGGCAACCTGTTCCACTGCTTCACCACCTTCATTGTAAAGAACTTCTTCCCAATGTCTAATCTAAATCTACCCTGCTCTAGTTTAAGCCCATTGCCCCTCATCCTGTCACTACAAGCCCTTGTAAACAGCTCCTCCTCAGCTTTCCTGTAGCCCCTTCAGGTACTGGAAGGCTGATATGAGGTCTCCCTGGAGCCTTCTCCTCTCCAGGTTGAACAGCCCCAACTCTCTCAGCCTGTCTTTGTAGCAGAGCTGCTCCAGCCCTTTGGACATTTCTGTGGCCCTTCTCTGGACCTGTTCCAACAGGTCCATGTCCTTCTGACCCAGTACTGACACAGTATTCCAGGTGGGGTCTCACCAGAACAGAGTAGAGGGCCAGAATCACCTCCCTTGACCTGCTGGCCACACTTCTTTTGATGCAGCCCAGGATGTGATTTGCCCTCTGGGCTGTGAGCACACATGTGGAGATCTATAAATCAAATTCCCTACCTTAGCAAACACACAGTCTGATGCATGGTAGCATGTGAAGCCCAGTATCACTTGTAGTTCTGCAAACCTCCTTACTTGCACTTCTCTCCCTTTATTGCACCAGTGTAACACTGAGTCAATCAATTGCTCCATGGTTTCCATCTCCTTCGGTGCAAAATCTGGTGGTATATGTTAAACTGCTTCTCAAGATGACTGGGCAACTTTGTCAGTTCTTGAACAAATGGAGCAGTCCCACAGGTGTGGTGAAACACTAGCTGATGTCTAGCCCAGTGTTCAGGTGATTTTCAGGTGATACAGGCATCCCAGTTTTGACAACTGATTCTGCTGCTGTCCCACTTCCATTTAAATTCTTGCTCTGTTCCCAGCATTGCTGTCCTGGGTGAAAGAATCCTGTCTTTTCTGGAAAATCCATAAAGATCATTTTAGAGACTGAAACTGGGGCACTTGCTGATGTACAGGGCAGCAAAAGAAGGCAGTGTTAATCCACAGCCATTTCCAACTTCTAGTCCTGTGCTTTTATCATTAGACATTTTTTGGCTGACACTTATGGCTTAGTTTTGACCTTGGGTCATTGGCATCAACAGAAGATAGATGTCAGTATCTTAAGGCAAAATCAAGCCTTGATGGTTCTTCACCATTTCTCATCATTCTGTGGTCAGTTACATGAATCACCCTGAGGAAAAAACGTTTTCCTTGTTCCCTGAGAAAAGCATGGGATGCAAGAAAAGATGGATCTTAAGACTGGTTGAAGCAGTATGAGGATCTAGAATTTCAAAGCCAAGGGGAGGAATTCTGTTTATTCAGTATTTTTCCTTTAAAAAATGGATTGAATTAAAATTCAATCAATGTACTCTATCATAATTGCTTAAATTGCTGGTAAAAAGATCTTAACTTTTGTCTCATTCAGATTGTATTAAAATAATCCTGTTGTCACTTAAAAGTACTGCAAAATTTCTACAATTCTGAAGTCCTCTTAAATTTTCCCTTGGAAGAAATATGACATGAAAGCTATACTTTATGTTATAGATTTAACATATTAGAGATACAGAATACAGGACAATAGTAATAAATTACACAGAAGAAGAAACCGATATATTTTCAGGTCAGGAAAGTGTAAACAGAAGCAAAAGAGGACTTGAAGGAAAAAAAAATCCCAAGCAAATCAGTCCCCACCCATGCCTCCCTAGTAATCCTCTGTAATATTTTAATAGAAAAGAGCTAAACTGAAAGTACTGATTTCAGCTTTTCACAGCATCATTTCAAGAGTATGTTAGAGATGCTGTGGAACCTAAGACTGCACAGGAAGATAATACATACCTGGGAAAATGGGAATTCTATTCTAAAGTAGCATTTTATGTTTTGGTACTGTGAAACCCCAGCAAGGAGATGTATAGCCTGCACTTCCTCATACAGCTCCATAAATAGGCACTGTATCTTTTGTTGCAAATCCTCAGCTCTATACACTTGGGACAAGCAAGTGCTGAGTGGCAAACAGTTCAGAGAAACAGCACTGAGGAACTGAATGTGGTAATTGCTCCAAACTCATTGTTATCCACTTGATTTCATATAGTCATGGCCAAATCTTCCATCTGTCTCTGCCCTCCAACAATGATTTCAGGACACTTCGAGCTGAAACCAAACTGTGGGGCATTTTTGTTCTTGGTGTCTGGCCTCTCACCATCACAGCTCTTGATTAAATGGCAGTTTTTTGTTTGCATTGTCTTACCTTCTTTTCCCATTCAGTACTTGACAGCCTTCCCTCTCAGCTGAATACTGTTATCACTTCTTTATTCTAATCCTCTCCCTAGCTGCCTATATTATCACCCTCTGTTTCAGAACTTGGATACTTACCCTTTAATCCATTAATTGGCTTTTTACCCTCAGATCTCTTTGCCTCCTCTGAGTGCAACCTGACCCTCCCAGCCACCGAACACCCTGACTGTTCTCTGACTGTCCCTCCCCTGCACCTTCCAGTTCTCCCTACATTTTGGTGCTAGTTTCTCTTCTTTCCAGATAATCTTGTGCTCTATTCCTTTTCACAAAAGAGAGCTCTCTAGCTCCATATTACTTTCAGTGTTGCTTCTGTTTCCTCCCTGTGTTTACGTATCACCTTTCTTCATTGCTTCTTAACAAGGGTAGATGTACATAGCAGGAGTAATCTCCACTGCAGATATCTATCCATGTTGCCCCCAAATAGGTCTGTTTCCTTATCAGGGTTCAAAAGTGTAGGGCAACTTCATGAAATATGGGTTGTTACACAGCAAATGCATTCACCTAAACAAGATTATCTTTCGATTGAGTTAGGTTTCTATTGCTGTTTGCATGCAGTGGGAGTGTACATTTCTTAACTTCTATTTTATTTTCCTTTGATCTTGTACTCTTTGTGGGTAAAATATGTTTGTTTTAAAAGGAAATACTTTATCTGGTGTCACTAGTCCAGGAAAAATTTTGCTATTTTTTAAAGAAATCCTGCCTTCTTTGATTTATTTTCCCTTAGTCAATGTTTTAAAATATAGACTCCACTGAAAAAAAAGGCATGTTGGTCTTTTTGTTTTGTTATTTCTGATGTTTTCTTTATATAGTATGTATGAATACACACATTTGATATTTAGCAAAATAGGGAAAATTGTCCTGGTGCTAATGTACACAGAGCTATTACACCCAGTCATGGTTAATAGCACTAAATGGATTTAGAGTGAGGAGTCTAGACTGCAATCCTGTCAGCATCTGCCCCTTCCCCAGTAATTTATTTGGGTTTTGCACCTGCAGATGCTGAACTGGGACTGAATTCATACAGAATTTTTTATTTGGATAGCAGGCACTGAAATAATAACACTTAAGAAGAGCACCGAATAAGAGTGACTGCGTTACCATTAACTTTCCCTCTTTTGTTGTCAATATTGAAAACAATAGAATCTGATTATCCAGGCTCTTACCATGAGGATCTCCTTCTCTAATTAACTCTCTAATCTATTGGCACCCTGATTATTAGACATATCTTGTGCTGCCTGGTGCATTTCAATGGTTGGAAAGCTTTCATAAAATATTTCAGTTTTAGCTCATGCATTGGCACAGTGTATCTTTAATATTCCATGCAAACATAGTGAGGGGCTTTTCCTTTGTGTGATGTAACCTCCCTGCTCTGGAGCATTACAAGCCTTTCTGAAAAGGGGGTAGGTATGCAAAGGCTACAAGAATGGCAGAACTGGGAAGGTAATCATGCAGAGATAAAGAAAAGTCCCCTCTTTGCCTGTCTCTCTGTTCCTCCACCCCATGCATGTGATAAGTCACAGCTGAAAATCACCTTTTTCTCCAGTTTTTAATGATGTGCATACACATCTACAGGCACCTCTAAAGGTGAAAGGTTTTAACCCATTGTACCATGCAGCCACGGCAATGAGAGTTTGGTTACAGCCACTAGTAGAACAGAAAGATTTTCCTTCAGAGCCTTGTATATTCAGGCTTGTTTGCATGAGAGAGAGATTTGAGTCTCAAATTCTTCAATATCTAATATAGGAAAAATAAATTAAATTCCCCTCCCCTCAGAAGAATTTCTTCAAAACCAGAAGGCACAAAACTCTGGGAATCAAGCCAGCATACTCAGGTAGATCTTTTCCTTATTTTCCCTTGGAAGAGCTGCAATCTTGTGTAAAACAGAGTGAAAACCACTTTAAAAGCCTTCTTATGAAAAATCCTGCCCCTAAGTCTTGGCTGTATACATTTTATGTCTTGAACATACCCCATTGCTTATTTGAGTCATGTTTTTGTTTTGTTAAATGATATACCCCTTATTTTATTTCAAATATTCTTAGTATTGGGCTATTCCCTTCTTTGTTTCATTCTATGGAGTAGCAGCATTTGCAGTTCTTTTAGAAGAAGATCCTTTTCAGTTTTCCAAGCTGAAGTCTGTCATCAATATATAATCTGTGAAGATTTATGATGTTGTGCCTCTTGTCCTACACCTGGAATTGTGCATTGGTGCAGTAGCTTTCAAGCAGTTGCACATCAGCTTGTAGGCTCTTTTCAACATGTTCAGCCTGGATTTGTCATGCATGTGTGTGCAGTTCATCAATGGATGTGCTGGCCTTTTTGTGGTTTAGCAAATCTGTATTTTGTATTCATGGAGTCTTGCACTAGTCCTGTGTGATGATAAAGACATGGAATTTGTTTTCCTATGTCTTTCTCCAGAATCTCCCTCCAATATTGACAGGAGCCTGTATATTTTTAACATCAGAAGGCAAAGCACCCTAAAAACTATGGACCAATCATGTACAAAAGAACCAGGAAAACAGAAACGGGTAAGAGAGATACTGGAAATAGATATGCAGAGCAGAAAACCTTTCTCCACTGCATACAGTATTTTAATTCAACTCGTAGTTACCTTAAGTTACCACTGGGGATGCTAAAAAGCTTTGCAAAAACAGGTATTTTTCATGAAGTGAATTAATAATCTTTGAAATTTGTAACTTCCCCCCACCCCAGACTGCTACCTACCAAAGCTTTGGTGATTCAAGACTATTTTTTTACTTAGATCTCCATAATACTATTTATTTCTTGTCCATTCTTTCCTTATTTTGTACCTCTTTCTGAATTTTATGGGCTATTTTTAAAACACTCTAATACTAAGGGTGATTTTTTTAAAGGTGTTTAAAAAATGTAGGTGTTTAATATGCAGCTGCTCTTGAAAGGGGCAAAAGGGTTTTTTTACTGCCAATTCTCTCAGTTTCTATAATAAAAGTCTTTTTCTCTTCTTAACTGTCAATATTTTAGGAAGTACCCTTTCGTGTTTTCTATCATCTTGTTAAAAATAGTAGGTGTGTTCTGTATCTGTGACTAGACATACAGCATGGTGCAAAATAATCTAAACACTCAAGGTTTGTTTGCAGATTTGCTCTAATGAAAAGGCTCAAGATGTATAATGAGACACCCCCTCTGATACAGTTAATCAGTATCCACACAAGTTGATCCCTTGCATGCATTACATGAGTCCTAAGAAATTGCTTAGTACATAAGAAATTAAGGTAGAATAGTATTTGCTGATGTCTTATTTTTCAGCTAAGAAATTTAACACTTTAAACGATAAAGAGGGATAAGAGGTCCTCATTTCTGTTCCTCTGAACTCTGCAAATTAGGATAGTTTCATAGACAGCTATATTAAAAAAAAAATAAAAATAAAAAAAATTCAAATACTAAGTAGAAAGCATTCTTTCCTTCAGTTGAACATCATGGAAGTATGGTACCATACCTAGATTTTAAAAATATCTTTATCCCAAAATGTGTTTAATAGATTGCACTTTTACAGTCACAGTGTAGAGTTAATTACCAGGTCTAATCTCAAAACAGATCTGTGGTAATAAGTGTCGTACCTCTTTCTGAATTTTATGGGCTATTTTTAAAACACTCTAATACTAAGGGTGATTTTTTTAAAGGTGTTTAAAAAATGTAGGTGTTTAATATGCAGCTGCTCTTGAAAGGGGCAAAAGGGTTTTTTTACTGCCAATTCTCTCAGTTTCTATAATAAAAGTCTTTTTCTCTTCTTAACTGTCAATATTTTAGGAAGTACCCTTTCGTGTTTTCTATCATCTTGTTAAAAATAGTAGGTGTGTTCTGTATCTGTGACTAGACATACAGCATGGTGCAAAATAATCTAAACACTCAAGGTTTGTTTGCAGATTTGCTCTAATGAAAAGGCTCAAGATGTATAATGAGACACCCCCTCTGATACAGTTAATCAGTATCCACACAAGTTGATCCCTTGCATGCATTACATGAGTCCTAAGAAATTGCTTAGTACATAAGAAATTAAGGTAGAATAGTATTTGCTGATGTCTTATTTTTCAGCTAAGAAATTTAACACTTTAAACAATAAAGAGGGATAAGAGGTCCTCATTTCTGTTCCTCTGAACTCTGCAAATTAGGATAGTTTCATAGACAGCTATATTTAAAAAAAAAATAAAAAAAAAAAATAAATTCAAATACTAAGTAGAAAGCATTCTTTCCTTCAGTTGAACATCATGGAAGTATGGTACCATACCTAGATTTTAAAAATATCTTTATCCCAAAATGTGTTTAATAGATTGCACTTTTACAGTCACAGTGTAGAGTTAATTACCAGGTCTAATCTCAAAACAGATCTGTGGTAATAAGTGTCTTACTAAATCATTGTCTTCCCTGTGTTTAATGTGTCAAGGTGGAGATTTTTAGAGGTGCCTAGTCAATATATAAATGCAAATCCTATTAAAACTCTCCGTGGCACTGGTGACCAGTTCTGTGGTTTAGAAATCAGTTTGATCCAGGTCCTCTTTCATTTTGCATAGGAATAGTTAGTGAGGAAAGGACAGAAAGGAGATCACATCCTCATGTGTACTTGCATGACTTGGGCCAGGAGAGCTATCTAATGGGGGTGAAAGATGCTCAGACCTGCAGTGAACAGCACAGGCCAATCCTTCTTCAGAAGTAGTGGGTATTTATTGCACAAGATGTGCTGTCTCTGGTGCCTGGTCTGAGAGGGTGGCTGTGGCAAGTGCGTTCAGCCACAAATGAGCTCATTGCTCCATTGTTGTAGCAAATTTCTAACTTTCTAAAATTATCATGACAAAATTGAATGGGGGAGGGGTGCGTGGGGAGGCTGATAATTTTGGTTTTCAGAAGGAATGAAATTTGGAAAAGGAAGAGTTAAAGAATTTACTGCTGCTGTAATATACATATCAGGATCTTTTGGTCTTTTCCTTCACAGCTCTCTTTCAACAGGCTCTCTTCATGTCTAGAAAATGCAAATCTCTGGACTCCTAAGAGCAACTGAATAGGGATATGTATTTCTTCTTAAAACAAAGAGCAAAGGAAAAAAGAAAAAAAAAAAGGGAAAAGTTATTCAAAGGATTTTGGAAACAGGTGTTCTAAATCAACATTAATTGGATTTCAGTTAATTATTCCTTATACTTTAGGGATTATAGGAAAGGAGTATAGGGGGAAAAAAGCAAGAACAACTTCTCTGACACACTAATTGCTCTAACATTATTTAAGCTAAGTAGCCCCTCATTCATTTCACCCTCACCCAAATCAGTTGGCCTACAAGTGACTGTTACAGAGACTAGGGAATAAGAATTGAGCGAAAAACCAAGGTGCAGTCTTTGAGAACCACCTTTACTTGGGAGCATGGTTACATATTTAGTCTATTACATGTACTGTCCTCTGCCTGTAGCTACTAAGATAAAGACAGCTGCTAAAAAGCTGTTACAGATTTGTTTTGGACAGCATATTTCTAGTATGAAGATTACCTGTGTGATTCACCTGATATTTTACCCTTCACAGTGTGTGCTTTATGCTCATGGTTTAGACTGGCTCAAGAACATCTCTGCAGGGCAGGCAGAGGAAGGCTGAACAGAAGACAGAACATTATGAAGGAATGTATTTTGGCTTTTGGCTTTCTGTCCTGATTCCTATTGGAACAAGTTCACTTCTTCCCCAGTATTGGAGCTGGTATAACATTTGACATGAAAAATTGTGTATTTGAAGTTTTAGTTTTCCAAGTTTTAAAAGAAATGGGAGAGGGGGTGAGCATGGCTCACTGTGCACATTCCCTGTATTCCCATAGAACTGAAGGATGGGGTCCACTGAAAATCTTCCTCAATAAAGATTTTCAAGGTGGATACAATTTGAAATGCTGTAAAGAAGTGATTTTTAAAATAGAATGAAAGTGGGGTTTAAAACAAAATTTTAATTTGGATTTCATCTTTATTTTTGTGCCAACTTTTGTACTGATCCCTCTTCCTTTTAAGTTAATGAGAGTAAGAGCAGACAGCAGCACTTACTGCTCTCCTCTCACTGTCCAGCCTAAGAGAAATGAGTGA
Organism: Chaetura pelagica; assembly: GCF_000747805.2. NCBI lineage: Eukaryota > Metazoa > Chordata > Aves > Apodiformes > Apodidae > Chaetura > Chaetura pelagica. Next base: position 941,967 of record NW_009970719.1, on the reverse strand, counting down.
TACCTGTGATAAAAAAACCCCAGATTTTCAAAGTAATTTGTAAACTTCAACATGATACAATAATCAGAGCTTCTAGTAACAATGTTTACATGTTTTTAACCTTAACAATTTCTCTTTGAAGAACTTCCCCTCATATGTTTTGAAGTATATATGAAACATGTCCCTTTTGAACAGGAGCTGTTATCAAGTTGTATGTGAAATTATTTACACAGCAAATTTTAAAAGATTTCAGGAAGCCTAATGAAACTTGCCTGAGGGCAGCTAGAAGTTACATCCTAGCCTCCTGAGTGGGTGACAATTTGCTAAGCCTCTTAGTTAAAAAAAAATAAAAAATAAGAGGGAACTTCACACATTCAGTAGTTCTCATCTGTAGCTGAGGTACATTTCTAAGGAGATACAGACCTATGCCCACTGTATGTGTCAGCATATTTACCATCCTTACAAACAGATGTGGACATAATTACATCACATCTACACAGTCACTTATTTACCTGACTTCTGTACATATTTGCATAAGGTCCTAACAGGGACTTCAACGATCTGGTTTTCACAGAGCTTGTGAAAATACTATTCTTAAAATAAATGAATCTGTTATAACTCAAAATTCCTCCACACTTGAATGGCATTCTTAAGAACGGACACTTTAGTTTTTTCTATGAAAGGACATTAGAAAGCAGTAGTGAAAAGAGCAAGGCTTCATGTGTTGCAAGCTTTCAGAAAATAGGCCAAATAGGTGTCTGTGTTGTTCTAGCTGCTCTTCTTTATCCCCTTAACTCATAGCGTTTAGATGGCAGCATTTCTCATATTGTGCAGATGATGCCACTGCATTCTGTAGGTGTTTCTCTGTCAAATGTCACAATTTCTAACTGACAACGAAGTGTAAAAGATAAATATCTTTCAAATAACTCTAAAAAACCAGTATTAAACATACTAAGATCATTTATGAAAATACATGTAAGCTATATATGCATTCATATTTAACTCTTGCTTTCCCAAATATTTTAGTGTAGAGCTTTTCTCTTGGTCATCAGTGCTTTTTGTCATGGTTTGGTTTTTGTTTGTTTGTGGGGTTTTTTGTACATCTACTGCACACAGGCTTTATTCTTGCTTGTACAGAACATGATTTTACTTTGCAAATGAAGGTGCAAACTTCTCCTTCTCATTAATGGTTTTAAAAAGTCACTTTCTGTTTCAGTCATTTTTTTTCCCCCAAATCAATTCCTTCATTATCAACTTGAAATATTTGAAATTCAATTTTAATTAGTATCCTAGATGTATTTTATGGTCTTTCACACTGTATAGGACATCTCAGCTGTAGTGCTGTTTAAAGGCTCAGAGTTCTTTATTTTTTTTTCCCCTGCCTCACCCTTTTCCTTTGCTCCCCCTTCTGACCTTTGCTAAAATCTTCATCGTGTTGTATAGATGATAATTGACTGCCTTTTAAGAGACATTTTTTGTATCAGTCGAGTGCTCTCTTGTTTGAGATGTGAACTTATTTTATGGACAGTCTCAAAGCCTGGCTGTGCTCAGTCATATGTGCAAAAAAATACATTGTTAGTTGTTTGTAATCCCCAGCCCATGGTGGTTCTCTCCAGTTTGGAAGTGGGAATACACATGCTTATTTAATCACAGACCAGATAAGGGGCCTGGAGGCCTGACCCAAAGCCCTTTGAAATCAGTTGGAATTCTAGCACGGGTTTAAATGGCCCTACATGTTCTGAGAAATATCAGACTCATTTTTATTAATATAAAACAGCATAAAAAACAACACAGAAGAACAACTGGGGTTTTTGTTTTGTTTTGTTTTGTTTTGTCTCCTTCCTCCTGTCCCAATTTCCTTAGGTGGAAAACCCCCCACTGTACTCTAAATGTAATAAAAACAATTTTGAAAAACCTGACAACTATTCTGTTGAGAAAGTATTCTAATAGGAAGCTGGCACCTGACTTTATAGCACTGGGGTGGCTGTGGTGCCTTTTTGTACCATGAACACTTTCTGCATGGAAAGGTCAATGAGCTTGCGCAGGAGAACAGTTTATTCACAGTGTGGACTTGGGGCTACGTGGCAGAAATATCTGCATAGTCAGTGTAGTCTATTTGTGAAATATAGCAGGGAAAAATATTTATGAGCACCACAGGACATGAAGCTCAAAGTGCAGTCATTTCTAAATGAAAATTATGTGACAGTTCATCAGTATTTAATGCTAACATTGCTTGATCTAGACATAAAGAATTTAGCAGCCATTTATCATAACATACAGTACTATTCATTTCTGATTTGCCTAGAATACATTGGTGTTTTAATCTCGACATGAGCCACAGGTCTAATTTTAGATATTTAATGAAAGGAAAATCCAGTGAGAGACAGATTTTTCACATGGCTATTAGAAGCCTACTCCCACAACTTGAATTGGTTGGTCTTTTTAATGCCTGCTCCCAGAAGCCACTGCTTGGTCCCTGCACCAGATGCAGGTGTTCCCTTGTGCTGTCAGCCAGGAATGATTAATGAGGATTTGCCCCTACTGAAAGCAGCCTTTGGAGCATTGTTCAGGGCATCTGTGGAACTGTCGGGGGAGACAAGGACACAAGTGAACAACCAATTATTTGGCCATCACTGAGGCAGCATGAAAAAGACATCAAATTGGACAGAGGAGCAAAGCTTTTGTTTCATGATCATATTTCTAGGTGTTAATAGTAACAGAGGAATTCTACCTGGTTTTTTTTTTTGTTTTTGTTTTTTTTTGTTGTTGTTTTTTTTCCAGGGGAGAGGGGAAGGGCTCAAACACCACTTTAAAGCTAGGAAAGGATGTGTAAAAGACAGACAGAAAACTGATCACGGTCCTTTACAAGAGCAAAAGGGAGGAAAACACACAGAATTGATTTCTCGGTGATTGCGCTGTGTGTATAAAGACACACCGTTGTGCTCGGCTAACATTAGGGAACGAGGGCTAAGAATTCTGTGAGGAGGAGGATTTCTCATGCAGGGAGCTGCTTAATTGCTGGCCAAATGCAACAGTTCAGGAGCTGGGGCTTTAACAAGTGATAGAGCAGGAAAGTGTTACATTAGGATTCTGAAAAAGAAAATGTGAGAGAGCAAAAGCAGAAAACATTTGCAAGACTGTGTTCAGCATTCAGCCTGCATCCCTCTCTCTGTCTCAAAGAAAATACTCTTAGGTGCAGAAGAGCGAGGGAGAAAAGAGGAACAGAACTAAAAACACTCTGCTCAGGCTTAGACTTCTGCATTTTTGTATTTACCAAGACTTGTGATTATAAATACTAATTTTAAACCAGAGGGAAAGGATTAAATTTTCAGAACAATCCAATTACAGAGTGGATTGTTTGTAAATACATTTTATGCTCCATCCTGTCAAGCTTCTTTTTACCACAGTATTAAGAATAAAAAAGTTAATTATAGAGCTTAATTCTAATGAGGAATATAATGTTATATTGCCTAATAGCATACAGTATAATTTCTACTGCAGTAAAGTAATTAATATTTGCAGTGACTAATTCCCTAACCTCGGAAGTTCCTCTGTCCCCACACATGCATACAAGAAAAGGAATTCAGATCCTGAAACAATAACAAATCATCATTCTAAGCTATTCCTTAACCAAGAAGAAATCTCTGCTTCTACACATAGAATTGAGTTATATTTGATTACCTGGTTGTACTTTATTTTTCAAATTATTTATCCTGTAATGGCTGCATTTTATCAAGCAACACTCATGGCTTGTGATTTCTTGTCTGCAAAATTATGTGGCCTGTTTCCTTACCCCAACTGGTTTGTATGAAGTTTTTGTAAGGAAAAAAGGGTTTGTCTGCTTCACGTGTAGAATGAGTTGCTGCAGGGAACACTTCAACTTATGGTATCCAGATTTTCAGAATTTGTCATCTCAGTGTCAAATGACTGGGTCTGAAACCTGAACAGCCAAATACTGCCTGTATTTACTATAGGATGAGTATTTTTTAAATACAATAAACATGTAAAAATAAATTTAAAAAAAATATCTGTGGAATTTAATAACCTTTTAATCATAAAGAAGGAAAAAAACCCCAAAGAGTTCACATGTAAATTAAGTTCTCATATTTAAGGATATCACATAATATTTATTTACACCACCCAAATGAAAGTCTTGATTGGAAGGAAATCACTAAACAATCCAAGAATCCCTAGGCTGTGGCAGCATTTCTGGTAACTGTGCAAATCTTTACACTGGGAAGAGCCTCAGTACCAGTTCTTGAACTGCAGTACTGATGTGTTGAGTTCTGCAGGTCTCTCCTTTTCAGCAGTGCAGCTGTTTGTTATTCTCTGCAAAGGACTCTGACATTTGAAACTGAGCTTTGTCCCCTCTTGCATTTGGTGTATGTGCTGGAACTTTAAGTGGCTTTATTAGAAGGTATAAAATCAGTGTACAGACACACTCAGCTCTGTTTCCTTCTCGTCAGGAAGAGACAATGGCATCAACAACATGCTCCTGTGCCTGAAAGACACTACTTGATAGAAGAACAGCCTGTTAGACTCCTCCTGGGCATCATGGAAGTGATGCTGGTGGGGAAGGAAAATATTTCCAGGAACTGAAGGAATGATTACAGGATCTCTAAAGAGGACGTTTGCCTGTGACTGTCAAAGAGCTGAGTTTCCTAACACTAGATAAATGAACAGAAAGCAAGGCTGTGCTGAAGACTGCAGCTTTTCCTGCCACCTATGGACTTTGCCACAGTAATTCAAGGCTTTCTTATCACTGTGCTGGATTACTTCAGACTTTTCTACTTGGAGTTGTCATCCGAAGAGCATAGAAATATCAGATGTTAGAGCTTGATGTAATTTCGAAGTAGCATATAGAAGAGAGCAGCTTGTTATTTAGATGTGTCAGCAGCATCCAGCACAGAAATATCTTCAAGGACGTGGTCATTCTCTCCAAATCTCCTAGTGGGTAAGCACCTTTGGGATGGAGCACCTGTGAGCTCCCATGGGAGGTCCCACATGACAAAGATCAGGACAATACTTTAAAGCAAGGACTGAATCTTTGGCCTGAAAATAAGGATGGGATTTCCCAGCTTGTGCACATAATGTGAACCCTGCTTTGTACATACCATTTCCTCCATATGGTGACATCTCTTCCATCCATTACATTCCTCTGCAATCCACATGCTTTTCAAAACTACTTGTGTTTCTACCAGTACTTGTGCTTAGGTTGCAGAATGGTATTTGGTAAATGTTGTGTTAGGATGTTTTCCCTGTAAATTCTTTTGTATTTGTGTATTTTTCAATAAAAGCATCAAAACTGAAATTCAAAGCAAAGCAAAAACAAATGGGCAAGAACATATGGAAAGGGATAATCCCATTAACATCTTTATTATGGGCGTTGTTTTCTAAATAAACATCAGCTTTGATTTCTCTATGAGGTAAATCCACTGGAGATTTATTTTCCAAAATTATTTTTAAAAAATCTGAAGCTGTCACCTGTGTTTTTACAAGGATCTTTAATGATCTGCAGACTACATAAGACTACAAAGTAGTGAATTAGTATCAGAGGAAGATGATTACTGCTTGTGAGATTACTTTCTTCCTGGTGCACGATATATTTATGGTTCCATGTAGCTAAACAATAGATGTGTTTTGTTCAAAGTCACAACATATTCTTATGGATCCTTGCAATTCTTCTTGATGAAAAAATATTTATTTGTCTGTAAATAACATGACTTTTATCAATTCATACGGAAAAACAAGCCAAACAACAACAACAGCAACAAAAACAGAAAAAATAAAGCTCAAATAAATATCTTGTAGTTTTTAATATGTAGTATTTAAATTTTATTTCATGGTAAAGGAATGTGCGTTATTAGAATAATGTTATGGTTAAAGGTGAGCATTTATTTCTCTTATTTATGGTAAGTAAGTGTCACAGTTTGACTCAGGTCTGAAAACAATGCTCTCGATCTCCCCTCCCCCCAACCCAGGTAGGGAAGGAGAGAGAGAAAAAGAGAGAGACTTGGCTGGATTGAAAACTAAACTACACAACTTTAATTAAAACACTAATGAATCATACAAGAAAATATATACAATTATATACAGATATATTCAGGTATGGGCAAAAGCCTCTCGCCTCCCCCCACCCCAGCAACTCCCACAGCACTTCCCTGAACTGGGAAGAGTCCCGAGGAATCCCGGAGCTGCTGCTGGAGAAAGCAGAGAGTGATGGGGGTCACGAGAGATCAAGGCTGAGGATCGACGGTGATGGATGAACAGAGTCCTCCCTGGACACCGGCCATGGACGGAAGATATCACATAAAGATTCTGGTATAGAGGTAGGCAGGGATTTTGCAGCTGACATTTCTATATCAATGTTGTGTAATAATCCTGGATGAGCTTGGTTTGGGCTGCAGATTCGCAGTGTGAACTACTTCAGTTCTGGCTCCTTGTCAGTAGATAATTGTGAGGCTAAAATAAACTTCAGTTCCTTCACCCTTGATAGCTGATTTTCGAACCTGAAATCTCAGAGCTAAGAGTTCAGTAAGTTTGTGCCTACACATAGGTATGTATTTACTTATGAAATCTACTTTTTCTCCAGAAGCCCAGCTTATGTCCATAGAAAACTATCTACAGGTTTTATAAACATTGTTGTTTTGTTCAGCTTTTATTTTTCTTCCATACCTAAGAGTAGGTCACACTTAGGACTGATGTGTGAGGCTAAAGGGCTTATCTTTTTATACAGTCCCCAATATGTTTTTCCACCAGCATAATTTCTCCACCACTTCTGGTTTTCACTTTATTTTTTTCTAGTCACTCCCATCTTCATGCAGGGTTTTTTTGACTGCTAATGCCATCTTGTACACATTTTTTTTTTTTTCCCTTTTCCTCCCTCCCTGTCACATCCTTCATTCATACATCCCCTTTATGTCTTATTTAGGTTCATACAATTATTTCTTCCTGACCTCTTTTCCACACCTTTGTTTGTTCTCCCTCCATTTGTGCTACAACTGGGAAAATAATCCTCTTCATGCCTGGGGACGTGGATCTTCACTAATGACAGTGAAGTTTCAACGTGTATGTTCATATGCTGGAAATAAAAACATGGTCCAGTGTCACTGACCATTTTTCTAGGAAGAGGATCTTTAAATTAAGAAGCTTTCATTAACCTTCTTTGTAATGTAAAATGATTTAGCTTCAAATGACTTGGTATCTGAATATGAGTTAGGCAAAATACTTGTCAGTATTTGGATGGATTATGAAGCCTCACCTTATATATTTTGTTAGAATTTTCTGTGGATTTGTGTGAACTGTCAAGCTTTATAATTTGCGTGTATCTGCTTCAGTATTAAATTCTGGGCTGCCTCATCTTATTTCATGGTGCTACATTAATGGTAAACATCATAACACCAGTTGCATATGTTTATTTTAATGAAAACTACCCATTGTATGATCCTTATTTAAATCTCATTTTACCATATTTTTTTTAAGCTTTAAAAATGCTCCAAATTCTGATTAGAAGCAAACAACAGATTATCAGGGTATTTTGGTCAAATAGGAAAATGGAATCCTTCACTGCAAAGAGTGAGCCATAACATCATTGGGGTGTAGATGGTTGGAAGTGGTGGTCTCTAAGCATTAACAGAAAAGAAATAAATATTAAAGAAAATAAATAAAAATAAAATAAAGTAAATAGGACAAAAATATTATTTGGTATAAACTGCCAGAGCCTAGCATTGTTGTAATCCATATTCTTTTCTGCAACTCTTGAATAGTAATGGATTAATGTTTATAAGAATACCAATATAAAAAACATTTGAAATAATTTTTAGTGTGGTTTGTGTTGCCCCATTCCACCTAGTAGCCAGCAAGAAGTCAAAGGATATTTTAAGAAAAATTTATTAAAATCCTTTCCCTTTGAAAAGACTTAGATCTATATTTCTGCTATCAGACACTGCTTCAGGCTCTTCCCCTATGGATACCCATCATATTTGTTTTCTGAATTGCTGAAGCCAGAAATACAGTCTGTGAGTTTCAGTGAACTTCCTTCACCTAATTTCAAATCTGCTTGAACTTAGTGACTTTATATATTTGATTTAAGCTTCTTTGAGTTTGCATTCAATAAAGGAGAAGAATATAGGTGAAGGGAGAAGAGACAGAAAATCCAATGCAGAAATATCAAGAAAAAAATAATTATATACATGCCACATGTGAATTGCCTGTTTCTCTTTTAGTATCTTCTGTGTTTGGCAGCATAGAAGCTTTTCTTGGCAAAAGAAATGATCAAGTTGCCCTCTTTTAAAATTAAATCATGCACAAAGTATTTTTGCTTCATAAGCTGCAGCCTTAGCAGACAAATAGATGTTATGATTTATTTGTGTCCAGCTTTGCACCATTTTATTCCAAAAGCAAATAATGGTCTGCCCGAAGACATGTGAAATGGAGTGATCTATGTTGCTCTCCTCTCATTGTCTGCTTGAAAGTCTGCCCATCCCTGATTTTAATTACATCCACTTAGTGGTCAAACTAATTCACCCTGCTGGCCAGATAATCTAGTTCAGTGTCCACTGCTGTTATTACAGACTGGAGGTCAAATCTTTTATCTGCTTTCTCCAAACTCAGTTGGACACTGTTTCTTGCTGGGAGTCTTTGGAAGAAGGTGATAAATCTTATTGCTAATATCCCAGGAGGTAGTAACATGTCTTCCTGCAGACATTTCTTCAGGATTTTTTCAGGCTCTGTGAACTTAAATAAAATCTTTTGAAGATCCTGTGGTTTTATTTTGTCTGTTTTATTTTTGTATCTGTGATACAAATACAGCCACTTACTCAAAACTGGATTGTGAATTGTCAGCAGTGAATCCTAAGACTTTGCCTTCATTTTTATGTCCACAAAAAAGGAATATAATCAAATCCCACTATCAATATTATGACTACCTGTGTGTACAGGTAGTCATTTTAGAGTATAACCTGTTTACATTGCTTGTTTTAGTCTGGATATGTGCCAGAATGCCCCAAAATGCCGTGCACATGGATTTGGGAATGCTGTACTACCGAGAACTCCTTTTGCCTAACAGTAATTCCTGCCACAATTTTCTACCTATGATCTGTGGAGATCAGTATGTGACTTCCGAGTTGTCTGAAAAAGGCAAATTGAGAGAAGTTTATATGTTACATTGTGGTTTATATGAAATTTGGCATTTATGGGTCAAAACCAATAAAACTACCCATGTACAACTGTAAAATGGCTTATACTTTGCTTTGTTTCTAAGAGGTAATTTAAGACACAAGGCTGGCTTTGCCTAGAGCCTTTGTGGATACTTTGGAATCCTGCTTCAATTTTTTTAATCATTAATTGTCAACTTATTTCACTCTCCCTGCTACTGCACTAAATGCATCCTGGTCAAATGAAATGTCGTGACTTTATATGAGAGGTAAGTTTCTAATGTTAGAATATATTTATATTTTCTATAAAAGATACATATAAAGCTCATAATGTAAATGGATTATAATAAAAAAGGCATTACAAGAGTAAAGATATTTTGAAAGAAATGTTTCATTGTGAAATTGTCATAGCATTGGACAGCTGGGGAGCCCAGTGCAGGTCATGGTTGGGCCAATCTGCCCACATAATGCTTATTGTACTGTGTAGAGTAACCAGCTCTGCTCAGCACCACCTAATTCATTGCATTCAGTTGTAGAGGCTTTAGCAATCCTTAGCTTTGTAATAATGTGTTTGGAGGGGAGCATTTTTCTGACACTGGTTGCCATGACACTGAAGGTCATCCCAGTTCTCTCTGTGTTTTTCTTGCCACAATGTCACATCTCTGCTGAGTGTCTCTAAATGTCTGTTGATGTCACCTTCCCATTCTTCATACAGATGCACCTCTTGCACTGGTTGTGTTTTGCCTTTCTAGGGTCTCCTCTGCTTCCACCAGCACTACAACACCAAGAATTACATTCCAGCACTCTGTCCACATTTGACAATTGATGATGACTCTTTTTCACATCCACCACACTATTCTTGGAATATCTTTTAAAGAAAGAAGAGATAAGCAACAAGGTAGGGTTTTTATCATCATTCTTTTAGCCCAGGCTCAGGAATAGGCATTGTGTTTGGCTGTAATCTCTGAAATGGAGGTATTTTTTCTTTTGGCAAAGGATTAGTTTGTGTAAAGTAATACATACTTTCCAAAAAGAAGAAGGTAGCCCAGGGTCTATTTCTCCTCTGATGGGAACCAGGCTGCCTGGTGGACAGCAAACAACATGGCTTGGCTGTCACTGCTCTAGTTGCCATGTTTTTTGAATGGAGTCCAGAAAGATCTAGTACTTTTTTTACTCTTTTCCGTAATTGAAAAGTGAGAACCAAATTGTCTCCCTGTCCTTCCTTTTTATAACTCTTCAAAGGAGTGTGGAGTGCAATGAGGAGAATGCTCACTACAATGTATCCCAAGCAGCAGTTAAGCTCTAAGAAAGAACAGTGACCATGAATTACATGTTTTAGAGCACTGAGGAACACAACAGCTTTTTTTCTTTTTTCTAAATTATTCTTTATCCTGGTATAATTGCTTACTTTATTTTGAATTTGCATTAGCATAAGCCTAGAAACTTGGAATAGACTGTAGTACTGTGCATTGATGTTATTCTATGAATTCTTATTGAGACAAATATTCTTATTGAGACAAAGTGTTCTTAAAGCGTTTTATATTATAGACTTGAAAGGACTTGAAAGGATGATTTGTGGAATGTGTGCTCTTTTTTTCTCCATCAGTCAAATGGTCTTGCATTATGTAAATTTCATTATTTTTTTTCCCATGAAGTTGGTAGTAGGTATGTGATGACTTTTAAAGGTGACTTTTTGACAATATTAGTGCAGGATCAAGTGCAATTCAAACCCAGGGTAAATTTTACCTGAGTTACTTTATGTCTTCAACTACAATGGCAGTGAGAAAGGAGAGATGTCCCAGCTCTGCTGCAAAAAGATTTTGTGACCTTGGTCAAACTGCTTAAACACTGTGAATGAAATCCTACCCCCACTAAAGTCAAGAGGATTTTTTGCCATTTATTTGAGTGGGGCAAAGATATCACATTTGAATTCAGAATTGTTAATAAGAACAGGATAACATGTATCTAACTCTCACAGCTCTTGTGAAGCTAATTAATCAGCAGAGTACTTTGGGATCCTCAGAAGTATAATAGAAGCTGCAAGTACTATTATTTATTTGTCGTGTAATTGGAAACCAGCAAGGTAAAAAGTCATTGATAAAAATCCATATCACAAGGTCATTTCTTTCAATGTTGCAAATCTCTTCTTCAATCAAGAGCTTTGCAACTGATGAAAAGTACAGCCTAATCATAACATTATCAAGTCAATTTAATTGGTGCTCTGGCAGCACATGAGATCATAATGAAGTCATTTTTGCTAGTTACAGGCTTAAAAGTATTTTTATAACACCCTTCATCCTAGTGGAAACTTTAAAAGCCTCACAGACAAGATTAATCTTTTCTGCCTCTGTTATACAACTGCTTTTGTGTGGCAGATACCAGCTGTTTTAATAGAGTCGAAAAATTGTACTGATAAGCATGATATTACTGTGTTTATGCCTGTCCTTTGTATGTATTACATAGTTTACACCTTTAAAATTAGTGTTCATATACACCAAGGTGCAGAGGTAGGACTTTTGAATTAGAGGTTTAACACTGATCGTTGTTGACACTATTGCTGAGCCACAGTCTTTAAATATGCTCTGTGTCTGTGAATACACTATTCTTGCCAACAGAGATGTCCTCATGTTTTTGCACAAGAGTGTTTCACTTTGGCAGAAACTTAAAGCCCAAAATTGAAATGGAGTTTATGGCATCCCAGGTGAAGGTTTGCAGTAAGAGCAGGTAGTTTGCTATCAGCACACCCTGATACACTGAGTGGATTGCATCATTTACTGTGGTTTAAGCCTTCTTATTGTAACAGATGGAAATAATGCCATATATCTTGTCTTTGACCCTCCTTTTTCATAGCCAGAGTGCCTGAGAGCTGGCGTGCCAGTGTGGGGCTCCTTCTGCTTCTCCCTCCTTGAGGACCAGGGTGCTGTGGCTGCCAGTCCCCGTGGTGAGCTCCCACCACTGACCACATGTCACCTGCTGAGGCCAGTGGCCAGTGAGGAGCAGGCTGTGACTCTTCTCTCTTACCATTTGCTCCTTCAGCAGGCACCCAATTAAAACCCCAATTTATAACACAGCCTTCAGAACAAGCAACAAATGCAAAGGGGCCAAAGGGCTACATGTTACAGCTCAAGAAGTGATGGTGTTCAAGAGAGAGTTTAAAATCAGCATCTGATGAAAGGCAGACAACATTTTCTTCCATTTTCCCTAATTTAGCACCATAGCCACACCCTTAGGCATACTGAAGTCCATTCCACCACACCAGCAGTGTAAAGAAACATGAAAGTGAGTGTTAAAGGTAGCTTTCCAGGTGCAATGGTTTAAAGGATCCTTCCACATAATAGCTGCAGAGCAGTGGGCATGGTGCTTGTTTTCATCAGGTTGTTCCCTAAGAATCAGCAGTTTGGCAGTCTTGCTGTAGAAGTGCCCTACACTCCTCAGACTCTAGCACAGCAAATGCCTCAGGTTGTTTGTAAATACAAATAAACCCAGGATTTCTAGCCCCTCTGTCCCCAGAAGCTGCTGGGCTTTCAGGAAACAAAGGACATATCACCTCTCAAGCTGGGACAGATCCTTGCTTTAGGTGTTCCTGGATAATCTGAGTAAGGATATGTACTTTAATAATTAATGCCAGCGGTGTGTACAGTAAATACATTTACTTCCAGCTGCAATATATACCTTTAAAAGTCATTAATACTTTTAACTTGGACATTTTTACATTTAGTTTTTGAATATTGAATATTACAAAGAAAAGTACATATACATTTCTCGGGAAGTCACTCTAAACACCCTGCATGTGTTTGTAGGGGACTGTGTCTCCAGCACCTCTGAAGGCCTCCAGCTGCTCCCTTGAGTGGCTGCAACTGCTGTGTACACTTTTTGACAACTCTTTCATCACCCCTCATTCTTTGCAATGATAAATTTTACCTAAGTTTAGTCCTAAAGTTATTTGAGGCAGAGCTCATTGTGCCATAATATATGTAGCCTTGGATACAATCAGGTGCTAATCTAAAGTTTAGGCTTTAGATTAGCAAACTCCTATCTGCACATCTCAGTTTAGGCCTCTTGAAAACTTCATTTTGGTGACACACTACCCCTGGTGAAGTTTTCCAAAGAGTTTAGGTTTTCTTTTTACCTCACCCCACCTCACAGGTAACTAGGTTAACTTATTGGTAGTCTTTTTGGTTAATCTGCAGAGGAAGTACCAAGTTCATTATAGATACACCTTGAGAAGTTTTGATCCTCACTGGGTGATCTGAGTGAGATCAGATGTGATGCTGTGCTTGAAAGCATATTTGGGAATGAACTTAAATTCTCATCTTCTATGCACAGGAGAAAAGAGAAAAAAAAAAAAAAAA
>NW_009970719.1:919328-927130 GCF_000747805.2 Chaetura pelagica | reverse complement strand
TTGTCACAGTTTGACTCAGGTCCGACAACAATGCTCTCGATCCCCCCTCCCCCCAACCCAGGTAGGGAAGGAGAGAGAGAAAAAGAGAGAGACTTGGCTGGATTGAAAACTAAACTACACAACTTTAATTAAAACACTAATGAATCATACAAGAAAATATATACAATTATATACAGATATATTCAGGTATGGGCAAAAGCCTCTCGCCTCCCCCCACCCCAGCAACTCCCACAGCACTTCCCTGAACTGGGAAGAGTCCCGAGGAATCCCGGAGCTGCTGCTGGGACTACAAAGTAGTGAATTAGTATCAGAGGAAGATGATTACTGCTTGTGAGATTACTTTCTTCCTGGTGCACGATATATTTATGGTTCCATGTAGCTAAACAATAGATGTGTTTTGTTCAAAGTCACAACATATTCTTATGGATCCTTGCAATTCTTCTTGATGAAAAAATATTTATTTGTCTGTAAATAACATGACTTTTATCAATTCATACGGAAAAACAAGCCAAACAACAACAACAGCAACAAAAACAGAAAAAATAAAGCTCAAATAAATATCTTGTAGTTTTTAATATGTAGTATTTAAATTTTATTTCATGGTAAAGGAATGTGCGTTATTAGAATAATGTTATGGTTAAAGGTGAGCATTTATTTCTCTTATTTATGGTAAGTAAGATCTAGCAAAAGCAATCTCAAAAATTTAGGGGTTGTCTTTTATAAAACTTTTGGCCATCAGGATTTCTTTGTCCCCCATACCAGTATAACACAGCCTGGTGGTTCTGGTCACTTCAGCCAGTGCATGTCTGCTGATGGTGAAACTTTGAAAACTTCTGTGCCTCCATTATTGCCTCCAGGCTTGAAATGAGGTGGGGCTGCAGGCAACTGGGGTAACATCATTAGAATCTCATCAAAACTGGTTGTTAATGAACCATTTGATAAAGCAGAAGGAATTCTCTCTGCCGCTTGCACTGACACAAATAAATAAATAAATAAATAAATAAAGGTTTGCATGCAAAAATCCTCCCTCTTGCAGGAGCAGCATGAATCAGCTGCAGTTTGTTTTGTTATCACATAAAGATTCTGGTATAGAGGTAGGCAGGGATTTTGCAGCTGACATTTCTATATCAATGTTGTGTAATAATCCTGGATGAGCTTGGTTTGGGCTGCAGATTCGCAGTGTGAACTACTTCAGTTCTGGCTCCTTGTCAGTAGATAATTGTGAGGCTAAAATAAACTTCAGTTCCTTCACCCTTGATAGCTGATTTTCGAACCTGAAATCTCAGAGCTAAGAGTTCAGTAAGTTTGTGCCTACACATAGGTATGTATTTACTTATGAAATCTACTTTTTCTCCAGAAGCCCAGCTTATGTCCATAGAAAACTATCTACAGGTTTTATAAACATTGTTGTTTTGTTCAGCTTTTATTTTTCTTCCATACCTAAGAGTAGGTCACACTTAGGACTGATGTGTGAGGCCAAAGGGCTTATCTTTTTATACAGTCCCCAGTATGTTTTTCCACCAGCATAATTTCTCCACCACTTCTGGTTTTCACTTTATTTTTTTCTAGTCACTCCCATCTTCATGCAGGGTTTTTTTGACTGCTAATGCCATCTTGTACACATTTTTTTTTTTTTCCCTTTTCCTCCCTCCCTGTCACATCCTTCATTCATACATCCCCTTTATGTCTTATTTAGGTTCATACAATTATTTCTTCCTGACCTCTTTTCCACACCTTTGTTTGTTCTCCCTCCATTTGTGCTACAACTGGGAAAATAATCCTCTTCATGCCTGGGGACGTGGATCTTCACTAATGACAGTGAAGTTTCAACGTGTATGTTCATATGCTGGAAATAAAAACATGGTCCAGTGTCACTGACCATTTTTCTAGGAAGAGGATCTTTAAATTAAGAAGCTTTCATTAACCTTCTTTGTAATGTAAAATGATTTAGCTTCAAATGACTTGGTATCTGAATATGAGTTAGGCAAAATACTTGTCAGTATTTGGATGGATTATGAAGCCTCACCTTATATATTTTGTTAGAATTTTCTGTGGATTTGTGTGAACTGTCAAGCTTTATAATTTGTGTGTATCTGCTTCAGTATTAAATTCTGGGCTGCCTCATCTTATTTCATGGTGCTACATTAATGGTAAACATCATAACACCAGTTGCATATGTTTATTTTAATGAAAACTACCCATTGTATGATCCTTATTTAAATCTCATTTTACCATATTTTTTTTAAGCTTTAAAAATGCTCCAAATTCTGATTAGAAGCAAACAACAGATTATCAGGGTATTTTGGTCAAATAGGAAAATGGAATCCTTCACTGCAAAGAGTGAGCCATAACATCATTGGGGTGTAGATGGTTGGAAGTGGTGGTCTCTAAGCATTAACAGAAAAGAAATAAATATTAAAGAAAATAAATAAAAATAAAATAAAGTAAATAGGACAAAAATATTATTTGGTATAAACTGCCAGAGCCTAGCATTGTTGTAATCCATATTCTTTTCTGCAACTCTTGAATAGTAATGGATTAATGTTTATAAGAATACCAATATAAAAAACATTTGAAATAATTTTTAGTGTGGTTTGTGTTGCCCCATTCCACCTAGTAGCCAGCAAGAAGTCAAAGGATATTTTAAGAAAAATGTATTAAAATCCTTTCCCTTTGAAAAGACTTAGATCTATATTTCTGCTATCAGACACTGCTTCAGGCTCTTCCCCTATGGATACCCATCATATTTGTTTTCTGAATTGCTGAAGCCAGAAATACAGTCTGTGAGTTTCAGTGAACTTCCTTCACCTAATTTCAAATCTGCTTGAACTTAGTGACTTTATATATTTGATTTAAGCTTCTTTGAGTTTGCATTCAATAAAGGAGAAGAATATAGGTGAAGGGAGAAGAGACAGAAAATCCAATGCAGAAATATCAAGAAAAAAATAATTATATACATGCCACATGTGAATTGCCTGTTTCTCTTTTAGTATCTTCTGTGTTTGGCAGCATAGAAGCTTTTCTTGGCAAAAGAAATGATCAAGTTGCCCTCTTTTAAAATTAAATCATGCACAAAGTATTTTTGCTTCATAAGCTGCAGCCTTAGCAGACAAATAGATGTTATGATTTATTTGTGTCCAGCTTTGCACCATTTTATTCCAAAAGCAAATAATGGTCTGCCCGAAGACATGTGAAATGGAGTGATCTATGTTGCTCTCCTCTCATTGTCTGCTTGAAAGTCTGCCCATCCCTGATTTTAATTACATCCACTTAGTGGTCAAACTAATTCACCCTGCTGGCCAGATAATCTAGTTCAGTGTCCACTGCTGTTATTACAGACTGGAGGTCAAATCTTTTATCTGCTTTCTCCAAACTCAGTTGGACACTGTTTCTTGCTGGGAGTCTTTGGAAGAAGGTGATAAATCTTATTGCTAATATCCCAGGAGGTAGTAACATGTCTTCCTGCAGACATTTCTTCAGGATTTTTTCAGGCTCTGTGAACTTAAATAAAATCTTTTGAAGATCCTGTGGTTTTATTTTGTCTGTTTTATTTTTGTATCTGTGATACAAATACAGCCACTTACTCAAAACTGGATTGTGAATTGTCAGCAGTGAATCCTAAGACTTTGCCTTCATTTTTATGTCCACAAAAAAGGAATATAATCAAATCCCACTATCAATATTATGACTACCTGTGTGTACAGGTAGTCATTTTAGAGTATAACCTGTTTACATTGCTTGTTTTAGTCTGGATATGTGCCAGAATGCCCCAAAATGCCGTGCACATGGATTTGGGAATGCTGTACTACCGAGAACTCCTTTTGCCTAACAGTAATTCCTGCCACAATTTTCTACCTATGATCTGTGGAGATCAGTATGTGACTTCCGAGTTGTCTGAAAAAGGCAAATTGAGAGAAGTTTATATGTTACATTGTGGTTTATATGAAATTTGGCATTTATGGGTCAAAACCAATAAAACTACCCATGTACAACTGTAAAATGGCTTATACTTTGCTTTGTTTCTAAGAGGTAATTTAAGACACAAGGCTGGCTTTGCCTAGAGCCTTTGTGGATACTTTGGAATCCTGCTTCAATTTTTTTAAACATTAATTGTCAACTTATTTCACTCTCCCTGCTACTGCACTAAATGCATCCTGGTCAAATGAAATGTCGTGACTTTATATGAGAGGTAAGTTTCTAATGTTAGAATATATTTATATTTTCTATAAAAGATACATATAAAGCTCATAATGTAAATGGATTATAATAAAAAAGGCATTACAAGAGTAAAGATATTTTGAAAGAAATGTTTCATTGTGAAATTGTCATAGCATTGGACAGCTGGGGAGCCCAGTGCAGGTCATGGTTGGGCCAATCTGCCCACAAAATGCTTATTGTACTGTGTAGAGTAACCAGCTCTGCTCAGCACCACCTAATTCATTGCATTCAGTTGTAGAGGCTTTAGCAATCCTTAGCTTTGTAATAATGTGTTTGGAGGGGAGCATTTTTCTGACACTGGTTGCCATGACACTGAAGGTCATCCCAGTTCTCTCTGTGTTTTTCTTGCCACAATGTCACATCTCTGCTGAGTGTCTCTAAATGTCTGTTGATGTCACCTTCCCATTCTTCATACAGATGCACCTCTTGCACTGGTTGTGTTTTGCCTTTCTAGGGTCTCCTCTGCTTCCACCAGCACTACAACACCAAGAATTACATTCCAGCACTCTGTCCACATTTGACAATTGATGATGACTCTTTTTCACATCCACCACACTATTCTTGGAATATCTTTTAAAGAAAGAAGAGATAAGCAACAAGGTAGGGTTTTTATCATCATTCTTTTAGCCCAGGCTCAGGAATAGGCATTGTGTTTGGCTGTAATCTCTGAAATGGAGGTATTTTTTCTTTTGGCAAAGGATTAGTTTGTGTAAAGTAATACATACTTTCCAAAAAGAAGAAGGTAGCCCAGGGTCTATTTCTCCTCTGATGGGAACCAGGCTGCCTGGTGGACAGCAAACAACATGGCTTGGCTGTCACTGCTCTAGTTGCCATGTTTTTTGAATGGAGTCCAGAAAGATCTAGTACTTTTTTTACTCTTTTCCGTAATTGAAAAGTGAGAACCAAATTGTCTCCCTGTCCTTCCTTTTTATAACTCTTCAAAGGAGTGTGGAGTGCAATGAGGAGAATGCTCACTACAATGTATCCCAAGCAGCAGTTAAGCTCTAAGAAAGAACAGTGACCATGAATTACATGTTTTAGAGCACTGAGGAACACAACAGCTTTTTTTCTTTTTTCTAAATTATTCTTTATCCTGGTATAATTGCTTACTTTATTTTGAATTTGCATTAGCATAAGCCTAGAAACTTGGAATAGACTGTAGTACTGTGCATTGATGTTATTCTATGAATTCTTATTGAGACAAATATTCTTATTGAGACAAAGTGTTCTTAAAGCGTTTTATATTATAGACTTGAAAGGACTTGAAAGGATGATTTGTGGAATGTGTGCTCTTTTTTTCTCCATCAGTCAAATGGTCTTGCATTATGTAAATTTCATTATTTTTTTTCCCATGAAGTTGGTAGTAGGTATGTGATGACTTTTAAAGGTGACTTTTTGACAATATTAGTGCAGGATCAAGTGCAATTCAAACCCAGGGTAAATTTTACCTGAGTTACTTTATGTCTTCAACTACAATGGCAGTGAGAAAGGAGAGATGTCCCAGCTCTGCTGCAAAAAGATTTTGTGACCTTGGTCAAACTGCTTAAACACTGTGAATGAAATCCTACCCCCACTAAAGTCAAGAGGATTTTTTGCCATTTATTTGAGTGGGGCAAAGATATCACATTTGAATTCAGAATTGTTAATAAGAACAGGATAACATGTATCTAACTCTCACAGCTCTTGTGAAGCTAATTAATCAGCAGAGTACTTTGGGATCCTCAGAAGTATAATAGAAGCTGCAAGTACTATTATTTATTTGTCGTGTAATTGGAAACCAGCAAGGTAAAAAGTCATTGATAAAAATCCATATCACAAGGTCATTTCTTTCAATGTTGCAAATCTCTTCTTCAATCAAGAGCTTTGCAACTGATGAAAAGTACAGCCTAATCATAACATTATCAAGTCAATTTAATTGGTGCTCTGGCAGCACATGAGATCATAATGAAGTCATTTTTGCTAGTTACAGGCTTAAAAGTATTTTTATAACACCCTTCATCCTAGTGGAAACTTTAAAAGCCTCACAGACAAGATTAATCTTTTCTGCCTCTGTTATACAACTGCTTTTGTGTGGCAGATACCAGCTGTTTTAATAGAGTCGAAAAATTGTACTGATAAGCATGATATTACTGTGTTTATGCCTGTCCTTTGTATGTATTACATAGTTTACACCTTTAAAATTAGTGTTCATATACACCAAGGTGCAGAGGTAGGACTTTTGAATTAGAGGTTTAACACTGATCGTTGTTGACACTATTGCTGAGCCACAGTCTTTAAATATGCTCTGTGTCTGTGAATACACTATTCTTGCCAACAGAGATGTCCTCATGTTTTTGCACAAGAGTGTTTCACTTTGGCAGAAACTTAAAGCCCAAAATTGAAATGGAGTTTATGGCATCCCAGGTGAAGGTTTGCAGTAAGAGCAGGTAGTTTGCTATCAGCACACCCTGATACACTGAGTGGATTGCATCATTTACTGTGGTTTAAGCCTTCTTATTGTAACAGATGGAAATAATGCCATATATCTTGTCTTTGACCCTCCTTTTTCATAGCCAGAGTGCCTGAGAGCTGGCGTGCCAGTGTGGGGCTCCTTCTGCTTCTCCCTCCTTGAGGACCAGGGTGCTGTGGCTGCCAGTCCCCGTGGTGAGCTCCCACCACTGACCACATGTCACCTGCTGAGGCCAGTGGCCAGTGAGGAGCAGGCTGTGACTCTTCTCTCTTACCATTTGCTCCTTCAGCAGGCACCCAATTAAAACCCCAATTTATAACACAGCCTTCAGAACAAGCAACAAATGCAAAGGGGCCAAAGGGCTACATGTTACAGCTCAAGAAGTGATGGTGTTCAAGAGAGAGTTTAAAATCAGCATCTGATGAAAGGCAGACAACATTTTCTTCCATTTTCCCTAATTTAGCACCATAGCCACACCCTTAGGCATACTGAAGTCCATTCCACCACACCAGCAGTGTAAAGAAACATGAAAGTGAGTGTTAAAGGTAGCTTTCCAGGTGCAATGGTTTAAAGGATCCTTCCACATAATAGCTGCAGAGCAGTGGGCATGGTGCTTGTTTTCATCAGGTTGTTCCCTAAGAATCAGCAGTTTGGCAGTCTTGCTGTAGAAGTGCCCTACACTCCTCAGACTCTAGCACAGCAAATGCCTCAGGTTGTTTGTAAATACAAATAAACCCAGGATTTCTAGCCCCTCTGTCCCCAAAAGCTGCTGGGCTTTCAGGAAACAAAGGACATATCACCTCTCAAGCTGGGACAGATCCTTGCTTTAGGTGTTCCTGGATAATCTGAGTAAGGATATGTACTTTAATAATTAATGCCAGCGGTGTGTACAGTAAATACATTTACTTCCAGCTGCAATATATACCTTTAAAAGTCATTAATACTTTTAACTTGGACATTTTTACATTTAGTTTTTGAATATTGAATATTACAAAGAAAAGTACATATACATTTCTCGGGAAGTCACTCTAAACACCCTGCATGTGTTTGTAGGGGACTGTGTCTCCAGCACCTCTGAAGGCCTCCAGCTGCTCCCTTGAGTGGCTGCAACTGCTGTGTACACTTTTTGACAACT
>NW_009970719.1:837496-916736 GCF_000747805.2 Chaetura pelagica | reverse complement strand
GGCCGGGAGGGGGTTGGAGCCGAAGAGGGGGGGGAGGGAGAGGAGGCTGGGAGGGAGGGTCTGCCTGGTGTTACCCTCCCTGAGGGGCCCGGGGGGCTCGGCCTTCCTCCCGCCCGCCGTCTGTCCCGGCTGCCAAAGGCTGAGAAACCTCCTGCCGTCCATGGGTTTGTGCTGCCGGGACGGCGGGCAGATAGATAGAGCCCTCCAGCCAGGGACCTCCTCGTCGGAGCAGGGCAGGGAAACAAGGTCACGGGAAATGTCGCCCTAGGAAAAGGTGCCTTCCGAAATTCTCTGCTCCGGGGCTGCTTTCGCAGCGACCTGGGTAAACAAACATCTACCAGGCAAAGCCCTGCTCTCTAATAATAGAATCCATTTGGTTTGAAAACATCTTTGAGATCATCGTGCCCAACCCTTCATGCAGCCCTGCCAAGTCCCCCGCTAAGCCGTGTCCCTCAGCACCACGGCTGCACATCTTTTAAACACCTCCAGGAACGGTGACTGAACCGTTTCCCTGGGCAGCCTGTTCCAGTGCCTGACAGCCTTTCAGTGAAGACATTTTTCCCAATATCCAATCTAAATGTCCCCTGGTGCAACTTGAGGCCATTTCCTCTTGTCCTATTGCTTGTTACTTGGGAAAAGAGACAAACACCCACCTCACTACAACCTCCCTTCAGGTACTTGTAGACACCGATATGGTCTCCCCTCAGCCTCCTTTACTCCAGATGAAACAAGCCCAGTTCCCCCCACTGCTCCCCACAGGACTTGTGCTCTAGACCCTTCAGCAGCTTCATTGCCCTTCATGTGAACCTCGAAGTTTTGTTGCTTGCTTTATTGGGAAGAAAATTAAATATTTTTGTAAAAGTGTGTTGCTGGCTCGGTGAAACTTGCTTGAAATGGTTCTGCTGGCTCTGTCACAAGAAGGGTTTTCAGGACTAAACTAGGCACAAACTTCAGTACTTCTTTGTCGTTATGGTCTCCAGGTTGTTTACTTTAGTGTGGGACTTCCACTGTTTACAACGTATCACAATTTAAATGTGTATATAAATATGTATATTGAGGTCTGGATAAATTTATCTCATAGAAATATAATCTAATTTGCTTCTAGTTTTAAGTTATTGGAGAAAGGCTGGGAAAATAGGCATTCTGTATGCAGTTTGTTCTTAGAATGCAGGGCAGTTTGCAAAAACAACTGTGCTTTGTGATGCTTTGCAGAGTGATCACTGTAGGTAAGCATAAAAGTACTTCCTATTGTAAGTACTTCCATATCCTTATTAGTCTCCACCTTTGGAATAATGCTCTCCTTAGTCCTAAGCATTCAAATTTTGGCATTTGTGCGTTTTTTTTGTGGTTACCTATCTGGAAGTGTGAAAAGGAGCTTTTGGTTTTGAATTAATATTTTTTTAATGGAAGTAAGTGGAAATAGATCTTACATGAAAACAGATGGGAGAATGTAATTTGATTTTGGTAAAAGTGCCCTACAAGTAGGGCTATACTTCGTTTGCAACAAATCAAATAACCTACATGTACTTTTAAGGAACAGTGCAACACTCTCTACTGCTGACACCTGATGAACTCCTCCATGGTTGGGTTACGTGAATGGTTTGTATCATATTCTGTTGCCATACTATTTTTGTGCCCTCAATTTTCATGCTGAAATTGTAACTGTTCATGGACGCTCTTTGCAAACAAAAATCTATTTGGGAATCTTCAGTGAAATCTTTTCGGAACATTTGGATTAGGGGAGTGTGCAAAACATACTCTATTTCCATTGTGTTTAATAGGCAGTGAAAAGAAACCAAACCCAACATAAAAGAGGAAAGTACACTAAAAGAAACTGATAGCTGCTGGTTTTGACTTCAGTGAGTATTTTCCTTGCCAGAAAATCAGAATCATGGAACAGTTTGGGTTGGAAGGGACCTTAAAGATCATCAGGATCCAACTGCCCCACATGGGCAGGGACACCTCCCACCAGATCAGGTTGCTCAGAGCCCCATCCAGTCTGGCCTTGAACACTTCCAGGGATGGGGCTTCCACAGCTTCCCTGGGCAGCCTGTTCCAGTGTCTCACCACCCTCACACTAAAGAGTTTCTTCCTCAAATCTTCCTAAATCTCCCCTCTTCCAGTTTAAAACCATTAACCCTTGTCTTATTGCTACATGCCTTTGTAAAATGTCCCTCCCCAGCTTTCCTGTAGGTCCCCTTTGATTAATGGGATGCTGCTATAAGGTCTGCCCGGAGCCTTCTCTAGGCTGAACAACCCCAACTCCTTCAGCCTGCGTAGGAGAGGTGCTCCAGCCCTCAAATCATCTTTGTGGCCTTTCTCTGGACCTGCTTCAGCACCCAGCAGAGGGAGAGAATCACCTCCCTTGACCTGCTGGCCACGCTTCTTTTGATGCAGCCCAGGACACAGTTGGCTTTCTGGACTGCAAGCACACATTGCTGGCTCATGTTGAGCTTCTCACCCACCATCACTTCCAAATCTTTCCCCTCAAGGCTTCTTATCAGTGCATTCTCCACCCAACCTATATTTGTGCATGAAATTGTCCTGACCCATTTGCAGAACTTTGGACTTGGCTTTGTTGAGCATGTCCAGGGCTATTCCTTCTGTCCTCAGCTTACAGAAATGTTTTAAAACCAAAATGCTAAATGGTTTATAAAACTTCTTTCTTGCTAGCTTAAGGTCTTCTCAAGTTAATATTGTAAAATGATATTTTTAAAAATGTGTTAGGATGGTTTAAAACTTCAGAACATTGGGCAGATTAGTTTTTAAAACATAGTAAGATGTTGAAGTGCATCCAAAAGGGAAATCTTTTAAGTTACTAGTTGAGCTTCTTGAGCTTAGACAACTTTTCTGGCGTTATTTACCTTTTTTTCTTCCTGGCCTGAGGCTCCTGGAAAGGCTAAAGGCAGCTAATTTCAGATGACTGCTGTGCACATAAAGGGAAAAATTAAGTACCTGATTAAACTACTCAAAGCAGAACAATAATCCTCAACAATGAGGAAGCTGAAAGGTTAGCTATAGGTTAAGACTTCTAGATTTTTGTGATGTCAGGAGCATTTGAGATTTTGACTCAAAGTAATAGGAGGCATCTGGCTACTGCACAAGATAGTTGTAAAAGTATGGACTATTTTTCTCTTTTATTTGGACAATCTTGTCTTGCAGAACACTGCCAAAAAACAGCCTTAGGAAAGATGGAAAAACCTATCATATAGGTGAGCATTAAAGTGCTAAAATTGTTTTTTTCCCTGAAATAAATAATGTATATTAAATATATATGTCATTTAAGACCACAGTTAAAATTATAAAGAATCAAGGCATTGGAAAATATTTGCTTATGGGTACTTTATTTTTCTGGCTGCATCTCCATTTAATATATGTTCAGTGTTAAGTTTTCTAACATTTCCAAAACAAGTTTGCTTTCAAACTTCACACAGAGCAAGTATGAGAAAGGAAGGCCAAATCTTGTAGAAAATTAGTAACATATATATGAAAAACGTAGGTTTGTGGCCAGTATTTGCAGCTCGGTCCTCAAGCTTTGTCACAAGTTTGTCTGGTTGCAGGTACTTTAGGTTTCATTATTTAAAAGATTCTGGGGAGGTTTAATGCCCTTTTCTGTTTTCAAGAGAAGAGAATATATACTTTATAATGCATCCTCTGCTACCTGGTGTCAGTCTCCACCACAAGGGGCTAAATTAGTTTTATAAGCCTGAGAACATTGTGATGGATCCTTGCAAGCACTTTTGCTCTCTGAACAGGAGCTTGGCATAGTTTGAGGTAGAAATCTACTAATACTTCTTTTTGTGTGACATTTTGTAAAGGTTTATAGACATCATAGTCTCCACTAAATTTACACTAAGTCACAAGTCCACTAAGCCTTGAGGGTAAGCTATAGCCCATAGGGTACAGAACAGACTTCTTATCATACATCACATAATCTCCAATAGTGCTAAAAAACATTCAAGGGCACCTGCATTGGGTTATACCACATGAATATTTCATAGATATGTTCTATCCTTAGAGACAGGCCTGACCATCAACTTCTTACAGAGAAACTAAAATTTCCTAGTTTTAGAATACTGTAATTTAAAAGGTAAAGAACATGAAGAAGCATTAGTGATTTATAAAACTACATCCTTAGAGATATTCACATCTTTATTGTACAAAATCCCAAGTGACCTGGTCTATATTGGTTCTCTGTTGAGTTGGGGGTCGCACCAGGTGACTTCCAGAAGTTCCTTCCAACTTAAAAGTGGCTTAGCATGCTACACATTGGAAAAATTACTTTCAGTTGGCAACATCTAAAACAATGGCAGCAAATCTTATCCATTTGTGACAAAAGTGGATTATGGTGATCAGGGCTTTTCCATCCACCAGTGCATCACCTGCATCTCCTGTATGAAACAAGGCAACTTCTGTCTGTTTTTAAAGCCTGAGGGAAACATTTATGGTGGTTATCTAGGCTGATTAGTCTCCTCTACCTACTTGCTTCTGGTGCCCTCGTCATCCCCAGAATTATCAAGGTGTATCCAAACTTGTGTTGATGTCTTTGTAGTACCTAATTAGAATTAAAAATGATACTTTCAGAACCGAACTCCAAGACAACATCTGACCTGAAGTATCACTATCTACCTCATATATGTCTTACACAGTCCTACATCTATGTCAATAAGGAAAACATCCTTTTCTATAGACAATACTCTCCCACAACCACTCACAAGCCTTATGGGCTACAGGAAGGGTTTGTGGTATGGCCTGTGTGACTGGAAAAGTGGTTCCCTGGTATGTGAAACTGGGAGACTTCACAAGGTGACTGGTGACAGGGTCTGTTTTACATAAAGGACAATTTTCATGGAGGTAGCAGAGGACCTGCTGGGTCAACACAAGACCTCTCTTGCTCAGAGGACTTCAACTCCACATTTTCATGTATACTTGAAATAGAATTTTTAAATTTTAGACTTAATTTTATTTTTCTGCTTACCAATTTTGTTTTAGAATTCAATGTACTTTATGTTTCCCTTAAGAATAATGATAAATATTTGCAAACCTAAATTTAAAAATAGATGCACTTACTTACAAAATTAAACTCAGCTGAATTAGGGTTTTGGTTGAGAATATATTGCATCTTTGATACAGCATAAATATTGTCTTCTGTTGTTAATTTGCAGAATTTAAAATTATTTAGAAATACCATTTACACCTTGCAAATCAGCTTGCAATATAAGGCTGTCCAGAAATTGAAGGGGTTTTGGAAAAAAATCATAGATAATCAGAAAGTGAGCCTGAAGGATAGGGTTAAAAGAAATAAATACACATCTTTCATGTTTTCAGCAATTTCTCATGCCAGAAAAACCTAGCACAGGAGAAATAACAGCTCAGCTGAATTGACATGTGAATTGGAAAGGCTAGATTGCTGTTATGTTGTGGGTGGGCCCTTCATACTTCTGAAGTTATAATGTTTTTATTTAAAGACTAAATTGGATTTCTGGGCATGTATGGTATACATCAATTTAAAATTATTGGAGTTCTTCATATTGTTAAGAGTGCTTCAGTTTGAAAGAGTGAGGCTTTCCTGCAAATGCCAAGTAAATTGGTCTGCAAGTCCAGAATCTTTGATCACCTCTGAATTGAAATGCTTACGAAAGATGCTGTAGTGTTCTAATAATTTTACAGCTCTCCCTGATTCTATGCCTAGAACCCCAATCATTTCTAAATTGGAGAGCTCTCATTATTTTCAAGTTTAATGCACAGTGTAAAATGATTTAAGATTATTCTGCAGCTTTTCATTTTTTATTGTGCAAAAAAATAAAACTTTTTTTTTTTTTTTTCCCCCTCTTTTTTGAAGACCAGCTCTTTCCTCTTTGAGCTGAGAGACATTATGAGCTAATTCAAACATTTCACGTTTAAAATGGAAATTGAACCAAATTCTCTCCAAATAGCAATGATGATGGCTGGAGGAAAAAGAAGGGGGGGAAAAAAAATAAATTGCCGCCTCAAAAGCTGAGAAAATAAAAATAAGAGTTGGAAAGGCTAGATTGCTGTTATGTTGTGGGTGGGCCCTTCATACTTCTGAAGTTATAATGTTTTTATTTAAAGACTAAATTGGATTTCTGGGCATGTATGGTATACATCAATTTAAAATTATTGGAGTTCTTCATATTGTTAAGAGTGCTTCAGTTTGAAAGAGTGAGGCTTTCCTGCAAATGCCAAGTAAATTGGTCTGCAAGTCCAGAATCTTTGATCACCTCTGAATTGAAATGCTTACGAAAGATGCTGTAGTGTTCTAATAATTTTACAGCTCTCCCTGATTCTATGCCTAGAACCCCAATCATTTCTAAATTGGAGAGCTCTCATTATTTTCAAGTTTAATGCACAGTGTAAAATGATTTAAGATTATTCTGCAGCTTTTCATTTTTTATTGTGCAAAAAAATAAAACTTTTTTTTTTTTTTTTCCCCCTCTTTTTTGAAGACCAGCTCTTTCCTCTTTGAGCTGAGAGACATTATGAGCTAATTCAAACATTTCACGTTTAAAATGGAAATTGAACCAAATTCTCTCCAAATAGCAATGATGATGGCTGGAGGAAAAAGAAGGGGGGGAAAAAAAATAAATTGCCGCCTCAAAAGCTGAGAAAATACAAAGTAAGAGGCTGTCAGTGATCCTTGCTGGGAAAAGTGTGAAGAACAAGAAACATATTGTCACTGTTCAGATGCGGTCAAGGTGAAGTGGGGAGACTGAATGAAAGTTACAACAATGTGACAAAAGAGAGACACAGATCCATTTAGTCTTGGAAGGAAGAAAGCAGGAGGCACAGAAGGCTAGTTCACGTGTTGCTTCTAAGCTGATTTTTGCTGTCATTTTATCATACAGTTTCAGAGGGAAATGATGGATGCCCTTTTGTATCTCCTGACTTTGTCTTTTAAGAATAACAGTTAGTTTCTTTCTCACTACTGACCTTGTTCTTTTTTTCACACATGGCAGTAGTATATTGTTTATGATTCACATAGCTTACTATAGAAAGCTCTCATCACTATTGCTTGTTAGCAGTAGAGCCTTCTCTTGTGTTTCTTTCCACATACATACTCTGGACAATCTTTGTTCCCAGTGGGTAAGTATAAGGATAAACAAGGGCAAAAGAAGAAGTGTTCATGAGGAGGAAGCACATCAACCAGCGGGGGATCCCTCTGGCTGCACCCTGCATTGCCACAAATCAGACACAAAAATCACCCTGCTTAGACTTCCCACCTGGAAACCCTCACCTGATCCTTCTGGTCCTACCTGGGGAGGTAGAATGGGGTCCACATAGGGCCTACTGAAAAGAAAGGGGCTAAAATGAGCCTAAAATATATTACTGTCTAAATAGCCTAGAGTTACACTGCTATATGGAAAGGGAAACGGACTGGGGAGCCCACCTGCTGTTGCACAGATACTTCAGCAATAGGGCAGAAATTGGTGTGGAAGCAGGATGAAGCTGACCAGACACGATGGTGTGTTCTCCTCACCCCTGCACCAGAGGTCATGGAAGTGTCTGGTCATGGTCACGGAATCCTGCTCAAAGTGCGTTTGAGGGAGACAGTTAACAAAGCAATAGCCAAGGACTAAAGTAAGCAGTGCACCCACCTACCCACAGTGCTGATTAGTGTCCAACTCAAGTCAAATTTGGAAGAAACTAACACCTGTGGCTAAAGTCTATGGTCTTACCCTCATAAATAGTGAGCAGCCCAAGAGCCCTTGGATCTCTCCTGCATGGCAGTGGCTGCATGACGGGATCCTCCCTTGAGTATGGGATTTATAACATGCTGAACTTTTAAAATCTTAGCTAAGACAGATCACTGAGTCCAACCACCACCCCCACTAGAGCATGTCCTGAAGTCCTTTCTGAACCTCATGACTCAGTGGGAGAGTCTCCTTGACAGTTTTGTCTGAGCCTGTCCTCTATGCAGTAAACAATCAGGTGCACCTTGCCATCAAATGTTGTGAAACCACTGTTGCATTTACAATCAAACTTAGTTGAATTGCTCTTTTATATGTATATAAATAAACATTCTATATAAACATTATATATATATAATATATAAATAAACATTTGGCTACTTCTCTTTTATGAGTGAAGTGCTTCACTCCACCTGCGACGCCAGATCAGAGACGTTTTAAGTGTTTTGTAAGTGTGTCACTAAGGAAGTAGCCTGGAAACATCTGAAAAATCTGGAATTTTCAAGAAGATTTTAAGATGTTGAAACAAAAAACAGGTGGTGGTCCATCATAACTTTGACACTTTCGATCAATTGAGAGAAGCAAAATGTAACCTTTCTGTGTAAAACCTTCCACTGAAAAAGTAGGTCTGCATGTTTTGTTCTTTTACGTGTTAAAAGCTGTCAGGCACTTGAGGACATATTCTCATGAGTACAGCCATAGTTCTGGACACTGGTTTACAACTCTCTGCTCCTGATGCTAGTGTGATGGAGCTTGTGAGCTTTTTCTGCTGCATCCATATACCATATCTTTATGTCTATGTAGTGAAAAGTTTATACTATCTCAGAAGGGAAGTTCACATGAATGCAGAGGCTTTAGAGCTGGAGGGACAGAGGATGGATTCCCTTCAGAATGTGTTTGGAGATGTAGCTTCTAGCAGAGGACTTGAGTGATTTCATTGTGTTGTAAAGCCAATATCAGAAATGCAAACATATCTTAACAATGTGGGAACTAAGTGTAGAAAGGTTGCAGTCATTTAGGTCATCATGTTATTTCCAGTGAATCATTCATCTTATATTTATAAACAAAACTTACTTACAATCCTAAAAATATAATCTGGAAATCTGTTAAGAATAATCTGGCTCAAAAACTCCCCATGGACATTTTGTGGCAGGTACCTGAACCTATGGAGAGAGTGATTTGCTGCTATACCAGGAAACATTAGTGAGACTGGTATTTCCCTTGTTCCCTTCTTCCTAAGGTTGCCCATTTTTCATTTTTTTGCAGTTCTCTTTCTTTATCCCTATTCCTTGTATATCTAGCTTTTTTCTCCCTGTTTTTTTAGCTTTCCTCTGAACTCATTTTCTGTTTCACTTTTGTATTCCCAACCTTTCTGCTTTTCTTCTGTATCTTTTGAATCTGTTCCATCTCTCCTGCAGAAACTCCCTAGTGCAAGTCCTTCACAAGCCCTTGTTACCCCTCTCGTGGTGGCTCACTGCTGGCTGAAACATGGAGCTGGTACAGAAGTTCCTGTCCAGAGTGTGTCTGTCTCTGGTTGAAACACAGGGTAACTGCATTTCAAGCTTTCTGATTACTTGAGATGTTGAGATATTTTGGTGGACAGTCTCTGTTTAATTGTCTCCAAAGCAATGCTCAAACTACAGGGTACCAAATAGTATTAGTGTAATTTTCACATTTGCATAATCAGTGGTCTCAGTCAGCAATTAATAATTCACTAATATCCAAACAAATGTAATTTTTTGAATGATACAAAACTCAATTAGAAATTATATTTTCTGATGTGCAGTGGTCTTTTGGAGGATATCAAATACCTAAGAGGAAAAAGATATTTCCTTTGTTAATTTGAGGATTAACACTCCTAGAAGTTTCAATTTACATAGTTACAAAAAATTAAGCAAGTTGAAAATAATTTAATAATTTTTATCAGGGCATCTTTTACTTTTATGAAGCTTGGTGATACATAACACCAAACATTTGCTTAATATTTTGGACTGATTTTTTAAGGTAATCTTTACTGATGTCATATTAACACCTCCTGAATTTTGAGATACAGTGTTGTAAAAAGTGGGTTAACAAGTAAAGTTGTCTATTAGGTGCATTTGTTGCACTAGGACCAATGGAAACTGGTACATCAAGTCCTTCAGGTGTTGCTTGTAAGAATTTGTAAAAGAGGCAGACCATGTTGTTTTCCATGTTGTTTTAGACTAGTTCCTCCAATCCTTCACCTTCAAAAGCAACAGAGACACCATTTACTGTTAATCATCACTGGTGTGAGATTTGTTGTTTGCAGATGTTACACACCCATTATTTGTACAAAACCCATTATTTGTGTTACATTTCACTGTGAGAGGAGTGTTTAATCCTGGTTTTCTATCTGTAGTTCTTTCAGATACATTCATGAAGGGAGGTCTTCCAATGGGATCTATAAATCACACATTACCTTTCAGCTGTGCCCTGTTTTAAAGGGAACATGTTAAAAGAAAGGCCTGTGTACTGTTCATAATGTGCATGACTTTTCTGGCTGTGTTTTGTGCAGAATAATCCACATACCACCCATACTGAATGTGGTCATTAAATATTCTGGCTCAGTTTACTGGTAGCTCTAACACACTTCTGAAATGAAGGACTACTTGTAACATCAAAGCATGGGGAGACATTAGCTCTTTTCCCCTATAGCCTCTGACCTGAAAGCTTTGCTTTTTATCTCTCTATAAAAGGAAAATACTCTTTTCAAAGAAGCCTAGCTAGAGTGTGGATATTTTCTCCATTGTAGAATAAGTGCCTGTGAAAGTAATCTACAATTTTTCATCTTTGTTCAGAGTATTGTTTCTTTTTGGACATTATGCCTCTTTGAACGTGAAAACTCTTGCTTTCAAGTAATAGTGACTAGGAAGTACTTTCTAAATCCTCAGATGCTTCTGTTTTCTGTAAACCTGTCAGTCTGAAGAAAGGTGAGCAAACATTTCTATTTTTAAAAGAAATAAAGAGAGGTATTGTGAACGAGAAGGAAAATAAAGTTTGAGAAATAATTCATACTCAAAATCATGGGTAAGACCCAAAGACAAATAATTATACACAGGGTTTATAAGGGAGGGAACATCTGGCAAATAAAAATTATATTTTATTTTACAGATTTTTCTTTTTTTTTTTTCAAATTTTAAATATTATAATGCAAGTGATCTTTCTTGAGTGTATTTGTATTTTTAAATCTATGGATTGGATCATCTTTGCTTCTGACTTAGTATGCATCAGATTTTTTGTGTAATCTTGACTTTTTTCAGTTCAACATTTTAGGATTCTTGAACTTTTGGCATTTATATTCTTAACTTGAGCTATCTCATGGAGGATGTGGTCTTCAGAAACAGCAAAGTACACACTGCCAGAAAATTTCACTGAGGTGTGACCTGTGCAATTACTTTTGAGTATTTGATCCCTTGTTCCAAGGCAATCACAGGGAACAGTAAACTAAAAATAGGAGGTTGAACACAAATGGGCTTATCATATAATGTATTGTTGGTATTCTGCTGGCTATATATATATTCTGCATTTCAAGCCTAAATTTTCAATTTCAAATCCTTTTATAAACTCATAGACACTGATAGTATTACAGATACTGCACATTCCCATACTGGATCTGGATTCAGTGTTTCTAATAACATCCGAAACTTCTTTTTTACCTGTAAATATTTCAAGAACTCTTTCCTTAGAATCCTACAGAGAAACAGAAGAGTCTTGGTTCTTTTTGTTTACTTATTTATGCTAAGTCTATTTTGAAGGTGGGTTTGTTTTTATTAAGCTATCACTATGGCTACTGTGGGGTACTATGTTTTTGCATTCCACAGTTCATGACTTCTGTGATGGCATGAAGCAGGATTCAGTCTATGACACTTAACTCTCAGTGGTGTTAAGTCAATGATGAAGTCAATAAAATTCACTGGTTTCTTGGATATTTTGGGGGGGCTTCTTGCAGGTGTGAATAGTTCCTGTGAGGTGGGTGTTTTAAAACTTATCTTGGGCTTAACTGCTTCACCACAATCCTTCTGAAAACTGCTTAGCCAGAGGGAGGGTGGCACAGTTTGATCCTAATTAAAAAGAAAATAAAGCGACTCAAATTTATAAGTAAGATTTCATATGAATAAATAAGTGTCAGTCTTTCTTCTGCTGGAAGGAAGCTGGAACACGTTATGGTTTTGGTCTTGGCTTTGGTTTTTTGTTTGTTTTGGTTTTTTTTAATAACGGTGCATAATTTCATTATATTTGCAGAAGTGCAGACTTGGCATATTTTTCAAGCACAAATATATTTATTTAAAAACCCCAAAACATTACAGAACTGCATTAGTGCAAGCAGTGTCCTACTGCATTTTCTTAAAATACAATGTAAAATACAATATAAAAAACTTTTCTTAGATAGTTAATTTCCTTAATAGGATGCATATATGTGTCCTTAAATTATGCATATTTCATCCCTGTGTTAGACATCATGGCAAGTATGTCTCCCAGAAATCTTGTAAGCAGGAAGTAAGATGGAAAAAGAGACAACAGGGTTCGTGGGTTGTTGTTTGGTTTTTTCCAGATTGTAGTAATTAAAAATTTAGAAAATTCAAAATATATTTCAAAATGTGAGTAAATTGGATATTACATTTGTCGAGATAGTTAAAGGATTCAGAAACATTCTGCCAAAAATGAATATTTTAGCTTGCCTTCAACTGATATGCCAACTTATGGTTACTTACGTTTTACTCCTGTTTGCTACAGGTGAAATGGGTGAATATCAGACAGCTCATTATAGAGACAAGCATGCTGCATTCCTCAAGTAGGATGACAGAACAAGTCATGGTAGGTATTGTAATTTCAGTGCTACAATACATCTTCAAGCTGTCTGAGGTAAAATGCTTACTAAGCACTGCATTGGGGCTGTCAGATTGCTTCATGGGGTGGTAATTAAATTGAGGCAGTTCTACTGTTCATTTTGTGGAACTAAGCCAGAATTATCTGTATCCTAAAAATATTCTGCTGTAGATTGCTGGCTGGAGCAGGAGCACCTTTTTTTTTCCTTTTTGCACATAAGTGCTCTTTCATGGGAAAAAAAAAATCCTATTTCTTTCTGTTTTTTTCTCACCTTCAGAGGTTGTACAGGTAGAAAGCTGTTTTGTCACTGGACTAGTTTAAGTCTGGTGGAAACTAGGCATCCAAAGATAGTATCTCATTTAAGGCTGCAGACACTTGGGATGAATTCCAGTTGTGACTAATGGGGATAAAGGATTGATGGTCATTGTGGCCAAAGGTGGCATTAAAGTTTTCTGCCTGATTTACAGTGTTCTCAGCCTTGTTATAATTTAGAACAGCCAAGGGCCCACTTGGATGGGGCTGGCCATCGCCTCAAAAATAAAGCTTAGTTCATGTGAGGAGGCAGTGTGATAATTGAAGGGGAAGCTTCTTCTGGTCATTTCTAAAGACTAGATACATTATTAAAATGTGCAGAACCTGCCATGCTGGGTCAGAGAAGAGAAGACTCCAGGTAGACCTTATAGCAGCATCCCAGTATCCGAAGGGGGCCTACAGGAAAGCTGGGGAGGGACTTTTTACAAAGGCTTGTAGCAATGGGACAAGGGTTAATGGCTTTACACTGGAAGAGGGAAGATTTAGGTTTAACCTTAGGAAGAAATTATTTAGAGTGAGAGTGGTGAGACACTGGAACAGGTTGCCAGGAAGGTTATGGATGCCCCATCCCTGGAAGGGTTCAAGGCCAGGTTGGATGGAGCTCTGAGCAACCTGATATGGTGGGAGGTGTCCCTGCCCATGCAGGGGGCTAGGAACTACAAAATCTTGGAGATCATTTCTGACCCAAACCATAATTCTCTGATCCCAACAGCTCAGCAATCTGTCTATGGCAGTGGTCTGGAATTCTGTGCTGAAAGTCAGTGGTAGACCAGAGTGACCCTGGCTCTGAAATAGTGCTTTGGGTAGAGAGTTCTAGCACTTCCAGTGTCTCCTCATCTGGAAATATTATCATTCTGGTTCCTTCTGAGACAGCCAGGTGAAAACTGCAGATATCACAAGTGATATAGGCACACAGTGAACTTACAGAGAAGCATGATTATATTCTTTTCTTCTCTGATTATTTCCTAGTGTATCTGAACTTTCTGAAATTTGTGATTGCCTACAGACTTGTAGTGAGATCGGCAGTGCTATTTTTTCAAGTTCAATGTAAAAAATATATGCAGCTAATCTGACTTCAAATTTGATCCCAAAGGTATTTTTGAAATCAACTGGAAAGGGTTAGGCTGATGTGCAAAATAAACTTGCCTTGTAGGATAAGTTGCCTGTAATGCAGAGTCGAGTTTATTTTGTAATTCAAGATCCTTTAGAAAATTGTTTTGAATTCAGTTGATCTAGTCAGCCACTGAGAACTCAAGTTCTTTACAATGAGGGTGGTGAAGCACTGGAACAAGTTGTCCAGAGAGGTGATGGAGGCCCCATCCCTGAAGACATTCAAGGTCAGGCTTGATGAGGCTCTGAGCAACCTCCTCTAGTTAAAAAGGTCCCTGTGCACTGCAGGGGGGCTGGACTAGATGACCTTTAAAAGTCCCTTCCAACCCCACACATTCTATCATTATATGATTTTATTAATCTATGGTTCTATTATTCTATTATTCTGTGAACTGAAACTATGGTGAAATAGACAAGCAAAATAGTTTTTGAGTGAACAATGTTAATGAGTTGAATGAACTGTTAATGAGTTATATAGAAATAGATTAAATCTCCTGCAAAAGCTATAGTTAAGATTGTCCTTTTTCAAAAATGAAATGGTGGTGGGTATGAATGCATGATGATAAATGCTGAAAATCATTGTTGTGGGATTCAGAACACAATAAGATGTTCTAAGGAAGAAAGAGCTGCTTGAAATAATGTGCTAAAAGGTAGTCCCTTCCCAAACTGATAAATAATAATAAATAATGTATGGAATTACTTAGGTTGGTGTCCAATAAATAGATATATTAACCAGAAAACTGGTATATTACATAGGAAAGAAGTTACAAAGGTGACTTTACTCCATGGGCTCTCAACTCATTGGAGTCTGCCCATAGTAGGGAGAGAGAAGGAGAGGGAGAGATGGATTCCTATGGAGTAATTCAGAATAAGAATCTCAACTGACTTGGCTCTCACCTTGAAGCATAATTTGTCATCAAAGGATATTGTGACAGGAGGCACTGAAACTGTTTCATTAACAAGATTTCTTATGCCATTCTCTGATTATGAAAAGGCTTTTTCTTGTTGAAATCTGCAGTTTGCCATTTAGAAAAATATATGTATGAATCTGGCTTAAAAATCTTGTACATCACAAAGACAACTTTTGGAAGACATCATTTCTCTTATTAATTCATAATTTTCCTCTGATTATTGCATTTTAAAACACATTATCTCTATGCTTGTCATTTTTGCACCTCTGGTAAACCATGCTATGTACACGTTCATATCCTTTGATTTTACTGCTCTTTAGTCTCTTTCCTGTGTTTATTTGCTCCTTCTGTTTGATCTATTATATTCAATGAACAATAGTTTTCACTTAGACTAATATTTATGCTTGTTTGATTTTTAAATAGTATATTGTAATGGTATTAGTGATGTTACACTGGAGTCCCTGCTCCTGCAAAGGCTGATTCATGTTACTTTGCACAATGTGAACAGTCCCACTGGAATTCAAGAGTTACACACATGGACATAAAGCTTTGTGTGCTAATTACCTTTAGTGGGCTCATTTTCAGTATCACAAAGCCTCATTTCAAAGACTGTTGTTCAAGTCTGAAAATGCACTTTTCATTGGAGACAATTGTAAAAATATGTCCTCAGCTGAGAACCTGGAGCACAGATTTTCCATTTGGAGTAAAATCAGCATATATCTTGAGAGAGCCATTCTGACCAGCAGGATTTAATGACTATCTGACAAACTTTTATGCTCTTGAAACACAGAAATAACTTTTTGTTGTTATTTTTTTTTGTTTGGTTGTTGGTTGTTTTTTTCTTGCTAACATTTTCACAGTCGCAGTTCCCAGCACAAAGTGTGAAGCAAGAAAAGCAATGGATTGAGTTTCCTCCCCCCTCATTTTTCTACTTGAAGAAAAGCTGTTAGAATAAGAGGCAGTAATTAGCTTTTATCCAAATTGTGTATGAAATTTCAGTCTGTAGACTCATTGCACCTATGTCAGCCTGAAGATTAAAGTCTTCTTAGTTACATAGTGACACAGCAGGCTGAGCAAGCTGTGAAGGAGCTGGTGGGTTTGTTGTATAATAAATATGGATCTATGGATCACTGGAAGAGTCTGGATTTCTGTGTCCAATCCAGACAAACGGAAGTCTACCACGTTTTATTGGTCTGTTTCAATAGATCACCATATTCTATTAGAGTTCACCGTGTTGCTGACACAATTTCTGGTGTTATGGAAGCATATTATTAATTGAAGTGTTAGATGCATACACCCCAAGACAGTTAATATTTAACTATCTTTGGTTTTGGCAGCTTTCAACAGCTTACTAATTAATTTGGTGGCTGTTTGCACATATTTTCTTTCTACCACTGTGGATACAATCAATAGATTTCAAGTGCTCTACAGTCAAGCAGACAGCTATGCATCATGTGCTCTTAAGTTATATTAAGACTACCCTTCAAGCTTTGTTATTAGCACAAAAAGGAGAATATTCCAATGCATTTATAAATAGAGAGCTTATAAGCAGTGAACTCTTCTTTTCCACTGGAGAAATCCTAAACATAGCCAAGCAAAAGTGAATTTATCTCAGATAACAATTTGACCTTCTCAGGTTGAGATAGTAACATCATTCTTGAGCTGTAGCAACCTGCCATGTTGGCTTTCCATCATCTAGTATCCAAGATGATAATATTAATTTTTCCTTTTATCACTGTTGCCTTCTGTTATTTATTCCTTCTGGCGAACCTACCATTTGCATCTGATTTTAAATAATTTCAATTTCTAACCAGTCTGTGAGTTCCACTAGTTGTTGGGGTTTTTTTGTTTTGTTTTTTTTTCTTTACGTGGAAATAAACTAGGTCAATTCCATTTCACTTCAGGTACTGTCTGAATGTGTTAGATGGTGCACACACTGCTGCTGTAACATAGAAGGTGTTTGGCCATCTGGAGACCTCAGATTGGACAAAAGAAGGTTCCCAGCAGGCTCACTTTCTCAGTTAACATGAAAGATTTCTAAATAAAAAATTTAGTTAATGATATTTGATATTTAGATTTTTTTACTGTAAGAGTGACAGAGCCCTGGGACAGGCTGCCCAGGGAGGTTGTGGAGTCTCCTTCACTGGAGACATTCAGAACCCACCTGGACACGTTCCTGTGTGATGTACTCTAGGTGACCCTGCTCTGGCAGGGGGATTGGACTAGATGATCTTTCGAGGTCCCTTCCAACCCCTAGGATTCTATGATTCTATGATACTTGTTTTCTCTGATTCTTAAAGATGCCTTCTGATGGATCTTGAGTAGAGGGAGGGGAAGGTGAAGAAACAAAATAGTAATTTATGTCCTTTATTTGTACCTAGAACGTTGGAAAGAAGAAAGGATGGACAGATTCATCTTTTTGATAATTTCATCCTTCCACATCCATTTTCATAGTATTTATGGCTTTGGATAATATTTCAGAGAACTGGATTTGCACAAATGTCATCAATGACAGTAACGGTGATAGGAGTTAAGTGGTTAAACAAGCTTAGAAAAGTGTTTTGAGGAGTAATACACCATGTACTATGATGGGTATCGTGGTGGCAAAGCTTTTATTTGTATCACAGACTTGACTGGGCTTTGTAAGAGTGGAAGCAGCAAGATGTAGTGGTGATAGTACTCTTGAGTTTTAATACCATCTCTGACACATTGCCAGTGTCAGGTTGTGTGATTCATTTAACATCCCTGTGCCTGTTACATCATTTGCCCAGTAAGGATGAACTGGAAAGATGGTTAGAAATATCGTAAGCACCATTGCACTTTCAAATTTCTTTCAATGAAATCAGAGGGTGTTTCATCCTAATAGATATTTGGCAGATAGAAATCAATTAGTCTAATAGTGTTACTATTCTTCAAAATGGAATCACGCTGGACTGGTTTGATGTCTGTATAATTGCACACTGTATGGTTCTTTGACTCTTATCTCTCCCTTGGTCTGTGAATTTGAAACCATCAGGAAGACGTCACATTGGTATGAGTATTCTTCAGTGATAAGAACAGTAATTGTTGTGGGGAGACTTCTTAATCTTGGGTCACTCAAATTCCTTTTAAAGACAGCAGGTGCTCTCTGGAAGAAGCATTAACAAGAAAAGATTATGAGGTAACCTGTTGTTCTTTATATCTCAGCATCTCATGACAAACCTTACCATCAGCCTGTGTGTTCAGAAGCCAGTCAGTACAGGGAAAATAAAATGTGACTCAGGAAGGAACTAACATGCCAGTACTAAAGAGCTGGATCATTTAAAAGGCTGAATACTAAGAACTATTTCAGATAAATTTATATGTATATAAGATAATTATATGAGTCAATAATAAAAGCAAGGAAGAAAAAACCAAGCAGAGGCTGAAAAATTTGGGCTACAGGTATTCATGGTGTAATGCAATAAGAAAGAAATTCTTCTTCCTCAGAAATCAGAATATGAAACTGTATCTTGCCAGGTCTGTGTTTAGTTGCAGATTTCTTTTTCATTCTGCCCCTCACCTTCTTCCCAACTGTGGCAAATATGGTGAAATCCAGTTAGTCATTAGCAGTGCTAACAGTAGGACTTCATACACATGTGCTTGTGCTGTGGGCTGCTTAGCATTTTCAGGGTGAACTCTTGAGGCTGAACGTGCTCAGGGTCTAACAGCTCACCCAAGTGCGATCACAGTGGAGGACAGCTCTGTTATCTTCAGCTCTAACCCTTTTATGAGTTTTTGGATCTAAATATCAACTAAGTTCTGTTATAATAAGACTGTGTTATCTAATCCTGTCCATTTCCATCAAGATCATGACACAAAATTATTGTCTGTGGCAATCTTTGAGAGGTTGAGAATTAAGAATAGGACAAATTACTGCATTCAGATGATGAAACCCCTTTTCAAAAGCAATCCAAGAAAAAAAAAAATATTAAAGATATTTAGATGCAGAGGAGTACCTAGCACTTTCTAAGAGCACACTAATCTCAGTGAGTGTTAGGGACTTAACCCTTCTTCACTTTACTTTGAAAAAAAACCACAAAAAAACTGGATGCCTATCTCTGCCTCTAAGTTCCTAAATACTTTTAAAAAAATCTGGCCTTTGATAACCCAAATCCCCTTCACTTTCAGTAAGGCTTTTCATCCTGAATTGTAGATCTTCAGAAGTTTTGAGGGCCCAAATCTCTTATATTAAAATGAGAGTTAAAGGCCCAGGCACTTTTGAAAAGCTGAACCTTGGTGCTCATCTCCCCTCTGAAAATGAATGTTAGAATATTAATCCCCTCAGGTACTTGTGAAAAATTTTCCTGTCACCTCTAAGAAGCTGTTCCAGAGGAATTTACTTTGTTAACCACTTGCTTTGTCTTGAAGTTTGTATAATGTGCTTATGTAATATTTGTTGTAGAGAATATTTAATTTTTTTTTTCTTAAAAGAATGTCAAAACTCTGTTTTAAAATGAAAAATTGTAAATATAACAAAAGTATACATTTATGCTTTCAGCAGGCAAATGTATTTTTTAATGGAATTTAAGTAAATGGAATTTTTATGATGAAAAAAACAACACTAAAAGCAGTGATTATGTTTTTCATAGTCCATTTGCCTCCCTTGCCCTGCAGATCTTGTACAGAAGGAAAATGAGATCCCTGGTGAAACCTACAATGTCATTGACTCTGAAGAAGGACTTAGAGACCCATTGGTGTTTAATGACCCTTATTGGCCTGCACAAAAGAAACTGGTATGATCTACTAAAAGAGACATATGGTTCTTTAGATATATTAAGAAACACTGTTTTCTTCATGGGTAAACATTGTAGTCATGCATTTCTAAACACTGCTTGGTTTAAGATGGCTGTTCTTAAAATGATAGTCCAAATTTGGTGACGAATTGCTTTCATTTTTCATTAGTACTTGACCAACAGCAGTGGTATCCTACCGATATAAAAATAATGCCATTTTAATGTTCTGCAGTATCATATCAAACTAAACAGGACACAACAGATAAAAAAAGCTTAACAATACAGTGAAGAGCAGCTGGAGCATTTTATAGGGCATGGGTGCAGTATATAAAATAATTACTTGGTCATATTCCAAAGTTATAGGTAAGGGCTGGAATATTACGATATTTCACAACTAACTCCTTTAGAAGGGATAGAAATGAATCTGGCTGTGTTTTGAAAAGTGTCATGTGAAGGCCGTTTCGGTGAAGCCACTGAGGTGAGGAACACCAGGGTGAGGAGCCCTTCTGCAGTGGCTGAACCACAAGGAAACCCTCGGCAAACCCGAGGAAGAGGAGAGAGAGACAGAGAGAAACGGAGAGAGTGAGAGGGAGTCAGTCCCAGCTTCTGTGGGTGGGGAGTGGGAGCTTCTGGGGAGCAGCAGCTCTGACTCACTGTGGGTAGAGGCAAAGGGACGGTGGCCTAACCCCCTCAGGTGGAAGAGCAGCCCCAGGGAGCTCCAGGGAACAGGAGAGCGGTGAGCAGGGCATCGCGTGATGGAAAAAATGCCTGGTGCAGCAGTTTGGGGGGAAGTTCCCTCAGGCAGGGCGTGTGGAGCAGGGCCCAGGCCCCTCTTGGCTCAAGGTAAGAACTGGGCTCGTGATCATCCCCCTGCCCGAAGAGGACCCAGCCATGGTATCCACTCGTCGAAAACCGCTGCCAGGGGGACAGTGGCAACCCAGACAGAGGTGCCTCTCAGGAATGCAGCTGTCCAAGTCTCTGGCTGCACAGAATGTCTCAGCTGGGCAGTCATACCAGAGGAGAGCAGAGAGAGCACCTGACTATGCTGTGAGCAGGTGAATGATTTACTCAGCTCGGTGGCTGAGCTGAAAGAGGAGGTGAAAAGATTAAGGAGTATCCAGGATTGTGAAAGAAAAATAGATTGGTGAAGTAATACCCTACCATCCTTGAGACAAAACCTTAAGGTGGAGGCTTCATGAGAAGTAGAGGATCCTCTGCCTTCCTGTCCCCTGGCAGAGGTAGGGGACCTGAGAGAAGAGGGGAACTGGAAGTGGGTCCCTGCTCAAGGCAACAGATGAACCCGCTCCTGACCTCCCTCACCTTCATGTGTGCCCTTACAGAACAGGGATATGGCCCTGGATCAGGAAAGTCAGGTAACTGAGGTTACTGACAAAGGTCCATCCAGGGAGTTGCCCAGGCAGTCTGCCCCATGCGTTAGGACTGCCTCTGCTAAGAACAAAAGGAAGGTAATTGTTGTAGGAGATTCTCTTTTGAGGGGAACTGAGGGCCCTATATACCGGCCAGACCCAAGCCTCAGGGAGCTCTGCTGCCTCCCTGGGGCTGGGTTAGCGATGTTTCTGAGAAACCCCGAGGCCTGGTGCAGCCCTATGGTCACTACCCACTAGTGCTCATGCAGGTGGGCACTGATGAGGTTGCCAAGGCAACCAGGGCGATGAAAAGGGATTTCAGAGAACTAGGCTGAATGCTTGTGGGATAGGGAGCACAGGTGGGCTTTTCCTCAGCTCCTTCAGTGGCAGGAAAAGCTGAAAGGACTAGGAAAACACAGCTGATTAATGAATGGCTGTCGGATGAACTCTGGTTTTTTCGATCATGGAGATGTTTACAGGGCACCAGGTATACTAGCAAACAATGGCATAATGCTATCAACAAGGAGGACAAGGATTCTTGGCCCCAGAAGAAGTCAGGATGAAGGAGGAGTATGCTTTGGTAGATGAGAATTGGGTTAGGGATCAGTTAAGCAATCTGGACATCCATAAATCAATGGGTCCGGATGGAATGCACCTGCGGGTGCTGATGGAGCTAATGTCCCTCCAGTCTACAAGAAGGGCAAGGAGGAGCTGGGTAACTATAGACCAGTCAACATCACCTCCATCCCTGGAAAGGTGATGGAACAACTTGTTCTTGGCATCTCTAGGCATATCAAGGATGAGGGGCTCATTAAGAGCAGTCAATGTGGTTTTACCAAGGGGAAGTCATGTTTGACCAACCTTATAGCCTTCTATGAAGAAGTAACCAGGTGGATAGATGATGGTAGGGCAGGAGATGTGGTTTATCTTGATTTCAGTAAAGCATTTGACACCATCTCCCACAGCATCCTTGTAGATAAACTGAGGAAGTGTGGTCTTGATGGTCAGGTGATG
Source organism: Chaetura pelagica (assembly GCF_000747805.2). Lineage (NCBI taxonomy): Eukaryota > Metazoa > Chordata > Aves > Apodiformes > Apodidae > Chaetura > Chaetura pelagica. The sequence continues at coordinate 894,711 of NW_009970719.1, read as the reverse complement.
AGGTGGATCATGAACTGGTTGAAAAGAAGTCAGAGAGTTGTAGTCAATGGGACAGAATCTAGTTGGAGGTCTGTGACTAGTGCAGTCCCTCAGGGGTTGGTACTGGGACCAGTGCTATTCAAAATTTTCATCAATGACCTGGATGAGGGAACAGAGTGTGCCCTCAGCAAGTTTGCTGATGACACTAAACTAAGAGGAGTGGCTGACACACCAGAATGCTGTGCTGCCATTCAGTGAGACCTGGACAGGCTGGAGAGCTGGGCAGGGAGAAACTTGATGAAATTCAACAAGGGCAAGTGTAGAGTCTTGCATCTGGGGAAGGACAACAGGATGTCCCAGTACAGGTTGGGGGCTGACCTGCTGGAGAGCAGTGTAGGAGAAAGGGACCTGGGGGTCCTGGTGGACAGGAGGATGACCATGAGCCAGCAATGTGCCCTTGTGGCCAAGAAGGCCAATGGCCTCCTGGGGTGCATTAGAAAGGTTGTGGTTAGTAGGTCAAGGGAGGTTCTTCTCCCTCCCTCTATTCTGCTTTGGTGAGGCCACATCTGGAGTACTGTGTCCAGTTCTGGGCCCCTCAGTTCAAGAAGGACAGGGAACAGCTTCAAAGAGTCTAGGGCAGAGCCACAAAGATGATGAAGGGAGTGGAACATCTCCCTTATGAGGAAAGACTGAGGGAGCTGGGTCTCTTTAGCTTGAAGGAGACTGAGGGGTGACCTCATCAATGTTTACAAATATGTTAAGGGTGAGTGTCTGGAGCATAGGAGGTTCCATGTAAATATCAATACAAACTTCTTTACTGCGACTGCACTGGAACAGGCTGCCCAGAGAGGTTGTGGAGTCTCCTTTGCTGGAGACATTCAAAACCCACCTGGACACATTCCTGTATGATGTACTCTAGGTGATCCTGCTCTAGCAGGGGGGTTGGACTGGATAATCTTTCGAGGTCCCTTCCAACCCCTAAGATTCTGTCGTTCTGTGATTCTGTAACAAATTATGTGAGCCAAGATTCTTCTTGAAAAATCAATTCAGTGACTTGTAGTACTTGATATATGGGAATATTAATATGAAAAAAAAATGACATGGATAGATAAGAAATTAAACTAACAGTGTGTTTAGAGATATCAAAAAGCACATTCATCAGAGATACAAATATTGAAAATTACTTTTTTCTAATACCACCTCAATGATTTAGAAAAATATAATATATGTAGGCTGGTCCATTCCCCATACCACCTCACAGCTTTTATGTTGCTGGGTAGAATCCTCTAAGAGAAGGACATGGTCCAGCTTAGATTTTGCAATGCCGTAGTGGGAAGAATAGGAAAGGTGCATTGGCCTCTCTCACAGTGACTGCAGGATGGAGAAAAAAGTCTAGTGAGGAATGTCAGAAATTCTGAGTTCATTGTGATAGAGATGATGAAAACCAAGGCAAGGACAGTGCCCTGTATAGGAGCCAAGTAATTTATTCTTCTTGGCAAGGCAAGAGAAAAGCAAGAGAAGTTGAGATTCTCTGAGTCCCAATAAGACCTTTTTTACCCTATTCTGCTAGTGTAAAGGGCTTTGGGATGAATTTGCATTCACTTTTGAGTCTCTTTGCACTAGTAGAGTATTTAAACTTGACATTGCTAGTCAGAATTCATTCTTTGATCTGCTCCCCTGGTAGTAATATTGCCTTCTCTTCAACCATTAAAGAGCTGTATACTTCAACCCATCATGCTCAGGAACCAAACTTGAGTATTGCATGTCCAAAGTATTCAGGAGGCATCAATTCCTTTCTTCCTTTCTGAATTGTTATTTGTTAAATGTTAGTGTTGACAACCATAACAAAACACTGTTTTGAGAGGATCATGGCAGCTTTAAGTATGCTGCCTGGAGAAGGCCAGGGGGAAGCATTTCTGAGACACTATAGGAATTTTTCTTTAAAAAAATGTAGCATTGGTTTACTTTACTCTTTCTGTGGCATTTTTTATTAAACAAACACAAAAAAACCCCCCAAAGAGTATGCAAAACAAAATTAATCAAAGATTATCCAAATGGAAATATAGTTGATGCTGCAATCTAGTTTGGAAGAAACTCAAATTTGAACCTAGAGATCTATTTTTCATTGTGTGTGCCCTGTGCAGACATAAAAATATGTAGTGAAATGGATGGTATAATGATTGTGGTAGTTTGGCAAACTTACTCCACTGGTTCGTTTCTCTCTATGTTGACTTTGTCCCTTACATTCCTAAGTTGGATAAATGTATTAACATGTAGTTTACCACACAGGTCAGGGGATCTTTCTCGTTTGACTTTGAAAACAAATGTTCTGTCTGCTCAGCATGGATAATTCATAAGATTTAGTGGCTTATTTCTGTATGTCTGGAATTTAGAAATGTTGCTTCCCCAAATGTGTTACTGTCTTCTGCATCAGCTAGGTACTGCACTGCTGCTGAAAGCTGGTTGCACATTTATGGGGCTAAACTTGTGTCACACAAGTGACACATGGTGAAACATGGTGAAAAATCTCCCATTTTCATGAGTAACAGAATGCAATTCTTGTATGTTCCTTGGACAGAATCAAATTGTGTCGGTTTAAAAAAAAAAAGGCAATGGATAATAATTTTCCACTAGTCAGTGAAATAACTTAATGTGTATGCATATGTGTTTGAGTACAAACATGTAATCATAGCTGAGAGAAAAGAAATGAAGGGCATAGCCTTGAATTGCTCATTGTTAGAAGTTTGTGTTAGCTGAACAACTGCCAAGTGATACCAACTGTGCAATAGCAATTCAATGTATGATAGAAAGTAGGCAACATGAGAGACTAGAAAAGACAAGAATAAGATCAGTTATCTAGGCAAGGCAACTAGAAGATGCAACACCTGTGGTGAATATTGTGCTGTTTTTATTGGGCAAACTTTCCAGACATTTCTTCTGAACTTCAGACCATGACCTGGAGAACTCATGTTACCCACAGGGCTAACAAAACAAGAAACCTCTTGACCCTTCTTCAGAGAGCTTGCAGTTAAGAGTAAGATAATCACATAGTTGAATGCTATCAGGATACAGCCCTCCACATCAGGAAGCAGGGAGACAGTATTGATCTGCTGGGTAAGCAGCAATCCCATCTCATCAGTAGCTTAGTCATTATTGAGTCTCTAGTCATCATAGCAAAATAAAGATTTGATATGAGACTATGTCTGGGCATATACTCACAGCAACTAAATAAGTTGTTCAGCTCTACTTTGCAGGACTATCTTTTCTGTCTAGTCAGAGAATATTTGAGAAGTTAGGTGGGTGGAAACACTCATAATATTTTTTCTCAGACTGAACAAAATATAAAGGCATTTTAAGGACAATTCATGATCCTGAAACCATAGTTAAAGAAGCAGCTCCAGCTGGCACATGGCATCACGGTTGTAGAATTAGGCAGTTACCATAACCTACTGCTATTCTTTTCCTTCTTCCTATCCCTTGAGCAAATACAAGCATGGATGCTGCTGCACTGTGAGACTCAAAAATGGATCAAAATTTTAAATGATAGGTTGAGAAATATGCTAAGATTTTATTTGCAATCTCCAACTTAAGTGTCCAATCACTTCATTGTGTGTGCCACCAAACAAAAAGGGGTAGGTGACTAAAAAGTGCGAAGTATCACTTCTTAGGAGCAGCACTAACTTTTTCTAGCTGAAGGTTTGCTTAGAATTTTGGTAGTAGAAAAGCTGTCCCAAGAAATCAGACAAATAGTGACAAGACTTTATTGTGCCCTATGAAGGATGATGATGAGTTTTTAAATATTTGTCATGTCCGTGAAGTTTTTGGCACAGCAGCACCAGTAGCTGATTAGCTATTTTAAAGAGATCCTCAGGAATTTAATGCTTTTTGTTATATTGTGTCTGTGCCTATGAAAAGATGTACTGAATGCTGTACATAATTATGTTCAAAAGAGAACAATATTAGGCCAGCTGCTGAGATTTAATGAATTTTATGGGGAGATAACATTGTTTTAGTTGACAGCAAAGTTAGGAATGGTGGGCTTGACTGGAAAAAGTCTGAGTCTTGGCACAGGAAAAAATCTGTGTCCTTGTGGTGGTGGTTGAAAGTGGCATATTATTCTGCAGGGATCTGGGACACATCCTGCCTCCCCTAGGCCCAGGGTCAGCTGAAGAGCAGCATCATCAGTTTCTCTGGACAGCATGAATAAACTGGATGTGCTTGCTCCTTGCAGTTGCTCCTACTGCTGCAGAGGAACCTGTATCTGAGCTTCTTCTGTCTTCTTCTGGTCCCTGTGTTGAAGCTGCTGTGAACAGGAGTCTGTGTTTGTATTCCACAATTTGGGCACTACTTTGAGAGTCCTACAGGCACTGGAGGGAAATGTCCCCATTGTGCTCAGCCCCCAAAGATGTGCCCATTGAAAAAGAGATCTCACCTGTGGACCTTCTTGCTTTTTGCTGATGAATCAAAGTCAACCACCTCCTGCAATCGTCCATGGAGCAGGTGTGCCATCATCCCCTGTGAGCTGTCAGGGTGCAGGCACCAGTGGCTGACAAATAAACTTCAAACACAGCCAGATGATGAGGTCTGTAGAGGCCTTCTGATCTGAATGTGAGAGTGCATTTTATTTCATCTGTACGTGCTTGGAGAATAAGGCATACAAATTCTTCTTGAATTGAACAGCATGGCCAAGTTAGGCTTGTCCATGATTTCCCACCCTGCTTTAACCAAAGTTTGAAACAAAACCCATAGTATTTCTGGCAAATAATTTCTCCCAGTCTTCCCTTTCTCTTCCCCTTCCCCTCCCAGTTGACACACAGTGACTATAGGGGGCAATGCAGCCTCATCATACAGCCTGTGTACATCAGCTACATACCACATTAATAGGAAGAAACTTTCAAGTCTTAGGTTTCATTTACTGCTTTTGAATAATTTGTACAATGATAAAATATATTGTTACTTGGGCTCCCTAAAGTGGAGACTTTTGTCTTCAAACAAGCTTTCACTGGTTGTATTTTTTTGTTTATAAATGAAAGTTAATAAGCAGTGATTTTGTTTCATACTACTACTTCAAATTAAAACCAAAAATAAAACAAGACACACAAAACTAAAATAATTTTGAAATTCATTTGACATTGATCACTAAGCTGAACTGCTCCAAGTCTGTATGTATCTCATATTCATGTAATTCAATCTACATGCCTGTCAATATCTCTGATGCAGTTTAATTTCTTCAGATCAGTTTCTTTCTGACATAATGCAGACTTCCAGAAGTTACTCTAATTTAGAATGCTCACATGATACCTTAAAATTTTACAACCTGTTGTGAAAAAAGTGTTTCTCTATTTAAAATCATTTTCATAACAATAAAAATATTCATATATTGAATTGTTTGGTTTTGTTTTTCTTACATTGATTGAAGTACACTCCATAGCAAGCAAGCAAAGAATGATAAAAACAATAGTTTCCAGCTCTTCTCTCTCAACAATGTATATTTGTGTACCTGACTTTTCCTTCCTCAACCTTTCTGTATTTTGTAAAGGAATAGTTAGGAGAAGAAGAGCTGAACTTCTGTTAAAATTATTTGAAAAGCTGTTGTCACAGACTATTTTCTATTATTTTAACTTTGTTTCTTTACAGTTTTTGACAGTTACTGTTTACCAGCATTTCCCTGAAGCAAAAATGATTTAATGTTTAGCACACTCATTAAAATGTGTTCTATTTTAATATGTTAAAGCTGATACAAATACACTTCAAGCAGAAATCTGTTCTTAACAGTTCAGTACATAGGAAGTCCAAACACAGATGGAACTGGAACTTCTATTTGAAAGGAAAACAAAGCCAGCAGTAATCTACCTCTACACTTAAAGTTAGAGCTATGTGGTATTTTTATAATGAAATTCAAACTAGGTGAAGATCATGGAGTGTGGGTTTTTATTGTGGAAGCAAGGCATAGTTTGAAACCTAGGCTTTCATGCTTGATGGCTTATAACCCAACACAGAATTTTCAGCTGAAGTTCCAGTCAATTTCAATTTTCTCATCCATTCAAATTCAGAACTGACTTTCAAGGAAAGTAAGTCCTGAATTCCAAGGAAAGTCCATCGACTTCTCTGAATGCTGAAAATTCTGAGTTTCTAATCCTCTAATGAGCACACTTCAGGTTTACCCAATAGCTTACTGACCTTTACTTAGGCATGTACACATTTCAGTGGGAATTTTCAATGCTTTTTCACTAAAAATCGTGTTCAACAATATTTCCTGATCATTAAGACCTGTGTACCTAAAGCATAGACTGAGAACGTCTTCTACAAGCCCAGAATATAAATCTATACCTTTTCACAGAAGCACAACCTCTTTTTTTTCTGTCGTTTGTCAGATTCCTGTGAAAGCCAGTTTTAGTAACTCCTGGTATTAGGTATTGCTTGTGTGTCTGAGCAGTTATTTATGCATGGTGATGTTAGGATTTGATTCTTCCTTTCCACTCTTTGTCCAAGGACAGTGCTCAACGTGAGGATAGATTGATGGGTTGATGGGTCATGTATATCCAGAAAAATGTAAACCAACAAGGCCCAAAAGTGGCAGAATAAGTTTTATGACTTTGAAGAAAGACGTGAGTAGTTGCTCATCTGAGGACTCGTAGGGGCAAAGTAATTAAAAAGAACAAAAATATAAAATTATAAACCATGGCTACCTACTTACCATGACAAAAGACAACAGACTTTGACTGTGCTAACAAAATGTATCGCAGCACTAGCAAAAATTGTAGTCTTTTGCAAGTGAAGTGCTGAGTGGTTTGATAAATTAATGGAGAAATAGAAAATAATTAAAAGTAGGTAGCATTCAGCAGAATAAAGTAGCAAATAGAGGAGATGCAAGAACATGTGATACAGAGCAGTAGTGGTTCAAAACTTTCAGATATGGTGTCTGTTTTTAAACCAGAACTAAAAGGAGAACCTGGGAATTAAGACCAGTGAACCCCACCTTGCTTCTGGGGAAACTGGTTGAGACTCTAATTAAGGATAGAATAGCTCAGCAGATAGAGAAATATAACCTAATAGGGTCAAACCTGTACAATGTCAGTAAAGAGAAAGTATGCTTCTCTAACCTGTTAAAGTGCTTTGGAAAAGTTAATAAAATAGTAGATAAAGGTGACCTGGTGAACATAATTTATTTCGATTTTCAAAAAATTTCCGATAAGGACCTTCATGAAAGACTATTAAGGGTAAAATATAACTCTGAGGTAGGGGGCAAAATCTCACAGTGGATTAAAAATTGAATAAATGATGGCAAAAAAACTTTCACTGAATGTCTTCTCTTAAGAGCGTAAAGAGGTTAATAGTAGGATGCTCTAAAGGTTCACACTGGAGCTAGTGTTACTTAATGTAATTTACAATGGTTTGGACATTGTGTCTGCTAAAACATTAACAGTTAGCCAGTCAGAGTGAGATGACTGTGAGACAAGAAGAGAATGGTTAGACTGACAACACATACATTTTAACTTGGGTAAGGGTAAATTTTGGTATTTGTTTTATGTCTTATTTTCACCTCCAGCACCATACTATATACCACGGTGTTCTAGTCAGAATAATTTAACTGCTTTCTGAGCAAGGATGTAATAGATATCACAGCAACATCCATGTGGAATGATCTGCCCTCTCTAGGTGTAGGATTAGAAAGGGTTACATGAGAATGAGAAATACCTGTCAGGTCACTCGACCTTTTCCTCAAGGCAACCAGGCTGCATGGCCAGAATAAAAGCTGTGTTTATCATGTTAAAAACATCCTCCTTCATAAATACTTAAAGGGAAGTCCTGTTCCTCTTGGAACTTGGTGGAGTGACTGCGATTTTTGAGGTGCTGTTAACTATTTTAAGGCACTGAGGAAATCACTGGCACTGCTGTTTACAGTTGTCTGCAGCCGAGAGGGTTTAACCCACCACTGATTTTCTTTGGAATCTCTTACCTGTTACTTCCCAGCAGTCTCAATCCTATTTCCTCTTCATCAAGTGTCTGTAGGGACTACATTCAGTTTTGCCTCTCTTTCTGGTAGAGACATGACTGCTGACTGTCACTTACTGTTAAAAAGGATGAGAAACCTTTGCCTCATCAGGTGCATGACCAAGCTAACAGGTTCTGTGGTGTGGGGTTTGACTTTTGTTGTGTTTGGTTTAGTTTTTTGCCCACTGTCCTTTCTACACTGCACTGAATTTAAATTTGTGTGATTATTTAAAACACTACCCAAGAAGGACTGAAGTAGCATGTGGTACGTTGACCTTAAATTAAACATATTGTACATAAGACAGTCAGTTTATGTGGTGCTGCAGGTGTCACATCCACTCTGTTGAAACTCAAGTCCATTCAGCCTTTTTCTAATGGTAAAAAAGTGAGAGGTACCAGATGATGTCTGCTTCAAAACTGACAAGGGTTCATCTAGTTTTAGTATAAACACAATGAAGAGAATCTTTTGCATCACTGCCTGGAATTCTTCCTAAAAAGAATCTATTTTACCATTTTATACTGAGGCAAAAATGCAATTTCTGTAAGATGCAACGTTTTGGACTATGAGTAAACTCAGTAAAAAAAAAGATGATTCCTAGGCAAAATGAATGTGTGGAAATAAACCCACTAAAAAAACATTTATCTTGATCAGTAACTCATGCTTTTATTTTTTAATGGAAAATATTAATAGAGTCCTTTAAATAAAAAGAACTAAGGTGCAGGGTTTTTTTCTCTTTTGTTGTTGCAGCCCTGTTTGTATTTACATCCAGTCATTTATTGCCCATTAAAGAAGTAATGCTATGTTAATGTAAGGGAAAAAATCAATGCTACTCAGATCAGTAGCTGTGGGGAAACAGTGCAGCAGCTGGTTTGCAAACAGCAAGCCCACATAGATCAATGAAATTACAAGCTAAATCTGCTGATGCTCACAAACTGCTCTAGCATTGTGATGTCTAACCTTTCTCAAGTTCAAGATCTCTGGCAAGCCAGCAATAGCTAAATGAAAAAAAAAAAATGAAAGAAAGAAAAAAAAGAAACAAAGAAAGAAGAAAGAAAGAAAGAAAGAAAGAAAGAAAGAAAGAAAGAAAGAAAGAAAGAAAGAAAGAAAGAAAGAAAGAAAGAAAGAAAGAAAGAAAGAAAGAAAGAAAGAAAGAAAGAAAGAAAGAAAGAAAGAAAGAAAGAAAGAAAGAAAGAAAGAAAGAAAGAAAGAAAGAAAGAAAGAAAGAAAGAAAGAAAGAAAGAAAGAAAGAAAGAAAGAAAGAAAGAAAGAAAGAAAGAAAGAAAGAAAGAAAGAAAGAAAGAAAGAAAGAAAGAAAGAAAGAAAGAAAGAAAGAAAGAAAGAAAGAAAGAAAGAAAGAAAGAAAGAAAGAAAGAAAGAAAGAAAGAAAGAAAGAAAGAAAGAAAGAAAGAAAGAAAGAAAGAAAGAAAGAAAGAAAAAAAAGAAACAAAGAAAGAACATAACTGGCTGGTGGGGAATTTTAGCATGATATGTAATATTCCACTTTTGAAGTTATCAGTGGAACTGCATGTTTGTAACAGATATAAAAGCCACTGTAGTCTCTCAGTGAGCAAACCTGCCATGTACACACTCTGGAGATTTTCTTCCTTAAGAATGTTCAAATCTGTCACATATTACCTTGAACTGTAACACTGGAGGGCTGGGGAGCACTTTGGTAATGTGATTGTTAATGTGAATTCCAGGAAATAATCTATCAATGAGCAACAGTGCAGCTTCTGCAATGTGCAATGTCTTCTATTTTATGGTATCATTGTGGCCTTTAAAATGGTTTGAATTTTGTTTGCTTGTAAATTAAACATGCAAAATATTTGACTTGTTGAAAGTAAGACTCATTTACATATTTTATGCTATTTGTATGGTAAGGGAAGAAGCCCCTTTTACCCCAAGGAAAACAACATGGGGATTTATCAGTAACATGTGATTAACATGCCTTTCAAATGATTATTTTCAGGGCAGTCCTTACCCTATTTGTGCTACATTTTAAAACACAGCAGTCTTTTTCAGGCATTAATCAGCAAGAACATAGGGAGAACCAGTCTCTGAAGATTGCTATAAAATGGAACACACTTTAAAAAGGGAAATAGGTTCATTCCAAAAGCAGAAAAAATTGAGTTTCCTTCAAATATTGACACGTTTTGTGGGGGACAAAATACGTACTTTGCAAATGTACAAGTCTTATTGTCTACTAATTTCTTGATATAAATTAATTAAATGCCACAGTTTTATTCTGTTCTATTGCATCTGTTTTACAGGTCATAAATAAAGAAAAACATTGTGTGGTGGGAAATATTTTTTGATCTTCCAGCTGGGGAATAGTGGAACAGAAAATAGAAGTCTAGTCCTTATTAACTGTCTTCTGCTTGCAATATTCTGCAAACCAAGAACATTCAAGAAATAAATCAACAGTGGGAGGAAGTGTGATTATTTCTTGTACTGTCAATTGTTTCTCCTGCTATGACCATTTTGTATTTTGACTTAGAAGTTACCTTTCTCCTCTAGCTTTCTCTGATACCTAATAATAAAGAAAAAGAAGGGATGTTTTCATTTTGAAGTGTTAGATTTCTGTTTCTCTTTTGCCCATAGGCCTTCCCAGATATACCCAGTTTCCTATCATTGCTGATCTTTGTGTTAATTTCTCACTGTACAATGCTGCTCAGCATTGATGCTTGGTGTGGAGGGAAGACTGTACAATAGCCATGATACTTACTAACAAGGTGAAAGCTGACTGTAAACACCAACACTGCTGGTGGTGTGTGAACACTGCTGGAAATCTCTCCTACTGCACTTATTGGCTAGGAATGAGAAATGCCCAGCAGAGGCCAGGAGTGGCTGCTACCAAACCTAATGCAAGATCTACAATGGTTGTGAGGAAACACCAGCACTTTCCCATAGGGTTGTAGGTCAACAACATGGGTGCTCTCACATTCAGGATAGGACTTCTGAGAGCTTTGTCTTCAAATTTTACTAAGTTCTCCTTTATTTGGACCTTATTGTCACTACTCTAGTGAAAGTACTGAAATTGCTGAGACACACCTGAACTAAAGAGGAGGGGCCTGTTGATAACAGCACAACCAGGATTTCACCAAAGGTCTTACTTGAAGCAAAATAGAATTTTGTTATTAAGACTTTGTGCTCATCCAAAGTAAATGGACAACCTTCTAGTAGCAAAACTTCTCATGAAGAAATTGAGATGAAGCAAGTAGTGGAAGAGAAGAAATGAGCCCAGTCTGTGTACTCAGCTTGTGTTTGCTTGGTCCACCTGACATGCAATACTAGCCATTGTTTTGTTTGTCTCTTTCCATGTATAATAGTTTCACAATAAAAGTATAAACCTTGTGCATCATAAAGGTATGTATTATTGTAGTGGAGAAACAAAGGGAATTACTGTGGGTGTGCAATTGCATTGTTCAGAGTTTTTTATTATAACAAAAGCATCACCATGCCCAGAAATCCTCAGCAATAATTCCTCTTGACTGCAGTAAGTACCTACTTTTGAGGAAGAGAAAGCTGATGAGCTGCAGGCTTCCCTGCTGCTAAATTCATCTAACTACCCACTCCTGATGTTTTCTGCTTTAAAGACCAATCGGAACTTTATAGATTGGTTGGATGCTCTTCTTTCCAGTCAAGCTCAGATCCTGAAACTTTTCTGTTGATCTGAAAACCTGGATGCAGTTTGGTTACTAAGCAGCATCAGATCTGAGCATTATTCAGCTACAATATCACACCAGCTGTGGGGATACATGCATTTTTACAGAGATTTGTGACTATAGTTCTGCCTAATCACCCTGAATGTAAAGGACCTATGGATTTTGTAGTTTGGCCTTTTATCTTCATCTGCACTATGTGGTGAGAGTTCATCTCTGCAAGGATAGAAACCAAAATCCTGAAATAATCATCCTCAACTATCTCAAAGCTTTAAATCTGGGCTCAGAGCAAATCTGAATTTTGAAGCTTTGGCTTATATCTTGGTCACAATTTCTGACAGGGATCAAAATAAGATGTGAGAATTTAAGATCTGTCTCAAAATTTTCCTTAAAATAGGAAGACCTGCTCCTTTGATAAATAGGAATATGGTTGGACAATCTTTTTCTCTAGTGTCTGTTACTGTCAGCAATGTGTATGTGCTGAATTTGATCTAGATGAATAAGTGCTATGACAAAAACTACACTTTTATTATATGAGAACATTGCTGGAAAGTACAAGCAGATACCATGAAAAATGCTATTTTGATGAGATAGTTAGGCCTCTAAGCTTGAACATTATATACACTGGGTGATCATTTGGAAAGAACAAAATGCATCATATCCATCCACTGACTACATGAAAAAATAGTTATTGAGAAATATATGAGTAAAATTAATATAACTTCCATGGAATAATGTGTTGAGGTAGTAAAGTTTGTACAGACACTACAAGACTTTATTCTAATCAAATATCTCTAGTAGGCTTAAAAGCACCTAGAATGCTGTCGTTCAAGATGTAAGCAAAGCTGCACTGGCTTTCAGAGCCTAAGTATCATTTTATCCTGAATGCTACAGGGCATGTTGCTGCTCTTGGTCTGCACCAAATGTGTGACTAAAATGCTTCTTAGCCTTTCACCCAGCTGCTTCTAATCCTGCTCGGGTTTCTCACCATGCTGTCAGCAGCACTGCCAGGAATGTCCCGCAAGCTTCTTCTGGGCAAGCATCAGCAGGTTGGAGAGGGAGAGCACAGCCTTGTGCTTGATGTGCAACTGAGCTGCTGGGACAGCTTCTCCAACTGCTCTCATTCAAAAGATCCTTCTGGAATTTGGTGTCAGCATTAATATACCACGATCGGGCCCATTTCCCTTCGACTGAGCCTCTTTCTGCTTCGCTTCACTGCTGGCAAAGAGCACTTAGAGGTACTTTTCTGTTATTTTCACCAGAGTAATCCTTGGGTCTGTAATGACTGATCTTACAGTCACCTTCATTTCCAGTGTGTGATTTTCCACTTACACAGAGCTGGGTTTCCATTCTGCCATTTTGTCAATATTCTGCATTTAAAGTCATTGGTTTCAGCTTTGTCAGTGGCTCAGCAGCCTTGATCCCACAGTGTATGGGAAAAACACTACAGAGAGGGGCAGGGCTGTCCTTCCCATCATGAGTGAAGTTTTGTTCTGCAGCAAGGCTAATTTGCAGTGAGAGAAATTCAGACATAAATAATCAGGGATATAAAAACATTACCTATACAACTTTGACAACAACTGAAAAACAGCATAAGAGATGTGATGAGTTAAATATGTGTTGTAGATTTATAATACTAGGGCTCATTTCTCACTGTCTCTCTCTGTCTGTCTCATTGAAACTGGAAATGTATGTATTGGATGAGCTGTCTTTGACATTCATTTTCATAATTCCCATGCTTAGCACCCCAAATCAGCATTCTGACAATGAAGTTCCTATTATAAGGACATAGTGGACTTTCTTAGATTAGACAGTCTAATTTGTGTGCAAGACTAGTACTGCTTACCTTATGTTTATTGTAGCAGCACTGCCAGATCTGCAGTGGTTAGTGGTCTTCTCAATATTTCCATTATGAATCTCAGTATTTTAGGGCTTAAAACACAACTATTGCATTTCAGCAGTGGTGCTGCTCGACACATGCTTAGTCAGCAAGAAAATTATTTTACAAATTTTGCATTTAAATAGTTATAGCATTTTGGTTATTTCATTGCAGGTACCTCAAAAATATAAAACAATGTGGGCAAATGGGAAACATACAAGTTTATAAGTGGTTTTTTGTTTTTTGTTTTTTGTTTTTTTAATGGTTTGATTGCTCGTTCAGTCTTCCAGTTTGTGTGTGGCTGATGTGTTTTATTCTACTAACACAGGCAGTTACTCTATGACAAGAACAGCTGCTCCAGACTGGAGGGTTTGGGTGGCTCAGTAATGATAATCTCACTGACAGCCATTGCTAAGATTTCCATGCTCACCTGGCCATGAGCAGACCTGGACCTGTTCAGATGCCAGATCCGCCCAGCTTTCTTCATTTTGCATGTATGAAGGTTTGCCTTAATATTCAACTTAGGAAAGAGGTATTAAACCTGGACTTCCCTGAACATCTTCTACCTCTATCATATATTCAGTACTGTGTTTTTGTCCTTAACTTTCCTTTAGCCTTTAAAACTGTTGACAGGCTGCCATTGTTAACCCAATAGATAGAAGAGGTTCACCTTTATTTTACCCTCAGCACTGCCTTCTGTTTTTCACAGACGGTTTAAGGGAATTTTTTCAACTTTGCCATTATTTTTGCTCAAGGTGCATTACGAGCTGCTGCCTTGCTGCTGGCATGTTATCTGGACTGTAGGGTGGTAAAGGTTTCCATGTGGGGCAGCTGGCCAAGTCAAAGCTCCAGGCAAGAAGCCAAGGCTGTCTTCTTTCTAGTGTTGCCACTTTCTTTCCTCTCCGTTACAAGATCTCCCTTCCTCTCAAACTGATACAGAAAGACTATTAGAAAATTAATCATACCTCAGGTATCTTGGGGAATATACTTGATTACCCAGTCACTAATGTGTGAAAATCTCACACTGGAATGATGCCATATGTCAACCTGTGGCAATATCAGGGAAGTATTGACAGTGTTTCGTTAATGAAATGTTGAGCTTGAATGACCTGTAGGCTGAAAATCCAGGCTACGTAAATTTAAAATAGTCTTTCAGCTATCATTTGATCTAGGGTTCCTGCATAACCACTGTATTGTCTCTCTAGCCATCAGAAAAAATAGTATTGTGTTAGGGTAAGAAAATCTTGCCCAACGACTAAAACTGAAAAACCTCTCACATTGCTATGATGGTAAGGAGGAACTTTTTAATTTTATAGGCCCAATTTTTTTTTCTTCTTTTGTAACCCTATTACAGAGTTCTTGGTAAGATCTCCCTAAAGAAACAGGGTATATGAACACATGCCACTGAGTTTAAGCTACTCATTGTGAATTTCTCCATGAATTATATCATGGATTTTTTTACACTAAACTGATGGCAGAGTAACCATTATAGTCTAAAAATTATTATTCTAATCCAAAGATTGTTGCTGACAAATTTTACCTGTATGCTTTCAAAAGAGTGAAAAAAGAAGCCATGAGAAGCCAGCATAAGTGCAAATTAAGCAACACAGAAGAAATATTAATTAAAAGAGGTTAATTGGGTTGGGGCAGGGTGGTGGGGAATGCTCTAATCCTCTGCACTGCCATGTGATGTTCTGGTGCTTCATCATTCTGAGGACCAGGAAAAGAAGGGGTTAAAAGTCACAGTATGGAGGGGGAAAAGACAATGTAATCAGCTTTTTCACTTCTGAATATTTTTCCACTTTCCAATGGGAGGGAGAATTCTTGGATAGCTTTAAAAAAGGGACAGTATACGTAACTCCAGGATCTCTCCAAAACATGCCACTCCTGTCTTGCAATGTTGACTCCTGTGGCCAGCTCCACAGGTTAGCCAGGATGAGCATTGCCCTCAACTGATAGATATGTTAAGAAAGATTCTTTCTTATATTTGATCTTTCTTTTGAAATTAATTTCCCTTGTTTGAAACTTTAAGTGTTTTTACCCTTTCTTTGATAATACAAAGTAAGCTCATTCTTTTATCCTCAACTTCTTTTTCTTAGTGACCTGATAAAAATGAAGCTTTCTGTTCCATAAGGAGGAGCAAACAGTACCAGAGTCTGTGTGAGCATTTGTGGAATCCTGTTTCCCACACAATTCTGGAGTTTGCAGTAATCATAGAATCCTGGAATGCTTCAGGTTGTAAAAGATCATCTAGTTCCAACCCTCCAGCATGGGCAGGGACACCTCCCACTAGACCAGATTCCTCAAAGCCTCATCCAGCCTGGTCTTGAACACTTCCAGGGATGGGGCTTCCACAGCTTCCCTGGGCAACCTGGTCCAGTGTCTCACCACCCTCACACTAAAGAATTTCTTCCTAATGTCTAACCTAAATCTCACTCTTCCAGTTCAAAGCCATTGCTGCTTGTCCTCTCACCACACACCCTTATAAAAAGCCCCTCCCTACTTTTCCTGTAGGCTCCCTTCAGGTATTGAAAGGCTGCTACAAGGTCTTCCCAGAGCCCTCTCTTCTGCAGACTGAATAACCCAAACTCTCTCAGCGTGTCTTCATAGGAGAGGTGCTCCAGCCCTCTGATCATCCTTATGGCCCTCCTCACTTGGAATTTGTTTTCCTTTACCTCCATCAAATTTGTTAAGTTTCTCTTAACCCTTCAGTGTTGCCAACTGGTGTTTTGTCAGCTACAGTTTTAGGAGAATGTCAGAACATTCTTGATGAGTTTGGTTGCCATGGGTAAGTATATTTCTTTGATTTTTCTGGGACATTGTGTATTAATTGATAGGGTACTTATTTTGTTATTCATATTTAATTTCTGCAGCCTATTTTGGTAGAGCAAGTATTGTAGAGTGTGGGGCCACTTTAAGGACTGTCAAACTTCTGCCAACCTTTAAAGGTCAAAATCAACTGTGACACCTACAGTTCAAATGTAATTAGTTGGAGATTTACTGGGATTTTATGCCAATCTCCCAGTAGCTTAGGAGTGACACAGAATCTAACCTTTTGGGATCCCAAGAGAAGTTCAGGTGGATGTGAGGATAAAGAGTAAAATATACTAACTAACATGCTGCACCTTTTAGCAAATCCTGTCTCTTACACTGTGCAAGTAACAAGAGTGCATTTGTTGTTGGGTGTTTTTTTAAACAAATAACCCACCACTCTCTGGCATGGCCATCTAGTACAAAGTTGATGTATTTATTTAAAGCTTAGCTCATTCTGTATGTTCTTGGATCATTAAACTGAAGGACTCATACAGTTGTGATTTTTAATGAAGCGTGTTTGAATAATTATGTTAATTTAGAAAGCACTAGAATCAAATCAAGTGATCAAAGTTTTCATGATTACTATCGTGTTTTTGTAACTCCCCCCATCACTGATTTCTAGATAGACTGGCTGGGTTTTTTTGCCATTTATTTAGAAATTGCCACTAATCAATGCAGAACATAAAAAAAAAAAAATTACACTAGCAAAGAAACTCATTTTGTGTTATGTCTCTATAGTGGACTTTGTATGAGTTGGAAAGTAATAAAGCTTCAACAGACCCCAGCCTAAATACAGTCTACAATCAATACTGTGTTCTGCCTTGACAGAAAGCTGAATTTTTATCTGTTAAACGTGTGAGCTTGGGGCAGCTCTGTGTCTGAAGTGGTTTAAATCTGAAAAGTGATGCGCTGCAAAGAAAGTTGATTGACATCTTTGTTTATTGAAAAGTATTACACGAACAACAAAACACGGCCAGATACAGAACACTCCATTGTAAAGTGCAGCTGTGTTATTTTTCAATCCTATGTGTTCTGCCCCTTTGATGCCTGACTGATGTAATAAAACTACAAGAATCTTCTTTGATTCAATGGTAAAAAATTTGGACAAGGGTAAGATATGGAGATTTATAACGGTTGCAGGGGTTTGGTGAATTTCTTTCAAAAACCTTGTCTTTTGGGTTTAATGCTTCTGAATTTGAAAAATAAATCAGGATGCATTTAATATGCAAGTTGTCTGAGGCCACTTGAAATATTTTTAAATATGCACTGGAAGATGGGAGAAAAGAACAATGATGGGTAATCTAAAAGCATTAAACATGCAGAATATGGAATTAAGTTACATTTAAATTTCACGTTAGAACAATTATGCTGTTCATTGACATTTTCCCATGTTTTATTAAATCTTTATTATGTCAAGGTAAATAGAGGTTAATTCTTCTGTTACCTCTTCCAATAAAGTATTATCTCTAATCTTGCATTAATAAAATAGTAGTAAATTGCACAATGTGAGTGATCACCATAGAGTAATTTAGACCATTCTAAAATCTTGTCTTTAGAGTACAGTGTAGTTAAAAAGAGATGTCACAAGAAAAACATGAAATACAATGTAAATTAAAGAAAAAAGAAAAAATAAATTAAAGAAAAAATTTTGCTCTTTAAGAAATTTATGGCTTCATTTCCTCAAATGCATTGACTTATGGACAATATATATGACAAACTCACAGCTCTGCTGTTCCTTCTCAGAGTTAGTTTGTCCTTTTTTATTATATAAGCTTCTTTGACTTGCCTGTTGTGCCACAACAACTACTAAGTAAAATAAGTCTTTGTCTTCAGCAGTTCATTGTGAATTCAATACATTTTCATATGACGTGTGGATGAATTCTTCCCCATTATTATTCAGTAAATTTTCGGAATCAGAAATTACCAGGATGGCACTTCCAGAGATTGCCCAGCCTCCAAAGCTGGTCAGCAGAAACTTCCCCTCTGTAAATCTATGCTGACTACTTCCAACGACTATTTTATTCCATATATAGTTGGAAATGGTTTCCATCATAAGTTTCCCTGGTGGGACTGAGGTGAAGCTGATGTAGAGTTTCCCAGATCCTCTTTGCCCTTCATGATGATAGGAGTCAGTTATTTTCTCCCAGTCCTCAGGAACCTCCCCTAGTTGCCATGACCTTTCAAAGACAATCAAGAGTAACCTTGCAATGTCATTACCCAGGCCCTTTAGCACTTGAGTATGTTCAGCTTCTTCACACCAACCCTAGCCATCCTTCTCCACTGAAGGTCATTCTTCCTTGCCCCATAATCCCACTGGTGTGATGGACTTTGGATTTCTGAGGGCAAATGTGACCTGCAAAACTGGAGGCTAAGAAGTCACTGAGTTATTTTGACTTTCTCTCTGTCCTTTGTCACTAGGTGCACTGCTTTAGTCAGCAGTAGGGCCAAGTCCTTGCCATCCTGGCTATTTCTCCTCTTTGTTCCTTCTGCTCTGTGCTGTAGCGTGTGTTTGGGTGCACATTGGTGTGTACCTGCTGAAGCTGTTTTGAAAGTTTTCATAACCCTCATCACAACCAGATTTCCCAGCTCAGAAAAGCCCAGCCTATGCATGCACACCATTTTTTTTTTTTCCTTTTTTGAGGGAAGACTTAATTCAACTGAAAGTGATAACTTGCAATTATTGCATTTTAAACTGAGTGCAGGGGTGTTTCAATGTTGTTTCTTATACTATCCTAATTTTGTTTGTTATTATTAGCTTTAATCTGTGTTTTCATCAAACTACAAAATTCCCCGTTGAGTTTTGCCAGGTTTGAGTAACAAATCACTCCCCACATTCTCCCTGCATGTTGTTTTTCCATTTTTCTGGCTTCCGTGCAAAGTCTTTCTCAGTCCTACAAGTGAGTAGATGGCCAGTCACATTTTACCATGAACTCTATTTCATTATCCTGAGTGTCTGTAAAGTTATTATTTTAAAAGCATGAATGTCAATAGATCTGCAGAAGGCGTTTACCAAGCAGCTTCAGGGCTGGTAGGAAAAACAAGAACTCATTTTGAAAGTGCTCCTGAGAAGTGTGCAGACAGTGGGATAATTCAGTACCTGTGTGCTAGTACAGTGATGCAATCAAAATACTGGAAGAGATTTGCTGTTGCACCCAGGACTAATTTTCCAGACTTTTTTTCATTGTATCTTTCCAAGATGAAGCCAAATTGAGAAGAACTTGGGTACCTAACCGAAGTTACTAAACTAAGCTTTGAGAGATGTCCAGTGAATCAAATTGAAAATTAAATTGGTTTTTTAAATAATAAATTAGAATAATTTTTTTCAGCCTTGCTGAACTATTATGAATGTGTATAGGGTGGTTACATGCACTTGTGATTAGATATTTCATTTGTAAATCCTTTGCAATAAAAATGGAAATATGCAAGACTTGCTAAGATCCAGCCTCATTCTCAGACTTGAAATTCAGACATTGCACATTGAACCTTTTGCTAAAAATTGTTTCTTGTTTTTCTGAAATCTATCCCTCCAATGCATAAACTTCCACCATTATATTTTAGAAGACAAAAAGGAGTGGAGCAGGCACACAGGTTTTCAAAAGAAACTGGATGAAACTAACAATGTTTGCCCCAGCTTCTCTTTGGTATATAGGAACTGTTCACACCTGAAATTCAAAGGCAAGCCCCTGAGATGTGAACTGACTGAAAGGGAAGCAAATCTTTGCATAAATCTCCAAGAAGTGGTTTAGATGGTCCCACTATTTTTTCTGGCTGTGGGATGACCTGATGCAAGATTTTGCTTGTTGGATGTGTTTTTGGGCAAGGAGCCATTTCCCTTAGTGTTTTACAAGCTTTGGAGCCAGAGAGGTGGTGCATAAAGTCTCGGTAAGTACTGAAAGCGGTTTTTAAAGTGGAAATATTCAAAGCATGCAGGAGTCTCTAAGCATCTGTTCCAGGGACACATTAATACATTTGAAAGGATATTAGAGCTTAACATAGAAGGGAAAAAAAATAAAAAAGTCCTACTGGCAAGATGTAAAACTGCTTAACAGAATTACATCCAGAAATTTGTGTATTTGATCTGAAAAAATAAATCATCTTACAGTTGCTCACATTAAAGCTGCATGTCAGTTTGGGAGCTTTTAGGATCTTGGACAGGTTTCCTCTTTCTGGTTCACGTAAGTTGTGTGTGTATTTGTGCAACTGCGGAACCTCAGAGCAGGATTTCTGGTGACCCCATGCACTGTGTGAGGATTTGTCTGATGTGCAAATTTAAGACAAACATTATGTATGTATTATCCACCTTTTCCCCTAGTTGTTAATGGTGGTCATGCCTTGATTAAGGATTCTTCTCAGTTTAATGGTTCCAATTAACTTGCATGGTTTTGTGGCTGACTTGATGGCCCAGCACAGGCTCTTCTGAGACACATACCAAGCTTCATTTCTGGCCTAAGGGATAAGAGAAACCTTGAGCCATGTTCCAGCCCTACCTACTGGTAGATTAGGAATGTCATTTAGACTTTAGTAGCTCTAGATTCTTTTTAGGAGGAGGATCAGATTAAGATGCAAAAAATGGAGCGCAAAGTCAGTGAAGTCATCTTGCAGCAAATGCAGTGGCTTGAGACTTGCTGTGGGCTTGTGCCCTAGGTTGTCTCCAAGTGATAGGTCTGAAAGGAGGTGAAGGGCTGGTAAGGCCTGAGGGATGAGAGGCAGAGACCATGCCTAGCACATTCCTCTGTTGACCATTGGATTGGTGGCTACAGAAACAGGCAAATCTAGATTTGTGTTATTAAAATCTGTCCTCTGAGGTAAGGTTGATTTTGGTGCAAAAATCAGAACATGAAGATTGTGAAAACCAGAAGGTTATAGACAGAATAAACAAAGCAAAAAATGATCCTTGGCCTTCTGTTTCCTTGGGTCTCATGCTTTAGAGATTACAGTGAACTCTGTGGCTAAGGAACAGATGTACCACAGGTAGGAGAACAAGTGTCTTTTTCCTTAAGTCACAGAAATTCAGATACTTGGAAATGGCAACCTCTTGTGCTACATGAAATAAATATGACAAAAGAAAAAGGAAAGAGCAAACTGCTTACCCTTATATTAAGAGCATGAAGTGGGATTTATAAATATCTTTGCATGTTCAACACCCAATCCTGCACTGGGCATGTCAATGCTTGTCACAGAATTTGAAATTCATCTAATCAGAGTGGAGCCTTTGAGATGTTTCACACCTGCAAATGCATCAAGTGACTAAACCTTACACAGTCTTTCACCATGATATGACCCACATAGCTCATTACAGCACAGTCTTCACTACTTTTGCTACAAGAACATTTGCATGGACAAAACCATGATTACTCTCATATATAACGAATGTTCCAATGTGTGCTACATGTAGCATCTAACTTGGGTTGTCACACTCATTCTTAATTCAAGTTAACATTAAACATTGATGGTTTAAGGACAATTAGTACTTGTTAATAGCACAAAAAATTCTATAGGTAGATGAAAAACAGTTATAAAACATCCTTTCTTTTTTATACAAAACCTGTAGCCACCTAAATGCTTCTGAGTGTTAACCATTTCTGAATGCCTGACATTGACTGCTTTAATGATGATTGCTCAGTACCCATACCAATGTTTAGGCACCCAGTAAAACCCGGTTTGTTTGTGTGGATATAACTTGAAGGCTGCCACAGCATCTAATAAAATTGTTTTCACTCAGAGAGGCATATAGGCAAGAACAGAATTCACCACAGCCAGTAATGGGCATCCACCTGCTTTATTTGACTTCAGGTAAATTTGTTGTGCTGTTTATAAAAGTGTCATTCATTGCCTCTCCCATATATTCTACTATAGAGGTATGGTTTAAGAAGAAATGTACTATATCTACTCTTACTGCTGCAACATCTTACTTTAAAATATTCCTAAAAATGACTCAGAAGACAGGGCAAAGTGTTGAGATCTGTATATATACATATATATATATGCACATCAGGACTGTTACTAGTGTCATGTCTTTAATGCTCCTATTTAAAAAAAAATATAATAAAAAAATACTAGTTCTGTCTCCAAGGTCACCAGTGTCATTTTTAGGGCTAATCAGCAGGGACTTAATGAAAAACTTTTGTCCTGCAATTGTCTGGGGTTCAAGTCAATCTGACCTCTCCATGTAAGCCTTCTGCCACTGATGCAGGACTCCACCCAGCTAAACCACCTGCTGAGGTCAGATAACAAGGTATAAATGGCAATGAGGATTTTTTTTCTTCACAGCAAAAAATTGTACACACAAATCTGCACGTAAGTGTATCTGCATTTTGATATGTGCACATATATCTGTATACATCACACAAAATTATCTGCTTCCTGTATGCATTTGTATTTAATGTTTTCACAGTAAATGGAAGTAACAACTGCTATGAGTTACTCAGCAATTGAGATTAATGTGCTGTTATTTTACATTTGGAATAGACAGGGAGTATAATAATTATGTAGATTTGAAGTTCAGGATTCTCCAGAATGTAGACTATTTAACTACTTATCATAGTATACAGAAATTTGGTGTAAATGTACAAATATTTGCATCTCTCATTTTCCTCTTCTTAGTGAGGCAAGGACAATGTGATCCCCAGAGGACCTGGTGTGTTTGTTTCCTGGTGTGCTCAACTATTTTTAACATTCCTCAGTGGTGCATCAAAAAGGAGAATTATTTTATTTCTTTGGGGACCTGTGAATTTCTTGCAATGTGAGCTTCTGTGAGTTCAAAATGCATTAGAAAAAACAGGTTAATTTTTACAGTAAGAGGTTGAAATGTTGAACTGCCCTTCTGTGGCAGTGTGAAGCATCCCACAGATAACTGTGGGGGCTGGAACTCCTAGGAGCTACACAAAATGCAATACTACTTATTGTTTTAATTGTGAGCAAGAACTCTTTTCCTTTGTTGGAACCTCTAATGCTCCTTAAAAATAGAAATAGGCTAATACCTAAACATATTTTGCTGAATCTATTTTACATCCTTAATTTATTCTTTTCACTTTGTTTATATTCAAAATAGCAGTCATTGGCAGCTGAATTTGAATCATAGCATTTGGGTTGTAGTCTATTCATGACATCATTGTATTTTCACTGCTTGTAAACATGCCCTCAGATAGTCACTAAATGTCACAGAATTTGAATAACTAGAAAAAGCAGAGAGAATTGAAGCTGCCATTGCTGCAAATGCTAGATGCTGCATATGCTGATGATGGGGATTGAGTTAATGACAACCTGTTCCAGAGGAAAGGCATGAATGGAACTTCTTGTCACCCTCCACCTCCTTCCCCAGTCTGAAGTTCAGACTAGTGAAGAGAAAAAGAAAGATGTTGATGTTATGGCAGGTATGTAGATAGACTGAGAAGGAAAACGAGGTTTTTAGTGTGAGAAAGGTGAAGAACTCTTTCAGAAAGTAAGAAAGATCTTTCTCTGCTGCCTTCAGAGGTTTATATTGAATACTACAGATTTACTACACGCTTCTGTCAACTGTTTGTTTAGTCACTCTGACAATGATATTTTATCCTGCAAGAGTCCTACCCCAGAGACCAGAAAACACTGTTCTTATAGTTTAGACTAATAGACTTATTACTGGTTTTGGGGCTTTAGGCATTTTATACCCCAATATTCTTTTTCAATTGATGAAGATCATTTCCATTATAAACCTTAAGGCAAATATCTACATATATTCAGACCTACACGTGTACTAAGCAGATAACTTAGCTGGGCAATTTAAATGAGAACCAGGTCTTGGAGCCTTGAGGTGAAGAGATGCAGTCCCAGCACCATAGCAGTCTAAAACTTCAGGTCAGAGTGAAGTCCTTGAGACTTCATAACAGGCAATTACAAAGTGGCCTCTAGCAGGCA
Source organism: Chaetura pelagica (assembly GCF_000747805.2). Lineage (NCBI taxonomy): Eukaryota > Metazoa > Chordata > Aves > Apodiformes > Apodidae > Chaetura > Chaetura pelagica. The sequence continues at coordinate 870,488 of NW_009970719.1, read as the reverse complement.
AGAAACCAGTGACAAATATTACACATGTAATGATTACTTTGTGCACTGGCAAAATGCAGGACATAAAAGTAAAGGAGATACTTGGTTCCAAAGCATCTTGAAAAAATGAAAAGTTCTTTTTTAATTGGTCTAATATGAGGGGGTTTTTTATGTGAAAATGGCAGGAGCCTTGAAGGAAATCTGATTAATTCATTCGGTAATTTTAAAAAATGTTGACAGTGAGATATTTCCTCATGAAACTTTGCTCTAACCTTGGAGCAACTTTACAGAGTGGAAAGCAAGGTAAATTTGGTAGTAACATAGGCCTTAAACTAAGGTGTGCCTTTTGAAGGGTCTAGAGAGTTCTGTGAGGAAAGGCTAAGGGAGCTGGGATTGCTTAGTTTGGAGGAGACCTTATTGATCTCTACAACTACCTGAAAAGAGGTGGTAGTGGGGTGGGTGTTGGCCTCTCTCCCTAGTAAATAACAATAGGACAGGAGGAAATGGCCTGAAGTTGCACCAGGGGAGGTTTAGACTAGGTAGTAGGAATAATTTCTGCACTGAAAGAGTAGTCAGGTGCTGGAATGGGCTGGCCAGGGAAGGGGGGGAGTCACCATCCCTGAAGGTCTTAAAAAAACATGTGGATGAGGCACTTCAGGGCACACTCTAGTGGATATAGTGTTTTTTTTCTGGGCTGTTGATTGGACTCAGTGATCTCAAAGGTCTTTTCCAACCATGAAAAAAGCTGTTTTGAACTGACTGAGTTATGAGGCTCTAAGGATGTGTTCTTCAAATGTGTGTGTTGATCCTGAACTAAGTTTCCCTTATTAATCTCCTGAAACTCCATTTGGGTCTGTGGGCTAGCTAAGCTAAGCTAAGCAGACATTCACAAGTCAATGCATATGCTCACAATATTATGTTATTTCTGGATTTTTAAAAATGAATGTATTATTCCTTTTCCCCTGTTTTTACAAGCAGATATATTTTGATGAAGCCATGAAGTGTCCTGTGATATCACACAGTCATATAATTAAGTGCTTTTGCTATGAAACTTCTGACTATCTGAGCTGTCTTCTGCTTATTTGTTAATCTCAAATGGGCTTCTTCTGAAAACCTATTAACTATCAGAAATGTGAAAACTCAAAACTATTATAGAAGTGTTTCTTAAAGAATAATAACATGATACAAAATAAGCAAAATTCCTATCTGAGTAAGCGTCAGGTTCAAGGTCAAATATTTTTCTAACCAGATCTCAGCTGAAGAGGGAAACTTAGATCTATTTTAGGTCGCTACTAGAAACCTTTATAAACTTCTACCTGCAGCTCCGGGCACTTAGGGGAGCAAAAAAGACACAGAAAGCTTTGTCAAGAAGTCCTTAAAAATTGTAACCTCCTTTAAATAATTTTAAAAGATATTTTGAGATAAAGATATATAAAAATATCCATATAAAACCATTCTCATTTGCAATTTCCATTTTTGTCCTAGGAAGAAGGTGTTATTCATGCTGAAGGGCATGAGACCTTGTGACCTGGGATTTTGATTGTACTCCCTCTCTAATTATTTGTGGAAAGTGTACTCACTTGGAAAGTCAGTCAATAATTAATTTTTATGTATAGTTTCCATAATTCACTGAAAATCTAGTTAACTTCTCCTTAAACACTATTTAAAAAAATAACAGCTTTTTGACTTGGAACTCACCATCACTTTCACAAAACCGTCAGGAGCTGTTAATATATTGAAGAACATGTGGTGACAACATTAGCTGTAAAACCCCTTTGAGAGTTGCTAGGAAAAAAAAAAAAAAGTAGAGATCTCCAGATTCAAGTAAAACTTACTGCTTTGTTAGCCCAGCATGAGGAATCCCTGATTCCCCACTTGTCTGCTGTGTTTAAATATTATAACTCAAATATGCTTACATAAAAGCTTATTGATTGGAAGAATCACTTGCTTTTTGTGCATTAGTTAATCAGGCTGCTGTTTTGAAATCTGTCCAGGAACCCACAGTGGAACCTTTCCTAATCCATCTGTTTAAGTCTCAAATGGTTTCACTGCTCCACTCACTTACCAGCACTGCTGGAATGTTAGTGCCTTATGATTAAAGGATATTGTTGTTCTTTTCATCCATCATCCTGGAGTTTGCTATTAATAATACAGTTCTTGTTTTCCTTTTTTTTTCTCTTTCTCTCTCCCCTCTGCTTTGTTTTTTGGCTATTTCTTTAAAAAGCTGCTAAGATTTTCTATTCCTCTCTGTCTTTTTTTTCCTCATTCAGATAAGGCATTTTCAGCAATGTGAGTTAGGTGGGCAAAAAAACCAAATCCTATTAGTGCTTCCTGGAAAGTGTGCACTGTCTTTCAACATTTGAAAAATGAATGGGAGAAAGACAAAAGAAAATCAAGCTAAAATGTGGGAGAGGGAAAGGCTAAACTGTAATAGGAGACATCATATTATACAAAACTCTCTGTGGCTCCAGAAACATGTATGAATTATTGCTTTGTACTCATGGTAATATCCAAAAGCATTATTTTTTTAGCATTTCTTTGTGATTAAATCATATTATGGGGAAAAGTCTTAGGTTTAATTTCTGTTGAGGTATACTAGAGTACATGAAAATGTGCCTACTGTTATTCTGAAAAATAGCTAAGCTGTATTTGGATATAGCTGCTGATCAGTGACATTTCAAATAAAATGAGAAGCCTTTTTGGCTTTTCCAGCTCTCCCCAAAGAAAAAGGGATTTAAATCAGGAAAACTATAACTTTTCTTTCTTTCTTTCTTTCTTTATAGGTGGATAAAGAGTCACGGATATTAAAGGAGACCTATTAATCAGGCTGTTGTGAAAGATCTGATACCAGCTTTGGTCAAATGGGACAAGTGTCATCCTGAGAGCCTTCCTCTCTGGGACAGGAAACTGATGGAGCAAAGCCCTGCGAACACGCAGCGACACTTCACATTCAATCCACAGCCCTATAAAGAGATGAAAAATGAGCCTTGTCCAGGGCTCTTACCTCAGCACCCAGTGGCAAAAATAAAATGTGAGCTTGGGACCAGCTCTCTTTGAAGCTGAATTTTTTATCTTTTTTGTTTTGTTTTGTTTTTTACCTTTTTTTTTTTTTTTTTTTTTTTTAAGCTCTGCAACAGGCCTCTGGTGGTTACAGGTATTGATTGTCAGAAAGTAATCTGTTCAGGTTTGGGGGCATGCCAGACTGAATCCTGGAGTACATTCCTTCCTCTCCAAGGACATGTTGAGCTTTTTATACTGTCCACACTGACTCACTTGTCAGCTGTCTAGCTTCTTTGTCTTCACCCATTTCCCTGTTTGTGGGAAGCATATAATTAAATCTCCCTTAAAAATATATATATATAAATATACACTGCTACTCTAGAATTTTCTGCCAGTGCCAAAGATTTTTTACCTCATTTTTTTTAACCCTCATTTTTCTTCTATAATCATTATTTAATTCCCTCTGGCTGCCTGCTACTTATTTGTAGTAGTACCATTCATCCATTGAGACCTTTCCATCTGTCACACAGCTTTGCTTTCTCTCCCCAGAAGCTTTCTTCTCCTACTGTGCCATGCTTTATTTTTTTGGGTTTAGTTGCATGTTTGTATGCTCTTTTTAGCATTTAGAAAAATGCTTCAGTATTCAGAACAAATACAACAAGAAGAGGAAAAAAACCCAACATAACACAAGAGAAACTCAACACCAACATTGTGCACAGAGACAGGATAAGGAGACTGGGATTCCTGATGAGTTAAGGAATCAACAAATATAGCCATTCCATAACTGGTGGCCAGACCCTGCTCTCTCTGAATTGTTGTTGCCTTCAAAATCTTTCCAGTTTTATGTTAGATAAATAGATGGTGTCAGGAACTGCAGCATTCCCTTTGCTGTACTGACTCCCTTTGATGTACTGATTATAAAGAATATCTGAGGAAACCCAAACATGCTGAGGTAAAATACTGCAATTACTTAAAGCAAAAAAATGTTTCAAAGGGCCAAACAGTCCCTTACAAAAGCAAGTTTTGGTTTGTTTTAATTTGTTTTTTTTTGGTGTGGTCCCAAAAGCTACAGTCCCAGCATAGGATCAGTGTGTACCTCTGACTTTCACATTTGTCCTGCCTGATCTGAAGGACCCTCAGTGGGTGAAATTTCACTGTTGCCCAGAAAATCTAGTCCAGAGCTTCATTACAATCTATTTTTCTTGCCAAAATATAAGTCTATTAGTTCTATTTTTTAATATATATATATATTATTTTTTCCCCCCCAAAAAACAGCAAACCACACTCCAGCCAGTGCTCAAATGCCTCCTTCCATTTTCTTTGGTTTAAGGTTAAACATGCCCAGTTCCTTCAGGCTTTCCTCACAGGCCTGATGATACACACTGTGTTCCTGCTGCTCCAATTCCCTCCAACGTGGGGACTCAGAGGTACACACAAAGCTTCAGATGACACTTCCTGGGCTGGCTAGATAGATAATTTCACCTGCCTTCCAGGTTTTGCCAGGTTTTTTCTTGCAGCCACATTATATTTTTTGACATTTGCTAAGATTATACCTGTTCTTAAATTTTCTACTAATGTTTTTGGGTTAACTGGAAAGCAAATAGTACATTTGGGTGGCAGTCTTAGGAGTGTGATGATGAAAACAGTGGGGCAAGGGCCTTACAACTAAGAAACCCAAATACAAACCACCTGTGGATGTGGTAGGCCAAAAAAATGATCTATCTGATCTTCTAATTTAGTTTTAGGTAGTCCTGTGAGGAGCAGGGAGTTGGATTTTATGATCCTTATGAGTGCCTTCCAACTCAAGATATTCAGTTCTACCCTACCCCATCCTATCCTATTCTATTCTAAAAATGTTTTATTCTCATATGTGTGAACTTAATGAAAGGGAGAGGACAAAGAGGTGGAGTGGGATTATCACTTAACCTAGGAAATCAGTAGCACTGCATGAAGTTATTGCACCATACACTGGGCTTCTATAGTCTTATCAAATGTAGAAAAATATTTGTGAAGCCTGCACATAGAATAGCTGAACATTTATTTTATTTTTTTAATTATTTTTTTTTCTTCACACAGAACTTAACAATTCTAAATCTGCACTAATGTCTGAAAGTGACCCAAGTGATGACAGTGGTCTCTGGGGAGAGGTCTGGACACAAGGAGGACTGTATCTTCAAGTGTATGATGAACTAGACTTTTTTTTCACATAAGGCAGGTTTTTTTTTGTAAGTTATTATTTTTTCAGTAGGAATGCATTCAATCCTTTGTGTATAGTACTAATGTGAGAATCTAATTCTGCCTTTCTGGCTAGAACTCTTTGTCTGTTTCTCCTACAATGAACCGGAGTGGCTCTACCTCGTAATAGATTTTGTTCTAAAGCTACTGCCTGTTTTTCTCTTCCTTCCTCCTTCATGCCATCACTTGAAGACCTCAGGCAGACCTCTGCCATAGACCAGAGTGCTTGTGTTAAATGAATATATTTGACAGGAGTTAAATCTTTTGGGCCTTGCAATAGGTTTTCCTCGTCTTGGCATGTGAAGACTGAGAGTGTTCTTTGACACCAGCAGCAGAGGATGTGAGCACAGCAACTTTCAGGGCATCAGAAGTGTCAGCATAAGGAAAAATCAGCAAAAGAAGACAGTGTTGAGGTAATTTTCCCACACCATGCCATGGATTTAGCCAACTCCTGCTCCTGTGAATTCTGGGCTGACAGAGTTTCCTTCCTTGTTGCTAAATATCACATGAAGTGTTCTGTCAGCATCAAGACTTGCTCAGTCCCCTTATGTAGTAAAATAAAAATATAATCCTTATGCCCATGTTTGAAATTTGAGCATAAGTTAAAGAAAAAAAAAGTAAAAAAACCTTTCCAACAGGCCAAGACTGCATTTTGGAGGTTCATTTTTCAGAACATCATGTAGTCAATGCTGTCAAGAAGAGCTGAAGGTGAAAGATATGTAGGGCACAAGTACTAAAAATTGAAACTCTTACTCCCACCAAAATGCAAGGGATTTCTGCCAGTTGCCATAGACATCAGTGGTAGCAGCATCCCAGTATTTTTTTTCTGCTTTTACTTTCTGCTTTCATCATCTTTTTATTTATTTTTGGATGCTGAGGAAACAAAATAAAACATAAATTACTAGCATGGTTTTGTGGTTTATATGTCAGATTTCCTAATGTTTTTAAGGGTTACAAGTATTTATTTACACTCCAAATTTCATAGTGGTGATTAGAGCCCACAGTCAGGAAAATGCCAAGTTACAGTTGGGTTAAATGCATCTGATCTCCTGAGTACTGATGAATGTGGTTATTGCTCCAAGTTCTTCTGCACCCAGCTGGGTTTTTGATAAGGTATTTAAGGGCAGAAGTGTTTGAAATGCTGGGCTCTCTTTCTGTGTGGAAGAAACATCAGACAAGAAAGTGAAAGTTCTGAATCACCAAAGAGACCGTGGGTTTGAAAAGCAATGTTTCTGCACCTGAAGAGTTTTACATATATGCATTAATGTGACAGTATGACTGCTCTGTGTTTGTTTGCACAGGATCATTTTTGTTGTTCTTTTCTGAATTTCTGGCATCTTTTGTAAGTGATATTTTGCATCTAATCTAGATGCAATATTGTTGCTCAGCTGTGCCCTATGGTCTTCTCTATGGAATACACCTTGAAGTGAAGGGAACCACTACAGGGATGCAAATGCCTGAGAGGCAGTACAAGCTAGAAGCAGCAAAGGGCTGTAGAGCTGGGCTTTGAACAAATTTTCCCTCCTTCCATATCTAGTAAATGCCTCTAAGTGAGAACTGCTGCTGCTTCTTTGCATGCTTCAGCTGCAGAGATGGACTGAGGATCTCCATTACCCTCCATCCCAGCCACTGCCTGAGGGACTGACTGACTGACACCCAGGAAGGCTCCTTTCTGTCAGGGTTTCTTGCTGCTGCTTGCCAAGAGCAAAATGTGGGTACTGGGCTTGGGAATTCAGATATCAGCAATAACCTGTCTGGTTCCCTTGGGAATTTCTGGATGTCCATTTCTCTCAGACCCTACTCAGGAAAACTATTGACTGAAAAGTGTCAGGCAACACAAAGACCCTGACTGTACTCAAAGCAGTAAAACTTCAGAATTGGAAATTACTTTATCCAGTATAGAAAAAAGCTTCTTAGTCTATTTTTCCCAGGTGTCAGATCATTGCCTAGAGATGAAACTTTGACATTTGGATTTATCAGAATAAAGAATTTTCTCCTATAAAAAAGAGGGATCCCGAGTTCCTTCCTTCACTCGTCTTTCAGTCAAAACTGTTGTGCAATGCCCATATAAGTAGATTCATTTAAACTCAAAAGATGATAGAACTTCTTCCTCTTTAGGTGGTAACACTTTTATGCTAAAAAAAAGGGGGGATGGGTGGGTTTAAAAAAATATCTTGCCATCTCTTTGACTGCTAATATAAATGCCATTATTTTTCTCAGCATTGTAGTTTAAAATATGGGGTTGGCTGGTTTTATTGTGTGGATTGATTAAGAAAAAGCAAGGAACTTAGGTAACTTATTCCTGGAAAACATTATTTCCTGAAAGTACAATATTTTTTCTACCTCATAAATATTACACAGGAACAAGCCTTTGAAGTAAATAAAATGTAATTACTATTGATGCTTTATACAGTGTTCAGCATCTTTAAATTATAACTCAGGCTTAAATCTTTGTATAAACTAAGGTAGTCTAAGTAATTTCACCTTAATTAGTGTGTCTTTTGTTTGTGTAACAACCTATGCTGATTTTTTTCGAAGGAAATTAAATATACAGAGTAAATCAGGCCATGAGCACACAAGTTTAAGAATGATTAACACCATTCTTGTGGTGTTTCTTGATTTCTTTCTGTATAGGGAGGTCAGTACAGAAGCCTGGAGAGATCAAACCCAAAAGGTAAGTTACTACACGATGTGTGGAAAACCATGAGCCATGTTGTGGTCCTTGCTTGTGGTGAATTGTGGTGAACCACATCTGATAAAAGGATAGGATGTACTGTAATCAGTTTTGAGAAAGTATTTTCAGTTTAAGGCAAGAAATTACTTGACCACTTCCCCCTCCAGCCTCCACTCCCTGCCCTCCCCTCTTATTTTTTTGTGTCATCAGTAAGGTTGTAACCAAGTTTTCTGGGAAAGTACATCACCCAGTGCTTCCCTACCTCCTTTCTTGAAATATTTCTTTTGTCTGTCTCCATTACACCCGCGTGCAGTGACACAATGTTTCTGCACAGTGGGAGCTTGCAATCTCTGAAGAGGTTTCCCAGCACTGCTTTTTAGACTGAAATCTTCACAATCTTCAATAGCTACTCAGATTTGAAAAACTAGCACATTGTTATTCTCCTGACTGTGTGGATGTAAAAAAGGCTATTTTATTGCTTCCTTTTTTTTTTTTTTTTTTTTTTTTTTTTGGAGTCCCTGGGTACACATTGCCCTTACATCTAACTTGAGTATGTTTGGATGTCAACTGGAGTTGCAATTCAGATGTCTTCTGCTGTTTGTGTTTTTCTTTCATGTAGAGTTTTACATTATAAATGAGAAGTGTCTGTCAGGGAGACTTGTATTTTGGTTATAATTAATGCTTTTGAGTCACACAACCTTTTTTGAATGTGTAATTATCATTTTTTTATTATTGCTAACATAGTGCAGCATATTGTATGGTATGTGACAATAAATGTTATGCTGTGTATCATAACAGATGTTTGGTAGTATGTCTATTATTTTTAAATGCCAACAAGTTATCACAGAATCACAGAACCATTCAGGTTGGAAGAAACCCTTGGGATCACCAAGTCCAACCATCATCCCTACTCTACAAAGTTCTCCCCTAAACCCTAAACCATCTCCACCAACACCACATCCAAATGACCCTTAAACACATCCAGGGATGGTGACTCAAGCACCTCCCTGGGCAGCCCATTCCAGTGTCTAACCACTCTTTCTGTGAAAAACATTTTTTCTAATGTCCAACCTAAACTTCCCCTGTTGCAGCTTGAAGCCCTTCCCTCTTGTTCTGTCACTAATTACCTGTGAGAAGAGACCAGCACCAACCTCTCTACAATGACCTTTCAGGTAGTTGTAGAGACTGATGAGGTCTCCCCTCAGCCTCCTCTTCCTCAAACTAAACATTCCCAGCTCCTTCAAGTGTTCTTCATAAGATTGATTCTCCAGGCCCTTCACCAGCTCCGTTGCCCTCCTCTGTACTCACTCTAGCACCTCTTGAATTGAGGTGCCCAAAACTGGACACAACACTCCAGGTGTGGCCTCACCAGTGCTGAGGACAGGGGGACAATCACCTCTTTACGTCTGTTGGTCACACTATTTCTAATACAGGCCAGGATGCCATTGGTTTTCTTGGCCACCTGGGCACACTGCTGGCTCATATTCAGCCGCTTGCCCATTAGAACCCCCAAGTCCTTTTCTGCCAGACACTTCCCAGCCACACTTCCCCAAGCCTTTTGCACAGTTTCATAGGACATTCAAGGTATCACATCTGATATCCTGTAAACCACAAACAGTATCTGTTGCACCAGCAAAGTATTATCCCAAGCCCTGGTTAGGTCAATTCCTCATGGAACATAACTACTGTTCCCTCTGGTGAGGGAAGGAGGGGTCAAGATCGTACCAGCACCTGAAGACTGTGTTGTGAGTGGAAATTTATTAGGAAAGACCTGTCTGGATGATCATGTCTCTGCTCTGTGGCAATTCCTGCAGAGAAAGGGCTCCATGTTCCTCCTGAAACTCTTCTGTAACCCTAAGCCTGGTGCATGTTTGACCCTGGATTTGTGAACAAGTGATGGTCAAGCATCTAAGAAAATCAAGGGAATTAAAAAAATACAGTGCCACAGTATCACAGAGAACATACATTTCACCCTTGTTCCTTGTCTCTAACAAATATAACTTCTTCCCCTCCCCTTTCCTTTTTTGTAAAGATTATAACTCAAAAGAGTATTAAAAAGTCATAGTGTAGACACTTCTAAAGTATGCAAAATGGAAAGCTCCATTTTTGTGGTTTGCTATTCTGCCCTTAAAATAAGGCAAGCACACATATAGAGCAGTCTGTGTTTGGTCAGGTACTGCCTAATGTGCTTTTCTCTTACAGGATCAATTTCTGGAGTTCAGCTGAGTGCTTGTGGCTGTTGGAAAAATGATATGAGAAAACTTAGGCAGACTTTTCAAGGGCAGACAAGCAAATCTCCCCCAGATCCACTTCAGTAAATGCTCTGTCAGAGTGAAGCAAAAGAATACATACAAAAGCAAAGCATGGAGCACTGGGAGTGTGGTTTTGTCCCATCTCCTCTATGGCAATTCCTTGTGGGGGACATGGCAGGGGAAAGGCTACAAAGCAGAGAGTATCTCTGCAATGAGGCTCAGCAGCACCTTTTTCAAGTGTGGCTGAGTTCCCCAGCCTTTTTCTCAGCTGTGAGTAGGGAGAGGTAGCCAAGAGTGCTCATGGCTTGCAAGTGTGGATCAAACTTCAGAGCTGAGAATTGCCCAGTTTGGAAACTACTATATTTTTCAGTGATAGTAACAACTCTGCAAGAGATAAATCTGTGCTGTGATTTGTCTGGAAGTAATGGAATCTTTAACTGGTTTTGGGCTGGCCTTACGCACAGAGGCTCTGGAGCAAGCTAAACAGCTCTGAATAACTGTGCATAAGTCTGTTTATTGACGCTCAGGAAGTTGTTTTTTTTTGGATTGGAGACTTTGCTGCACTCAAAAGAAAGAAAAAAATCCTGCAAGTGATCTAGAAAACTGGTTTAAAACCTTCTGATTCTCCCATTGCCAGTGGGTGATATCAAATGTGTCAGTGCAAGGAGCTGTGTTGCTCCTGGGCATCAGTTAGATTCCTAAAAGACCAAGAGGTATCTTGAAGCACTGAGTAGAATAAACACTTGTCTCCTTTCTTAAATGACTCAGACCCAAGGAAAGAACAGAGCACAACATTTTTTATTTAAAACAACAGAGTTGAGTTCTGCTCAGTTTCCTACAGCACTATGATGCCTGTTGCACTTAGTGATAATGTGGCTCCTTGTGTTACTGCAGCTTTCCAAGCTTCAGTCCCATCTTTCATGTTTACAATCAGTTTGTGGCCTTTTGAAAGTGAAATATCCCTGTCTAAAATGTTGCTAAATTAGCAAAGAATAGGTGCCACAAACTGTAAGCTACCATGGATATTTCAGTACACAACCAGATTTTAATAAGCATAAACTCTGTCTTGAGTCAATGTCTCCTTGCCTCTGGATAATACAACTATGTATAGTAAAATATGTGCCATGTTTTCTTAACATCTTGCAGTTACTCAGCATTAACCCGCTGGGCACACTGGGATTCTAAGGAACCTGGACAGAGAAACAAGCTGCTGCTGAAAACAACACAGGGATCAATATCTTGTATTACTGTAAAAATCCTTCTGGGCTTAAAACCTTATTTTCTTGTGTTTGGCAGGGAGCCCCAGAGAGTAACAAGGAGGGTGAATCACAGCAGTTGTAGTAAATGTTTTCCAACAGAAAGTGTTCCTGGGTTTCAAGGATTTGTGAGGTTTTAAGGCCACAAGAGGCTGTTGGATTGTCTTGCCAGACCTCCCATTTAGCAGGAGCCATAGGACATTCTGGTATTAATCCCTGCCTCCCTCCGTACAGGTAAGGCTGTATCTTTCAGAAAGGCAACCAATCTTGATGTAACTTTTGGCAGTGTTTGTTGCTATTCTGATAGCTAATTGTCCTTAGTATTATAAATGTAGGGCTTATTTCTACTTCCTTGACTTTGGAATCAGATCTCACAATGCCTTTTTCAGACTCAAGGAACTTTTGTAGTAAAATTTCTGATTTTTGAGTGATTAATTTATCTCTTAGTCTCTCTGACTCTCTCTGATGAGGAGAAAACTTCCTCACGGCCTAAAATTAAATACAGGCTTTCCAAAACTTCAGTTCTTCTCACAGTTCTTGATCAATTCTGTCATAACATTAAATCACACAACTTTAACTTTTCAGATACCAAACGTATACATGGTATGCAAGACATGCAAAGAGCTTTCAAGGAATAATAGCATAAAAAAAATAATATTAAAAAATAATTTACTCTTGCACCACGCACATTTGAGAGCCAGCATATTTCTCCCTTGAATAATCATATTTTAGAACTCTAGTCAAGTGCATTAGCTGAAACTGTCTGATGTTCCTCAGTTACATCTAGTTCAACAACTAGATGAGCACATGAGAAAAAGACATATCTAGAAGCCCCACATTTAAGGCCTGATCCAGCTGATGCTGCAGTCAGAGGGGTTGCTCCATTGACTGCACAAGGGGTTGGATCAGGACTTTACTGAACAGTAGGACTGTTCTTTGCAAAGATGATACATTTAAATATGAGAAGTAATGCAGTAAGCATGGAAAACTGGTTTAGTTGGAATCTAATTTTCATAGCTTTAAAAAAAAAAAAAGTGATAGATATCTCTATTGTAAGTATAGAAACATAAAAAAGTAAAATGCAGGTAAAGAAGATGGCTGCATAAATTAAACTGCATCTGCTGAAGTTATTAACATCACAAAGATACCTGCTAGAGGTAAAATCCTGACCTCAGTGAAGTCAAAGTGACGTGCTGCCTTTAGCAATGTGGGATTTTCCTCCTGATTTGAATTGGGTAAACCAAAGTTTTTCTATTACTCCATTTGAGAGTACAAATGTAGTTGAAAATATAAACTAAAGGCAGAAAAATGGCTTGTTATCACAGAAATGCAGGGGAAGGGAGCAAGGAAAGAGGGAAATATAATTCTGTCTTAGTTCTGTTAAATTTACATGCGAGGACAAGGAAGGAACATGTCCTCTTGGAAAGGCAAGAATATTCTCACCATTTTCAAAATGCATTATGTTCAAGGATGTGATAGGAGCAGGTGAGAAGGGGTGGAGAAATCAGCTTCTGGTTATTTTCTAAATTGTCTTCAGGATATAAAAGATTAAGAAAACTGCTGTCCATCTGTGTGCCATGACTTCTGACAGTGTTAGTTGACGTGTTTTACTGGCAACAATCAAAGGTAAATCCAGGTTTGGATTTTTGTAGTGCTAGAGAGGGATGTGCCTATATCATGCTCAATTCTGTATGTCCTAGACATTCAGGGATATGATGCCTTAGTGCAGGATGAAATCCTAAATACTAAGAGTCAGAGACTTCTGAACACCTCTCCTCATTAAGGGGAAACAGCTCTCAAAAACTTCCCTGGATCTGTTTCCTCATAAGGAATTGTAGGTGGGTTTTTCAATTTGGCATTTTAAATGGTAGGGATTTAGAGCTGACATCATGAAGAATAACATAGCATCCCAAAGTGTGTTTCATTTATGTTCTTTTATATAGGAAAGAGAAAGGAGAACACTAATAGGGTACCTTAGCCATATAGGCAAATAATTTTTCCAAACAGCAGAAAACCTCTCGCTTTCAGAGGTCTGGATTATTTCCCAGTGCATCACCATTAAAGTCTCTGTTTATCTCACTTTATCATAACTTGGAATATGAGGTAACTTCTAATAATTTCACTTTTAGCTTAGCACTGCAGAATCTATTATTCCAGAGCTGGAACCAAATGCCATCTCAAAACCCAGCCAGCACTGTGTAAGTGCTTTGAATGATGACAGATGAAGAGAAAGTGGGCCTGAATACATAATTACTCTAACATGCAGCTAATATAGGTTGATAAAGCCATGGACACACAATTAAGAAAACATGCCTGATAAAACAGGTTTTTTAAATAGATGGGAATGAACTATAACTAGCTACAAAGGCTTGTGAACTTCCCTTCTCTTCCGGAATGTCTCTGCCTCAGATTGCCTTGGCAGCCTCATGTATAGTGTTTGCCTCATGCATAATGATTTCATTTTCTCCCCCCTTCCTTGAACAGTTTTGCCTTTTCGACTAGTTACTGTTACCACCATTTAATAAGAAGGCTTTCCTTGGCTTTCTAATCGAAAACTTGCTTTTATCTTTCTTCATAAAAGAATTGAAATGGCTTCTCTCAGGTTTCTGTAGCCTCTGGGGAGATAAGGACCCTGCGGTTAACAGGATGAGAGATTTTTGTTTAGAAATTTTTATTTAGACAATGAAAAATGACCTCTGTAAACTCAAAGCTATCTTATTTTGGGGCTTTAGGCTTCTGGCAGATAAATCAATTGGGCCCTTGGGACAGCAAAGGAAAAACCTTTGCAGTAACTATGTCAGGACAACTCAATAGATTTGTTGTGAGGATGCAGTTGTGTTGAAGGCAGAATGCTCTCCAAAATAAATATCATTTTATTTTCTATAAAATATTCAGGATTTGGATAGTAAGCTTTTCAGCTGCCACAAGAAAATATCTTTTTGTTTGATATAAACTTAAGAAAAAAAACAATTTCTTTTGGGAAGGGGGTAGTGGAGGGGGGATGTTGGGGAAATAATGAGAAAAAATGTTTTAACAATTAAATATTCAACTTCAGGTTAAAGCACTTATGAAATTTTATTTTCTCTATTCCTCTTTTAAAACAAACCCCATCTAATCAATATGAAAACCTCCTTCCTTGGGGGGTTGGACTAGATGATCTTTCGAGGTCCCTTCCAACCCCTAGGATTCTGTGATTCTGTGATTCTTCCTGAATGCAAGGGCTTAACATTTATATTCTTTTTTTACTGATTTGATTATTGCCTAGCTAAGGCTATGGCTTCAATAGAGCATCACAACAGTTTTCACACCTATATATAACCCTAAGGAACTTTACAGATCAGCACAGCATGAACTTGCACTACATATTTGCTCTGAAGAACAAGTGAGCCATTTTGCTGTGTGTTCTCTACCTGCTTCGTGCAGAGTGCAGCTAGAGAGTGAAAAGTTATGCAGACATAAATTGCAAATTTGACAACGAAGCAAATGAGGAGACAGATGCTTAAGTAAAATGTATTGATGTGCAATTGTCAGAGAGTTGGTGGCTGTGGAATAACGTGGGTATGATGCATCAATGAAGCCTTATTTCATCCAAAATAAAAATGAATGTAAATAGAACTGGGGAGTTTGAACAAAGTAGCAACAAGCAGATAAATGCATCTGAAGCTGTTGCCACCCAGTTGCATGTTGACATTTGTTTGCTCAAAAAACCCACCCCTGGCAGTGGGCTCTGGAGCTGCTGGAGAGAAGTGTCTGCTGAGGAGGGTGTCTCGTGAATCCGGTTTCACGTTAGGAAGCAGCTGAACTTGGCTGGGTGGCAAATTATGTCTGGTGTTTGGTAGTGCTAAATGCCACCAAACTCCTCACTGCTGTTTACGTGGTTTAAAAAGACATGACACAAGAGGAGAATGAGTTTGCAAGTTTGCTGGTTCTATGTTACATGAGTGGTTTGGGATTTGCATCCTACTTAGTGCTGCTATTTTATTTAGAGCTTCTATTCAGAGGGATCCAGCTTCCCATTTCTCTCTCTCTCTTTTTCTTTTTTTCAGGCACAAGACAGCTTCAGATAAAAATCTAATAAATTAACCCAAGCATCTTCTACATTGTAATGCTGCTATATGACTACTTAGCTGTCAGCTCCTTGCTGATTTTTTCAAAACATGAAGTTGCCACAAAGCATCACTATCCTGGATTTAGCAATACTCTTCAGCTGCACCAGTAACACTACTTCCTTCTACGGCTTTTTAGCCCTGGGACAGCAAGATGCATGTTTGTGAATAAGATGTGAAATAATTTATCAAAATTATAACAATCAGCACTCAGAAGTATTTGCTCTGCCACAACAAGCATGAGCCCTTTGCATTGAATGACACTGATATGAAGAAAAGCCCCAGACAAACTGGACCCAAGGGACATTCCCCAAAAGATAATTTATAGATTTTTTTAAACACAAATGTTCCAATTATTGGGATCCTAATTTTTATTTTGCTCCCTGTTATGGGAGGGTAGAAAGCCTTTTGGAGAGTATTTCCATTTTTCTCAGATTTGCAAATATTCACATTGACATTCACACAAAACCCTCCATTTTAAATAAGAGAAGCTTGGCAATATAATTAAAAACAGCCACAAGACATTAATTCTGGTCTAGCTGATGTTCATCATGCACACCTTGTCAGACAGACATATTCTGGAAGATTTTGCTTCTGTTTTTTTATTTTCAGCTTTACCAAGGAAACCAGGGGCAAGAGCCTATTCATGTACATAATACCAAAGAGTTGAGTGTGGGTTTTTTTTGTGCAGAAGATTGACTGTTGAGGCCAAGTAGCCCACCTTTTTCTGCTGCTTTAACTCTACTGATTCCTGTTCTGTTATCTTGAGGCATTCTGTGAACATTTAAGAATTTAAATTTAGCCTTTTAGCCTTACAACACTGACAGACACCAGTTTTGCAATGCAACACGGCAATGCTCAGTGCTGGTCCCTGAGACACAGCTGGGCTGTGAACAGCTCAGGTATGGCTCCTATGAGGAGGTAATGCTGCAGGAAGTGCACTGAGGCTCTCCTCACAAAATCTTACTGGAAGATCAAATCTATGGCAAGATGAGAAAGCAAACCAGGAGAGACTGCTGGGATCAACAGCACTGGCATCTTGGAAACAGATTCCACATCTAGTTCAGCCTTCACTGTTTAGTGGAGCACTAAGGCTTCTGGGGAGCCACCCTGACTCTTCTCCTGTAGCATTTTTCCTTTGCTTTCTCTCTCTCTTCTCCTTTGAGATATGTTTGTAAGTTTGCTGTAGGGTTTGATGTAGGTTTGCTGTCTTTTTAAAGTTAGTGATTTCCTTCATAATTATCAAATTTTTATGTCCTTGCTCTTTTTGAGTGCTCTTTTATGGAGACCAAAATTCCTTTTTTGAAGATATAATGTTAATAAATACAGTACCTAAGGATGACAGCAGAAGGTAATTCCTATGCTTGATTATTAGAATCTGAAAAGCCCTTCTAGACTTTACGTTGTAAGTCTGTAATGTTCTTCTTTTTCTTTAGCAATGGTGGTGTTCCAGTGTCTAGAGCCAGAGACATTTGGTTCCATCCTGCTAGGCAGTCTGTGTCTTTAGTTTCTCTTTCTGGAGAGTTGGTTGATGTGCTGTAGCCTAAAACCAGTGTTTGTGTCAATACATCTGGCTACACTGATGCTAAGAAAGCTTAATTGCAAGCACAAAAGATGAGTGAGGACCACAGCCTGAGAGATTGTTTTCCACTAAAACTTGTCAGCACACTCACTTTAATGCCTCTTTGCAACACAAGAAAAATGCTGAGGGATGTTCGTATAAATGGTAATAAAGCTCTTCAATGCCAAGGAGGTCATTCTGCAAAGCTGCCATCATCTGTTTCTGAGTTTTCAACTAAGAACTAAAGAAGATCTGGTAAGTGACGTCTCTTTTCCTGTGGGAGCTGGGTATCTTTAATGACTTCTGGGAAAATACTTTCCAAGGACTCTTTGTTGTAAAAAAGAAGCCATAGTGGACTGTAACATATAAGGCAGCAAATAATTTCCTTTCTAAATTTTTCTAGGTAAACAATGCATGCTTTAATAAACAAGGAAAAAAATGTCTATGTTAATATCTGCCTTTCTCATGAAATCTCAGATTTGTCTGAACTAGGCCCTCATGCTGGTCCATGTCCACATAACTCATCCTTTACAGTCATAGACTGATGTGACACAGGGTAATAGAAAGTGATGCATTGCCTGAATTTAAAGGAACACAGACTATTTCAGGATCGGCTGTGCAGTATGAGATCTGTATCAGATTTGAAACAAAGCTAACCAAGCAGTCAGAGCAGTAAGATATCTACTGCATCCATTAATCAGTATATACTGTGCTGTTGCTGGATTCATTTTTTTGTTTTGTTTTGGCTTTTCTGTGTGTGTTCACCATCTAACATTGTTTGCTTGATGCCTTTTAAAACTAAGAAAAATACACAAGGTTACTTGGGAGGCCATTTACAGATCTTTTCTCCTCTCAGTTCTTTTATTTTAAGGCAAGAAATCATACTTCTCAACTCATAAATGCCCCACTGGAGTTGTAGATGATCAGTACATCTACATAAGTCTAAAGTTGTTAAAATATGAAGGACTTAGTGTTGTTCATTGTTGTTTAAGTGTTCTTTCTGTGTGTACATGTACTTTTTTGCCTATATGTATGACAGGATCTAATGGCTGGAGTGCCTACACCAGAACAATCCTACAAAACCTACCTTGCCATTGATTATAGAAAACAGTGAAATTTGTTTAAATTTCCTTTGACATTGCTAAACTCACTGGAATCACATATTCAAGTTCTCATAGAAGCAACATGCGTCTTCACTGCTGGAAGGCCAGTGCACATGTATGTTTGGATGACATCTTAAAAATTGAGGGTTTTATAATCTATGTGTTTCTGAGGAGCTGAAGACACATTTGATCCATGTAAAAGGTTTTGCCCTATTGTTCTCTTTTCCTCTGGAGCCTACTTGAGAAAATGGACAGAAACTCCAGACACCTCTTATTTTTTTCTGAAAGAACAGCCATGAATATGTCCATGTGATAGGACCAGAGGGAATGGATGCAAGATGCACCAGGGGAGGTTTAGGTTAGATATTAGGAAGCATTTTTTCACCAAAAAGATTGTCAGGCATTGGAATAGATTGCCCAGGGATGTGGTGGAGTCACCATCTCTGGATGAATTTACACAGCATGTGGACCTGGTGCTTAGGGACATGGTCTAGTGGCGACCTTGCACTGTCAGGTCTAGGGCTGGACTGGATGATCTTGGAGGTATCTTCCAACCAGGGACATTCTGTGATTCTGTGAATGCTGGTGTTCTGCACACTTCCCTCCAGCAGTCAACAGTTTACTTCAGCTTTGCACCAACTTGCCATTTATCTCTCTTTAATTCAAGCTTAGTTGTGCTCCATACATAAACAAGGAATCTCAGTAGAAAGATTGTCTTTAGTTATGATGGTCTCAGCACAGTTTACTTCAGTAGGCTGCTTGTAGTAACAAGCGTGATACATTAAAACAAAAGCAGGGCTTGCTTTTTAAGTTGACTTTGGTTAACTTGTAAGCCTTTCATTGGAAATACCATGAAGGACAAAGCATTTTTCTGATGGTTTACAAAACGCCTTTCAAAATACATATGCTTTTAAAAAATATTTTGGTCCTACAGTATTTCTTCCTTCCATTTAGAGATTTCACACTGTGGCTCCTCACTGTTCTAGTACCTTCTATGATCTCTTGGTACAGTATGTGTTTTAAAAGATTTTTCTAGGAAAAGAATTCTGGTTAGGAGCATCCTAACAATACTTATCTTTACATGTTGCTTCCACTGAAGGACTATTCAGGTTGTCCAAAGTCAAAATATGAACCAATCCTCAGCACAGTTTGTTTAAAAGAGAACTTTTAAGTTGTCAAAATGCTGTGTATGAGAGACTTTGCATGTTAAGACCCTTTCTGCTGAGATTATGGTAACAAAGCATAATCCTTACATTTAGCACAAATTATGCATTTAACAGAAAACAAACAGGTTGTGCATCTTTAAAAAGGCTTTCATAGCAATGTGCTTTGTATTTCCTTAAAAACTTCAATGCCACTTTCTCCACAGTATTGCTGTGACGTGTATCATACAAAGTTTTCAAGTAAGACACCTTCTAGCGATGAGAACTTCAGAAGCAAAGCCTTCTGAAACCATCTGAACTGCTTCAAAAAGAGCATCCTCCTCTTAGGGATCAGCTATTTTTCCCAGGTTTGAAAGTCTAACCTGGTAAATAGCACCAACAGGGGACTTTTCCCCCCAACTCTTTTGGAGAACCCCACAGATATGAATATCTTCAAAGGAGGATCTGTTAAAAAATGTAACAGTCTTCAAAGGGGAAACACCACCCTCAGCAATCTGAAGTTCTTTAAAGTGGGAGCCCACCAGCAGTATGAATCCTCAGAGGACTAACTCCCAGAGCACTGTGAAAATTTGTAAGAGAACAAGCCCTCTTTCCCAAATACCCTGTAGGCTATTATTTTCCTTTAAGAGGACTCTTACATGTGTACATTTATAATTACAGAAAGGGTCTTATTTAACCAGAGCCCTGTAGAACTTTCTTACTTTTGAAAACAAATATTGATAAAAAGAAAAGAATGACAGAGGAAAACAATTCGACTTTGCTATTTGTCTTTTGCTTCTTTTATTTATAGCTGATCTCAATATAATACACCAATAACACTTGGCTTGTGTAGCTCTTTTGATCTCAGGAACTCACAGTATTCTTTGAGAGTTGTGAAGAAATATTCTTCAAGGAGAGTTATCCACTTATACTGCTGGCTAACTGGAAGTCCAAATACTCTGTCAGGAAGCACGTTTATCTCTTTTTTGTACCATTGCTGGGTCTGCTCTAATAAATACTTTAATAAATAGTCAAGGTTTTGGGTTTTTTCCCTCCCTCCCATTGTATTCTGGCATTTTGTTAGGTAGGAGTAGCTATTGTAGATATTAAAGTAATTATTTATTCTCAGACTTACATTCCATGCACACCATGAATGCCCAGACAAGCTGTGCCATGAGGCCAGCTGCCATGCTGGCCAGGAGGACAGGGATGCTGAAGTGGCTTGGGCTACTCAAATGTGTCCTTGGATACCTTTCTAAATATTAATGTAGGGAAGTCCATGAATCAGGAATGAATTTATCAGGGGTTGTTGGGAAGAAGATGAGCCCAGTTTTGCAGAGATGGAGAATGTTTTGACTGACAGCTGGTGCCTGTATCAGTCAGTATCTGAAGTCAGTTCTCTTGAGTCCCAAAGCAGAAGAGTTTAAGGTGTTTTCTTTTTTTTGCAGGCTTTTGCCTTCATCAGTCAATAATACAACCATGAAGGAAAGAATTCTTCCTCCCAGGGGTTGTGAATGTATACCCTGAACACAGATTTACTAGTAAAATTTCTGACATGTTGAAGAAATGATAGGAATAACTTAACTTTCCCTGTAGAAGCAAAAATATCATGCTCTATTCATGTATTTATTAGCTTTTTTTTTTTTTTTTTCCACAATGCTCTATGATTTATGGCTTCTAATGCAACTGTAAAATCTGAACATTTCATATCTTGCATTAAGTGATGTTTGATATTTTGATTTCCTGCTTCTAAACTGATGCAAAAATGTGTGCCAAGAATATGATGCCTGATAGTAGCCTCATCTTCCACCTTTACCAAGAGAAAAAAATCTTTTACAGTAAATGATAAATATCTTTATACCTCTTTGATGATAGAATAGTCTGATATTTGCCATAATTTTTTTTTCCTTACTGAAAATAGCATCTTCTGTTTGGAAGTTACTCACATGTATCCGGTGGGTGATGTTTGGGTCTGATACCAATAAACACATTTATCCCATTCAGCAGACTAACTGTATTTTCCTGTGAAGCACTGATAGTTGCAGCACTGTGTATATTCAGCAGTACCATTGGATAAATCTACTGGCAATATGTGAGGAAAAGAAGTAAATAGACAAGTCAAAGGATACCTTGATAACACTGGGCAGGCTGCAATGATTCTTTAACTAGTTGAAGGAATTTCCTTCCATTATGAGATCTGACAGTCCCTCCATCCACATGTGACAGTCTTTTACTAACTTTTTTTTTGCTAGCATTTAGTCCAGGTGGGAGAATTTGATAAAAGAGAGAGAACTGTGTTCAGAGCAGGCTTTCCATTGCTGCAAAACTCTCAAGGACTCCTGTCAAAGCATAGTCCTGTGGATAACACCAGATCCCAGAAATGTGAATGTAGACACTGATGTAACTAATGATTCTGCTCTGCGAAATCTGTTTTTGGATGTGGAGCCTAAGACAAAGGACAAAATGAGCAGTAGTGTATCTGTACCTCTCCTTTAAAAAAGGAAGTTTAAATAACTTCCTGAAAAACTCTTGTTTTCTGAATCTTGCTGAAGCAAAATCTCTATCCCAAAATACAGTAGTCATGAGAAATCACAATTTAAATGTATGGAAAGAAATAGCTATATTGATTCTTACTGTAATTATATTGCATTCAATGGAGTTACATCAGAGACAAATGCAATGTGGTTATTCACAGGAGCTGGGAAGGGTGTTTTTTCCAGTCAGTCTTCCTTAGTCTTCGAAAAACAAAATTTACAAAGTTACTAGCAGAGGAAAAGAGCATTAGAAATATTTTTCTTCTCTTGTGTTAACTGCTTGTAGTGTAGCAGCCTTAAACAACAGTCGTGAACTGCAGAGAAATTCTCAGTTTAAAACAAAAAAGCTATCAACTTTAAAAATGAAATATTTGAGGCACACTTTAATGTTCAAACCCAAAAGGAAAATAAGAAGACTGAAAGTTTCCTGAATCCTGTCCCAATTATATTTCATTTAATAACACTCAGTGAAATATCTGGCGACAGGGGAAATGAAACTACATGATTTTATGGGATCATTCATCAAGAACTAATTGAAGCTTTCATACAGTTTAGTGCTGATAAAACACTGTAACAATAAACAATAACAAAATTCACCAGAGAAGGATTTGTTTAGCCGTGAGGAAGATGGTTCAGTTTCATCCTGGGGATTCCTGGTTAAAAGAGTCTCCAATTTAAAAGGGATAAGCACAGGCTCCTGTGCATAATGACAGAGTGGGAGCTGTGGCAAATGTATTAGTGTTGCTCCAGTGGAGCTATTCTCATTGCAAGTATTTTCTATTGTGTGTGGCTGAGGCAGGATGCAGAGCAACCAATAGGATTTTGTAAAGTTTGATTTTTTTGTAAGCAGTTCCCATGTAGTTTTATGAAAAGTAAATTACAGCTACAGTAGAAGCAACTGAAGTTCTGATTCTAAGGTCACTAACTAATCTTAGATATATTGATGGCAGAAAAATTGTTCTTCTTTCCTTATTTCTTCTAGGAATCAGTCTAGTCTTACAGTAATAGTTCTTCTAAACATATGCTACAGTGATGTCTTGTCAATATTGTCAATATTTAAATTGTTGAAACAAGCCATGTTGTCCCTTTATTTCTGATCTATTTTCTCTGACCAGACCCTTTTGGCAGTCCAGAAACACAACGAAGAATATCAAGAATGTATTACTTTTTATTCAAATAATGAAAAATAATGTTTCATCAGTCTGCATTAGGAACCCAGGGAGACTCCTAAGAAGGTGCCACAGGGGTTCAGTGGTTCCAGACCTTGCTATGCCACCTTAAGGAAATAATTTCCATTCTTGTCTAGTCCTCCTTCTGCCTTCTTAAAGTGCAAAAATTTTCAGGCCACCTCTTTGTAGAACATGCTGACCTCTTTTGTCAGCTACAGTTTCAGGAAGTACCACAGTAAAATAAAACTATAATAACATGAATGCAGTGCAAGACTAGATGTGTGATCCCAGATCATTCAACAGGGAGGTTGGACTAGATGATCTTTCGAGGTCCCTTCCAACCCCTAGGATTCTGTGATTCTGTGAAACATCACACTGCATGTCCATGTTTCTAAGAGTTGATTCTCTACTCAGTTTTGCAAATTCCAAGACACTCCAAGTAATTGATCTTTCTGGATGATCATATCAGAGGAGGGCAGGAAAAAGGAATCATATTTTGATAATTAAGTCTACTTTGCTGTTTTGCTTATTGGAAATGTAAGTTACATATAACCATATACACACTCTTACCAAATTTTGGTTGTTGTTTTTCTTAAGGGAAATAGAAGACTTAAAATATCTTCAAATAGTTGAAGTCTTTTTTCTCTGTGTCATATACCTACAGTAACAGAATTGATTTGGCATATTTTTCTTCTCAGATACACATCTGAGATCTATCACCTGGTACTATCTGGGTACTGTTTGTGCTCCAGTTGACTGAGATGTGACACATCTTCCATTATCCATTCTTAAAAAATGTAGAAATTGAAGTAGCAGATATGGCAGCCAGCACTGTACCCATGCTCTTCTCCACATTGTGTGACTGTGCCCTTCAGGAGCACAAATCTGAAGCAAGGAATGGAAGTTCCTGGGCTGATCTGCCACAGGAACTTTGGCTGACAAATTTTGTGTCCATCTAGTTGCTTTGCTGAAGTGTGTGTTATCCAAACTTAAAAAAAAATAAGTAGTTTGGGCTAAAATTGTGCATATAATGTGATACAGTATTCCTGTGCATAGCAAGCAGAACTTCATCTGGATTTCAATTGGACTATTCCTAATATCTCTCTGATTCCCAGAGACCAACCATTCTTTCTGAAATGAGCATGCACAAGCCATCAAGGTTTTTCAGATTCCAAGTACTGCATATTTCTCAGTCAATACGTGCATTGAAACTTTTACTTTTAAATTCTACATAATTAACTATATTCATTGAAGTATGATCTAATCTTGTTTTAGTACGAGAAATCTTTCACTTTTGATCCTTCTCAGCATTGTCACTGGTTGGTAGCCTGGTTTTCAACTTGCCCAGAAATGTCTGTGACCTGAGTCACAATTAAAGTGAGGTGTTAGGAGATAAAACTAGAGGAAGTTTGGTTTCCACCTTGTTTAATTTTCACAGCCTCCCCACCCCACACCAAGTGGTTGTTTATTAATTCAAATCACAAAATATGTAAGAAAAAATTAAAAGCTGCGTGAACTTTTGTGATCAGAATCAGTAATTTCTATCCAATAGGCATTGCTGAGGCTGCCATCATCTTTTCAGTAGTAGGGTAAGTGCCTTAAATTTAAACTTTGATTCAGGAAAAAACATTTAGGCATATCAATAATTCCCACTGATAGACACAGGTGCTTAATTTGCAGGATATATTAGGACTACCCAATTGCTCTAAATTGAACACAGGCTTAAATGCTTTGCTGAATAAGCCCTTACATTGAAATCAAACCATGGAAACAATTCAGCAACACTTATCTAGTATATAATGAGTAGAAAGCTCTCTGAAGGGTAGCAGTTGTGGCACTGATAACACAGCTACTTGAGGAATGGAAGAGATTTCACCACGATGTGCATGCATATTGAGAATATTATTGTATGTGAAAAAATAGGTGTAAAATTACACATAATGAGTAAAAATAGGATGCATTTTTGTGTAAACTCCTCTCATGTACAAAGATGAAACAGAGAGAAATAATCCTTGGTTACTTCTTGTCTGTAAGTATTTCATTATTTCTAGATTAGGAGATTTCCATAGGAGTAATGTGAAAAATTTATTAAGTGGTCTATATTTATTATTTATATAGTTATATAAAATTATATAATTTATCAAATTATATAATTTATCATTAATAAATATCTGTACAGTCCATAGTGCTTACCATTTAAGTACTTTCAGTCATATGCATTTAAAGTTTTGCATGTCATACATGCAGTAGCATAGGATAAGTTGTTCCTAGTGTGTGTTTTTTGTGCCTGACAAAACAGGAAGAGAAATTCAAAGACATTTCAAGAAATTATTCACCATGAGGGTAGTACGGTCCCAGAATAGGCTGTCCAGGGAGACTGTTGATGCCCCTTCCCTGGAGGTGTTCAAGGGCAGGTTGGATGAGGCTTGTGCAGCCTGGTCTGGTGTGAGATGTCTGTGCTTATAGCAGGGGGGTTGGAACCTGATGATCTTTAAGGTCCCTTAACCATTCTATGTTTCTCTAACTCTCTGATACTCTTTGCTGTTGTTATTTCCTAATACCCAACTTTAACTTGGTAATTTTGAACTGCCCTAAGTTATGCTGAATGATTTTTTCCTCAAGTGATTGAAATTTCCCAATGAAAGAACAGTACTCCTGATATATTATTCTTTAGGTCATGTTTCTTAAGGCTAGGCAAGCTGTAAAGATCTTCAAAATAATACATACATACACCTTGATTATCCTCCCCTTCTTGCAAAAACATCAGTTGGTATAAACTGGGCAAACAATGCATTAAGCATTGTGTGTTATATTAATATCTCATAAAACAGTCAGCAGTGATTTTAGGTTTAAATGTACTTAATCTAACATTTTATGTCTGCAATGACAATATCTATATTTGAGTTTGTTACCCCAGATTCCCTCTTTAGTGGAAGGTTGTTTAAATGTCAGTATTGCTCTGGCATATTAGGTATAGATTTTAAGATATAAAAAATGTGCATATTGTAAATGTCTGCATTTAGTCAGATGAAACCTATCTACAGTATCTTAATTATACACTTGTATCACAGACCCTTTGCTTTTCTACCCAAAGAGCTGTCTCTGGACAGGCACTGATGCTCTTACAGTGTTTCAGCTTCTGTTTTTATGTGACAGAAATAACAGTAACAGTTGAGGTGGTAGAACAATAAAGAAAGCCATGACCTTACCTGGGATCAGAATGCTCTTTTGTCTGGGCTCTTTTTGCAGAGCCTGTACTGACTGCTCTTCTTGTTTCAAAAATGTACTAGAAGGCTTAAAGACAGGAATAAAAAAAATAAAAATAAAAAAAAGAAGACAGAAGTAAAGGACAGAAATACAATTCTGTGTTCAATAGTAGACAACATCAATAGGAAGACAGCACTAAATGGGTTCACTTTTATTTCAATGGTACCATGGCTGGAGGAAGCTCTAGAGTAGTTCAGAAAAATTCAGAAAATTCTATAGCATAACCATCCCCATAACAAAGCTCTCTTTGACTTCCTAAAGATTGATTACAAGGCACAAAAAAAGCCAAAAAGCATAACCACAACGTGTGACAGAAAAAGAGATCAAACATTTCCCCAAAGCCTGAAGTGACGAAGTATTTTGTTAGAGAAAACACAGATCTTACAAAGTGAAAAATACCCCAAACAGTACCTGACAGTCTGACCTGGTGAAAATTAGTCCTGACATAAAAGCTGGCAACTGGTTTAACTTTGAGAAAGTGAGCAGGACCCCAAAACACACATCCAGCTCACTTCAATTTTTTTACAGGGAGAGCCCACTGTTTTCTGCCTTGGATCGTATCAGTCACATTCCAGGCCCCAGGAAGATCACAAACACTCAGAAGCCACAGCTAATCCACACCTAGCAGTCTCTCTCTGCACCTTTCTGACACCTACAAAACCCATAAGGAGGTTTAATAACACCTAAAGGTGTTATGAAGCAACAGAGCTACAGGTTCATTTCAAATCCTCCTAGAGATACCATGACATCAAGTGCCCCAGACTTCCAAGTCCCTCTCACTTCTGCCTCATCTGGGTGCTGTTATTGAGCTACAAATTACTGGAGACAGGGAGGGTACTGCGGAGATATCACTGCTTGTGTACTTTTTTGTTCTGTTCGTTGCACAGTCCTCTCTGTATTTTCAGTCTTAATTTTAACACGTTCATCGACTTGTTAATCTGTTTGCAAGGCTACTCCAGCATTTAACCTGATAGCTAAAAAACAATCTCACATGGAATAGTTTTAATTTCCAGTCTGAATTTATTTGTGACCAATTTGTAACCAACTAATTGTGTGCCTGCACGAAAGGGGAGTTTTCCCTCTGAGTGTAATTGGATCAGGCCCCAAACCGCAAAGACAGCTGCTCTTATTATGGCATGGAAAGCAGGCAGGGTCTGGGTGTTACTGCGTAATGACAGCAGTAAATTATATTCCAAGGGCAAGATCAGAAGCTGGTGTAAATCAATACAACTCAACTGGCTTTTAAAAAGTTGTATCAGTGTGCAGAAGCTGCTAGTTTGGCCCAAATATTTTCTCAGTAGATTTTCAATCTTAGCCTGCTGTGTAAGGCACGCTGGAGAGCTCGTTCCAGCAGCTCCTGCACCAAGGCAAAAATGACTGTCAGAACCCAGGCTTGCATTTTAGGAAGGCATCCAGCCTTGATTTAGAGAGTGTGTATCATGGAGAATCAACCAGACTCCCAAAGGCATTTTCCAAAAGTTTATTCTCCTGGTCCACAAAAAAAAGCCCACTTCCTACCTCTTTCTTCCTACTACATGTAAAAGCCTCTTCATTCAAAATTCCTCTTCTATTTATACTTCTGAAACATTGTTGTGACACATTTTAGTCTCTATGCTGGGAAACTGAGTTGATTAAACTTTTATTTTATTCAGTCATTGTTTTACAATTTTCCAATTCAAGCGTTTTCTAAGGCCTTTCTAATTTTTCAAACACACTACACTGGTTGCTTTGCTGGCAACATAAATAGGTAACTTCTGATGCAAAAATTTACAGTCTGAGACATTAATCTAGACCTAGAAAAAATAATATTTGACTGTTCCCTGGGAGAGAAAATGAAAACTACTAAACAACAGCTACATTAATTTGACTGTGGTTTAGCGTGTTTATAGGGCATGATATATGTAATGGAATTACTCTGTGGAACAGTCTCTGCTGTTCTCTTTGAGTATATACACACAATTCACTGATTTCTCTACATCAGGTGAGATTTTGAAAGGCATGAAGATACACTGCTTGAAACTAGTTCTGAAAGTCTAATCAACTTTGATTGCCCTGAAGATAATACCAGTACTCACTAATTTCAAATGAAGGCAAATAAAAACCATTGTTTTCCTGATCAAAAAAATACTAAATATATTCTTCTGTCTTTGTTTGTAAAGATAAAAGCTTCAGTGAAATTAACTTTCATGCTTGATATTTCTTTGAATTTTTTAAAATTGGCCAGGCAGACAGTACCCTAACAAAATGTCACCATCAGTTTTAAGCTGAGAGCTAAAGGAACTGTTTTTCTGAGAGTACCACTAAGATGGTAACTGCAATACAATATATGCTTATTGTTACAAGAGCTTCAGCTTTATCAACCATTTTGGAATATCTAACAGGAATAAAACACATGACGAGTAGCAACAAATAAATGTATTTACAGAATTGGAAATGGGAGGAAAGGGTTAAAAAATGGTCAAATCTAAAGAAAAACAATTAAAACACTATCAACCAATTCATTAAGACATAATAAGTAATTAAAAAGCTTGTATTTATTTTCACTCTGAGAATAATGTGAGTATGAGCCCTGTTAACTTCGGTTGTACAAATCAAGGAGGATCTGTCAAGGAGGTTCTCATCAATCTCGTATAACGACTACAGAAGCATTTAGCTGATCTGAAGGGCACAGCTGGATTTTCATCCAGCCCTTTCATTTGGAGCTCTAATTTAACACTTAGAGGAAAACTCCCTCGTGTCTCTGTCCAACTTGTCTGGATAAACTTTTTTTTTTTTTTAAGAATAATTCACTTGGTAAATAAAATTGTGAAGTAAAAAAGAATGACTAAGGATATATCTGTGAAAGTTGCATTAATTTGTAGGAGTGAAGGATGCATCCCACAGAGATGGTTTCGCCAGGCCACCCTGATAACTCAGCCTTGCAAAGATATGCTGTGAGATTTAGACTGAGATTAGAGTATATCTCATGAAAAAGAGCAAGAAAATTAAGTTTAGTCCCAAGATTGACAGAAGGGTAACAAAGCCCCACATACCAATATGGAAAATACTCAGGAAAAGATCCTAAAGCCAGAAGGTTTTGGGTTATTCACAGCATGAATTAAAGGAGGAGTAAGAGGAAGACAGAGTTGCAAAATTTAAGTGTCTGCAAACAAGATATATGTGCAAGATATATGGGAGATAAAGAAGAAGGTTTAGGCATCTTAGTACCTGACCAAAATGATAACGGACATAATGGAATAATTTCCGTTATCAGAGGGGGAATGTAAGCTTGTTCAGGAAGTATAGGAAAACAGGAAGTTTAGGAAATACTGGGAAGAAAAGAGAGAGGATACAGCCTTGGTAGTAGGATCCTTGTTTAGGATATAGTTATTTTTTAAGTCTCTGGGAAAAATAAACAGAATGTCATGTAAAGATCTATCAGAGACTATAGAATAGAAAGATAAGGAAGAGGAAGAGGACTGTGGGTAGTTTTTTGTATAAGAAGAAAAACCCAACAAAACCAACACAAAATATAAAGAGCATCATTCCAAGCACGAGATTTGTTTCTTAGTGGAGGTGTGAACTACCTGAGTTGGGAAGGGACTGCAGCAGAACCCTGACTGTGTGTTAAGCTGAACATTTTTTGGTACAGGAAGTACAATGAACAACAAGAAAGGAGGATTTTTAAATCCAGGTCTAAGCAGTGGGTGCAGAAGTGCATGAAGCCTAGGAACAGCTAATGAGGCAGCAGTTTGCAGAAGAGTTTAGAGTTATAAGGAATCTGGTGCTGAAGGTGAGTTAATAAACACATTATTCCTCAAGAGAAAAAACCAAAAACTACTGGGACATGAGCCACTGGTACACTTACGTGCAAGACAATGGAAGAAATTTTCTCTTCCTCTTAATATTGGGCATCCTCTGCACTGGGTAGGTTGGTTTGGACCTTGTTCTTCAAGAAAATGTAAAACAATTGAAGTCAGAAGAAGGATAATCAGATGTCCAGAATATTTTATTTAAGCAGTAATATAAATTGAACGGACAAAAACAGCTCAAAAAAGAAAAGATAGGGAGAGCAAAGAAGAAAGATTATAACTATATTTGATTATATGATAAATTTCAGGAGAGCAGGAAAAAAGACTGAATAATCAGTTATTCCTGGCAAGGTGGCAAGGATAGGAAGTAAAAGAATACAATTTCAGAAAATCTGGTGTGACATGAGTTAAACTGTCCTAGTGATAAAGATCACCAGTAATGGGAAGATGATGAACTAGAAGGGTTATTGAGTTCTCATAACTTGGAGATCTAGTCATGTACCCACCAAGGATAACAGATGTATAATATATGAGAAAGGATAAAATAACTGATTTCTTGAGGTACTCTCCAGTTCTGACTCTAGTTGCTTATTCCTAACTTTGAAGGTAATAATTTCCAGGAAATGGGGTTAATAAAGACAGGAAGAAATTTATTCTGCACAAAAATCAATAGAGAGTCATAGTCATGACAAATTACTTATTTTCTTCAGCTTTAGTCTGCCTTAAGATATATGCCTTTATTTAATGAAACTTCCAACAACATTTCTACATACTAATCTTTCTAGTATTTAGTGATTCAGATCCTTATAACTTCACATTATTGAGGTACCCTTTGCAGATAAAGTTTAGCATGTTCATACCTTTTCAAAAGAAATGCTTCATAATCATGTTAAGAATATTTAGTGCTGTATCTCCCTTGAGATTTGTAGCATCTTACCTTTTCCATTAATTTTATTAAATTTTATTTAAATTTATTAAATTTTATTCACATACTTGGGTTTTCCTCTTTCACATAACGAATTTTCCTTTTCCAGGCCCTAGTGGATAGTCAGAGAATCCTAGGGGTTGGAAGGGACCTCGAAAGATCATCTAGTCTCCATTTGTCTTTTGTGTACTCACAACATATCTGTAAAAATTTTGGTGGCATGTAAAATACTGTTCCTCTTGATATAATGAAATAAAATTAGGAAACATTAGTTAATTATATTTTTCTTTGCCTGAGAAAGAAGCCTTTGTTTCATGTAGTCATGCCACACTTGACATCATCCATATTTGCCACAAATATGGGTGCTAAAGGAGAGTTTAAGAAGATAATGTTTCTTCAGATTAGGATGGAGTGGCAAAACCTTTTCATATTCAGTTAAATTTGTTTCCAAGGTTTTCTGTTTGTCAATACAAAACTCTTATATTTCTGACATTTTTTTTTTTCAAATTTTGATCTGTTCTTCCTCTAGGAAAAACATACATAAATCTGAACAGAGTGGTAGATAAGAGATCACAAGAGATAGATGAGATATGAATTCAGGTCCTTGCATACTTATTCTTCGCTTCCTATCTAGGTATCCTGACCAAAACTTCTCATTATTTTACCTCCTTATCATCCATCTTGACTGATCATTATGCAGTTTGAAATGATGACCTCACTCTTTTTTTCCAATATACATTCCAACTATATAAAGATTGTTCATGATAAAGTTACTTTCCCCCAAAAAAGTTGTTTTGATAAATAAGCAGTTATAACCAATGGAATAGTCTCCCAAGAGAAGTGGTAGATTCCCCCACATTGGACAGTTTTAAGCCTTAGCTTGACAGGTGCTGAGCCATCTTATGTAAGTTGTAGTTGTACCTAGAAAGGTTGGACCAGGTGATCCTTGAAATCCCTTCCAACCTGGCATTCTATGATTCTATGATTAAGACTTATCAGCAGACAGTGCAAGAGACATCCTTCCATTTTCAGTGAAGCTATGTTTATCAAAAGTAAGCATATGATTTATTCTCAGGGGCTAAGTCAATATGTGAAGGAAGTAAAGTGAGTATAAGTATTTTCCTTGTAGTTGTCTCTGTTGGCTTTTAAAAATTTTATATTGGCACCTCAAGATTTGGTAGTTTATAGCTGTTGTGTATTTCATAGAATCATAGAATCCTAGGGGTTGGAAGGGACCTCGAGAGATCATCTAGTCCAACCCCCCTGCCAGAGCAGAGTCACCTAGAGTACATCACACAGGAACACATCCAGGTGGGTTTTGAATGTCTCCAGTGAAGGAGACTCCACAGCTTCTCTGGGCAGTCTGTTCCAGTGCTCTGTAAGTCTCACAGTAAAAAAATAATTTCGGATATTCACCTTGAACCTCCTATGCTCCAATTTGCACCCATTACCCCTTGTTCTATCACTGGTCATCACTGAGAAAAGCCTAACTCCATCTCCCTGACACTCACCCCTTACATATTTGTAAACATTGATGAGGTCACCCCTCAGTCTCCTTTTCTCCAAGCTAAAGAGACCCAGCTCCCTCAGCCTTTCCTCATAAGGGAGATGTTCCACTCCCTTCATCATCTTTGTAGCTCTGCGCTGGACTCTTTCAAGCAGTTCCCTGTCCTTCTTGAACTGAGGGGCCCAGAACTGGACACAATACTCCAGATGTGGCCTCACCAATGCAGAAGAGAGGGGGAGGAGAACCTCTCTTGACCGCCTAACCACACCCTTTCTAATGCATCCCAGGATGCCATTGGCCTTCTTGGCCACAAGGGCACATTGCTGGCTCATGGTCATCCTCCTGTCTACCAGGACCCCCAGGTCTCTTTCACCTACACTACTCTCCAGCAGGTACTCAACCTGTAATGGTTGGGACATGGGGTTGTTCTTCCCCAAACGTAAAACTCTACACTTGCCCTTGTTGAACTTCATCAGGTTTCTCCCCGCCCA
>NW_009970719.1:833230-837307 GCF_000747805.2 Chaetura pelagica | reverse complement strand
TTTCAACCAGTTCTTGATCCACCTCACTACCTGATCACCAAACCCCTACTTGATCAACTTATCTACAAGGATGCTGTGGGAGACGGTGTCAAATGCTTTACTGAAATCAAGATAAACCACATCTACCGCTCTACCATCATACACATACACATACATATTCACCTGGTTACTTCTTCATAGAAGGCTATGAGGTTAGTCGAACATTATTTACCCCTGATAAAACCATGCTGACTGCTCTTGATGACCCCCATGTCCTTGATATGCCTAGAGATAGTGACAAGAACAAGTTGTTCCATCACCTTTCCAGGGATGAAGGTGAGGCTCTACCATGTCAAACTCCTCCTTTATCTTGACTTCTTCTGGGGCTATATGAATCTGGGGCTCATGGCGAAATCCTGCAGGAGTAAAGACAGAGGCAAAGAAGGTGTTCAGCACCTCTGTCTTCTTTATATCCTCTGTCATCAGGACTCCCACCTCGTTCCTCAGTGGGCCAATATTGCCTCTAGTGTTAGTTTTGTTAGCTATGTATTTGAAAAAGCCCTTTCTATTATCCTTAACCTGACTTGCAAGGTTAATTTCCAAGGAGGCCTTAGCATTCCTAATTGCCTCCCTACATCCTCTGACAACAGTCCTATATTCCTCTCAAGTGACCAGCCCCTCCTTCCATGATCTGTAGATTTTCCTTTTCCACTTAAGTTTGCCCAGCAGTTCCTTTTTTAACCAAGCAGGTCTCCTAGCTCCCTTACTAGATTTCCTAACCATTGGGACGCTCTGATCCTGTGCTTGCAAGAAGTGGTCCTTGAATGTTGTCCAGCTATCTTGAGCCCCTTTATCTTCTAGCACCTGTCCCATGGGACTTCCCTTAACAGTTGATTGAGGAGGCCAAAGTTTGCCCTGTGGAAGTCCAGGGTTCTGGTCCTGCTAGTTCCTGGTAGAAATTACAAAGTGTAAATTTTCAGGTCGGTCATCTAACAAACAGCACATTTTTCTCTCCCTGTTTGTTGGGGGTTTTTTTGTATCATAAAACTGGAATGCAAAATAGAGTATTTTAGGACAAATCTGAATTACCAGAAAAAAAATAATTTAAGTATTGCCACAAAAATCTAATAAAGTAAAAAAAAAACAACCAACAAAACCCAAGTCCAGACCTCTTTCTTTTTATCATTCAGTCTTTTTTATAATACCCCAGGTATCCAGACTCCCTTTGCTATAGGTTCTCTGACCTGTTGTTTTGACATTTTGAACCTTCCAGTGACTTTTCCAGTGACAGCTGAAATATACAGGCTTGAGTTTCTTCCAGGGAGCTGTATTGTTATAATTTTGTATGACTGACATAAATATTTTTGATGGAATGAGTTACAGGAGCAATAGGCATTGCAATTTCTTCCCGAAGTACATAAAACATGCAAGTTAAAATACTGTCAAGTTTTCTGGCCTCTTCTGCTTAGATAGATACACTGAAAAGGCAT
Organism: Chaetura pelagica; assembly: GCF_000747805.2. Taxonomy (NCBI): domain Eukaryota; kingdom Metazoa; phylum Chordata; class Aves; order Apodiformes; family Apodidae; genus Chaetura; species Chaetura pelagica. Next base: position 835,838 of record NW_009970719.1, on the reverse strand, counting down.
CTGCCAGGGAGCATCATATCCTTGGTTACTAGCAAATATTATTATTGGTATGTAAGTCATGTTAGAACTTCTGCTTTTACACTTTATGATGTGCCCATGCATAACTACAGCAGCTCATTCAGTGCAGAGGAGCTCTTTCTGGAAAGGGGTGTTCTCCGCAAGGTTTTAAACATTGTAGCAAATGCAGCAACCAGGGAAATGACAGCACAGAGCAATTTAAATAGCTGACATTTCATACCTGTACCCTGTTCAGTGTGAAATATAATGGTGTTCTAGGAAATTTATAAGGCACTCTGCTATTTTTTATCCAAAACTTTCAGGTTAACAGATTCTGCTGCCTTAACTTAACTGTGTAGACTGCACAACCTTTGCCTAACGGATGGGACAGGATTTCTGATAAAAGTTTGTTGAAAAGTAGTGGAACTCCAACCTAGGTCATCCTACACTGGGACTTCCCTGAGCTCAGTAGCCTGCAGGAGTATTTTCTATGTTACCCACATTACCAGTAGAAAAGAAGCCTCTTGTTCAGGGACCAAGGAAAAAAGCTTGGAAGAGTAAGCTCCTCTTGTCATCATCTCATACTTTCACAGGTAGGAGTATAATCTAATTGTAAAATGTAGGTTTAGAGTAAATATTTTGCTATTTCATGATGTATTTTAAAAGCATATTTTTAAACCAAGAGTGTTTGAAGGTTCCTGCACACAGGAATGCTACCTAAGTGATAGATTTCCTATCCTGAAATGTTTTTTTATTTAAATTTCTCAATAATTACATTTCAAAACTGCATTGATTTCTCATATGTCAATATTTACTAGAGATTACACATCCAATTCCTGTCATCTACATGGGTATCCAAAGTTGGAGTTCTTCTGAGAGGGTGGTTCTTCAGACACTCTTGGTTTTAGGATACTTCTCTTTCTTTTAAAATGATCTTTCTACTTTCTGTCTTCCTTTGGGCAGTGCCTCTGTTCTCTTCATTTTGACCCTGCTACAGTGCTCTTTAGAATCGATTCAGTGAAGCAGCGCTGGCCCCCTTGTACAAAATTCCTAGTGTATGTTGAGAATTTATCTCACTTCTGCTACGTGTTATAATTACAAGTTCCAATCAAAGTACATCTTTTGAGTTACAAGTTTGTGTCGTTGCTTTAGTAGAAATGCAAATGTTATGTATTTAACATGCAAATGAAGTGAAATAAATATAATGCATGAAGGCTGTATTCCATCTCAGAAGTAATTGTAATGTGTAATAAGAATTCGGCAGCCAGGTTTGACAAGAGAGAAGGCACAACAATTTTTATTTACTGCAAGAGCACTCATCTCTGTCTGACCTCTCCTGGTTCTGGTGGCTTTTAATGTAAATTTGGCACTCTGATTTTTGTATGTGACTATAGACAGCTGTGTTACCTTCGCTTGATCTCATTGGCGTAGTCACAACCATCTTTGCAACTGACACTTCTGCATCTGGCAGTGAGTACCTATTTGTATTTAAGAACTTCAGAATGCTCGTAAATCAGAACAAATATCTACTGTCTACTTGATGATGCTTTGGGAAGATGCTAGAAATAGGATACTACTGAAATAATTCTTTATTTGATATACATCTGAGCTTCCGGCATATTAGAAAGCAGCAAAGGATTGCACTGGGATGAGTGTGCTCAATAAGTACCAAAGGAGTTGTCCTCTGGAACCGGCTATTGGAATATCCTTGTATTGCTGGCCTTCAAAGTACACTGTGGCAGTGGTTTCTGTAACTTACTTGTCTGTTCTGTAAGACACATTTTTCTTTTTTAGTTTTATACCTGACATGAACCATTTTATTGGTGAATAATTGTCCCCCACTCACTTTCTTAAAGCCTTTTTTTTATTTTACAGATTTTTTTGCTTGCCTTCTTGATAGTTCTTTTCTGTTTTTTCCTATTTCTTTTCTAAATGTCAGAGACGTAGTTTATTTTGAGTGGTAAAGTTATTCCAACCTTCTCATTATCCTTTCAAGATCTCTATATAATACAATAGGGTGAGCACAACCTCACACATTATTTAGAATGTGAAATTACCTTGAATGCATAACAGCATGATTATATTAATTTGATTCAACCTCTGCAATCTACATGACTTGTGATGTAGTACAGCTGAGCTTACTAATTACTGACTAGTTAAATATTGCAGGGTGCTTTTTGTAAGCAAATGAATTAAAGTGTTGTCACTGTGCTTACATACTGGTTTCTTCAAGGTTTCATTTGTAAATGAACCCAGGGGACTGTATTACTCATATTAGTTTGTTGGTGATTGTAATCTGCTCTGTACTTTTAAGTTTTAGTTCAAATCAAGCTGAAAACTCAGGGAAAATAATCTTAAATTCTAGTCAGACTTACTTTGATTTGGTTTAAGATGTTTTTAAATTTTCAGTTTTGCTCTTTTGTCTCAGCAATGCTCTGTTAGAAACCCCTTTCAGGACAAATGATAAGCTATAGTCCTCATCACTAGCTCTGTCATGTTAGTTGAAAAGTCCCTGCTACCTCATCAAAGCAATGTTTCACTGTCTGACAACAGTGAATATATGGACAGCTGTCTTTTTCAGTACTTGATCTGTTTTAGAATGAATCAGCAG
>NW_009970719.1:819336-833160 GCF_000747805.2 Chaetura pelagica | reverse complement strand
AGCAGGAATAATAAGAAGAAATTAGTAATGAAAATTGAGAAAGTAGCACTCAACTAATAAAGATTCTGTAAAATCTAAGTTATGTATCTTGCAAAAATATTGAACAAAACAATATAAAGAGCTGAAATTCTCATACTCCAAAAGAAGACAGAGTAAAGGGAATGATCATTTTATAATGGTAAAAGCAATAAATTACTTTTTTTTGTATATTTATTTGTTAGAAGTAAACTTTAAAGAGAATCTGCCATTTCACAAGAGGCTAACGAATCTATTTCATTTTTTGCAGTAATGTAATTAGAAATCTCATAAGCAATCAAGCAGCCAAATTTTGCACCAGCTGCAAGCAAGTAAAACAAAAAGTGACAAGTGGACCAGCAAGTAATGAATTACAATAACCCAGGTGAAAGATAAAAGACAAATGTATGAGTGTCTTGGCATCCTCAGGAGAAGTAATGTCTATAAGCTGGAAATGATCCTAGGACAGTACTAAAATGATTTTATAGCATGATTAATATAGACATCAAAATCACACCTTGGAATAAAACCTAATGTTTTGTGAAACCTGAGACTTTGTGAGGACACCTATAGAGGTGTCAAAGAGAACAATCTAGAACCTAGAAATTAAATGTAATCTTTGTGCTTTGAAACCTCATGAGTAGGTTTTTTTTCTTCTGTCTACATTCATTTTAAGCAAATGGAATGATACCCAAACCTGTGTATCACAGAACTGATTAAAGAATGGGGAGTTAGAGATGCAGTGCCCCAAACTTCAGCTATGTACAATGCAGGCTGGATCAGAGTATGTAACCACAAGCTCTTGTTCAGGATGCCATCCTCTCTGAGCTTTGATGTAAGCTGATATCTTACTTCAGGATGATTGAAATTAGATGAGATAAAGCCCACCCAGAGAATCTTAGAGAGCAAGCAATAAACTTGTGTACTACTTTGGTGTATCAGAAGCTGAATCTGATCAGTCCAACACAATAAAAGTGAATGATCTGCATGCGAGAGAAAAATAATGGTAATTTCTGAAAACACCATTTCTTTAAAATACCTTTTTTTTACCTGAGGTTGGTCCTCCAGAGCAATTACAAAAGGCTGTCCAAAATATGGGTGCATGAGTACCACTATCTGATTATTTTTTTTAATTACTATCTCTTTCAACAGCCACTCATGGCAAATATGTTTAGGAAATTTTCATTTTCCACTGACTTCATAGGTCAAGTCCTGACCTTCCTGTGGGAAAAAAATATGTTCAGACACAGAAAACTTGAATGATATTAGTGTTTCAGTTTTCAAAGGAATTCAAGAGACTAAAAGAGCAAATTCATCAAACTGCAAGCCTTGAAAATGCAAAAGGAGCCTGATTTTCTGAGTGTCTTTGAGCATCTCTCTGGAGCTGTTCTAATGCAAGTAAGGAGCCCAGCATAAGATGTGCAACAATAACTCTACATTACCCATTTTTCTGAATGTCTGAATATTTTTTTTCTGACAAGTATGTATGGCTGCCTATATACATTAATGTGTATGTGTCTGCAATGCTTCAGCTGGTATGCTGTAAATATTTTTGCAGTATCTCTATAACTTACACCATTGAAAACATTAACGGGTAAAGAAAATTACACTAACTGCAGCAGCTGCTTTGTTGATTTGTTAATACAGATCATACATTATAAGGAATGGCATCTATAATGGAGAAAAAACAAAAATGCAAAGACATTGGGAGATGGGAGACCAATAAAAAAGATAGAAGAAATGCCCTGGGCAACATGGAGTCAAGGAAGTACTAAATACTTAATCAAGCTTTAATGCATATGTCCTCTGATTCAGCCTTCCAATGTTGCTCCTTTGGCTTAAGCTCAAATTCCTTTTTTTTTTCTGGTTATCACATGTTGATTTGGAACTGGTAAGCTTTCAAAGGAGCCTTCATTTCCTAGGCTATAATCTTAGTCTCAAGTAGCTGAATATTGTGATGAGTTGTTAGGAATAAGTGCTACTGGGAAGAGCTAAAAACGTTACAGGGAGGACATTTTTCAAGACTGGAAATGCTTTTGCATAACATCCCTTTGACATCCTCTAGCAAGAGAGGAATAACAGTGCTGGGGTGGCATTCAAAACTAGGAAGCCACATCCTCCAGAGCCAGGCATTTCATGTGTGAAGTTTCATCCTTTTGTAAAAATGCTAGGCTCCTCCTTTAACTTCAGATTTGTCATCCTCTCCAGTTTAGGTGTGAAATAACATAAATAGATTTTCTATTGCTGCTTACTCACAGAAGTTTGGTTTAGTCTTCCATTTAATTCACAGTGACTGAAATTCCCTCCTGTAGAGAGAGGGAGCATAGGCTTGAATTGCCTAAAACCTTGATATGAGGGTGATTTGCACTTAGGCTGCTGATCAAAGCAGATGTCCACATGTTGTTAACACATAATGAAAGAGTTCTTAATGATGTGTATTTTCCATGGTTGATCAACGGTTGCGTCCAGGCAAATTCCAGCATGCACTCTTTTCTTAAAATTCCAACTTCTGATAGTCCTAAGAGGATGAATATGTTAATATAAGCCTCTAAATATTTTTGGTCTTAAAAATGTCTAGCCTATATACTAAATATTTTATCCGTATTACATTGAATATTTTATTATGTGTATATGTGTTTTGCCTGTCCACACGTTATTTGGGCATGCTGAAAATGTAGGTTATTTACACTTCACACCAGCTGATTCCATGATTTTGCACTAGCAAAAACTTATCTCAAAATACACTGGGCAGTTTCCCTTACCTGCTCTTCCTTGCATAGCTACTGGAAAATATGAATACCAAGGTGTAGTCTAGGATTGATTTTCACCTGGGCTGGTGGTGGTGTCCAGTTCTGTAATGGAGAACAAAACATTTTTGAGTTTTCACTTAGAACTGTTCTGACCACTTTTCTTCAGCTCTTCAAATATCTCTGGCTCACTTCCCAAGAAAAAGTTTGCTAGGCAACTAATTTTTAATAAGTCACTTAAGCAGCTGTAGCTGAAGCTCTAGCTACAACTCTGGACTGTAGCTCAGAGCAACTAATTTGCAAGTCCTGTTTGAGAGACAAAAACAGTGCAGACTAAGTAAAGAGGAACTTGTCATTTGTAATGTATATTATAACACTAGTAAATTCAGTTTAAAAAGGTGGTATCAGATCTGTTTAATCTCAGAAATTCTAGACATGTTTAATAGCTTTATCCACACATACTAAGTGTTCTTTTAAAAAGTCTGTCATTACTGTATGGTTTTCGTTTCCTGACATTAATTGATCTCGACTAACTGCCTTCTGCCAAATTTCAGTTTGAGAGATAGAGCCTTGTTTATTTATTAATTTACTACAAAACATCAAAAATACCCAGCAGGCTACCAAAAGTAATGATCAATCACATCTAATTCTAGATTATGAAGTTGATTTTATTCCCCTCCCTTCCTCTTCTCAACTAGTTTTATTTAATTGCTTGAATGAGCTGCAGAGTGGGAACTGCCTGGAACATTTCTATATGTATAAACATAAAGAGTGTCCACCTTTCAGTGCCTCCTTTTGTCTCAGCTGAAGACCCAGCCATGTTTCAGACATACCCAGGACAGCATTTGGGGAATCAACAGACAGAATTCTGCCATCATATATGCAATTTTGCTTTAGAACCTCAGTTTTCAGTCCAGAAAAAGGACTATAGCTGCTGGAGAAGAGAACGACTCATCAGTTCCTCTTCTAAGCGGAAAGACTATTTATCACATCCTCAGAAAAGTTTTTTAATCTCAATTTTAAGACCTCAAGGTAGAGGATTTTTTTTAAATGGTTGATAAAAAAGTGCTGAACACTACTGTATAATAAGCAGATTTTTATTGTTTTATGTGATATCAACAAATCACCTCCTAGAATATCTATCAGATGAATGAAAAACTGAGGAATTAAAGGGTTAAAATAAGATGACTGTGACAGATTTTGAGTCATGCATCCATATGATTAATTAATGATACTCTAAACCAAAGAACTAAATTCTCAGTGTTAATTTTTTGAATATTTTGTGTTTTCATGGCTTACAGACAAATAACCAAGAGAGCATTTAAGTGCTAAAGGTAACTATTTTACAAAAAGTGTATCATACAGATACAGGTTTCGTAACTGAATTTTCAACATTATAGAAATCTTAATACATTATTATTAGATGAACCACAACAGAAACATATATAGAAAAAATTCTTATGTTAATGTCTTCTTTTATTGAAAACATATTGATTATGATCCTTTTTAAAGGCAGCTAGTGTTTTGTCTTGTCCCCTCAAAAGGTTGTTTCATGATCTTGCTTCTTTGATAATTAGAAGTTTCCTTCCAGTGTTTTCAGTCTTGATGAGGTTGAAGGAAAATGTAAAAAAAATAAAAAGAAAAAGGTTACTTCAGAATTTTATACCAAGTGTAGGTGTGTAGATTAATTTACAATACAGCAATGTAACAGTTGCTTCATTTTCTTGGGTGAAATATGAAAAAAAATCTCAAAAAACAATAATCTGTTGTATAGAATTTTAGATTCAATAGCACAAAATGAATCCATTGAACAGGAGATCATACAATGTGGTGACATCTGAAAAGGTAACTCAATTGTCCATTATGACCTGTGAAACTAAATGGAATTAAGGTGAACTTCAGTGGCAAAATGCTGGATATGAGTATGTTAAATGTATTGTTTGAAGAAATTTGTCCATGCCTATATAATGAAAAAAGAGAATCAAAACCTCTGTAAATACTTTCTAGAGATTAATAACATTTGCTTATTAAAAGTACTCAGAAGTGGTTTAACTTGAAAATTAATTTCAGCAGTCTTAAAACTGAAATACTTACCTATGAACATACTTATGTACCTACATGTGCACACATAATGTGTACACAGGGAGGGAGAGTTCACAGCTTATCTGACATAGATGACATGGAATAGTGTATATATATACGTCTGCACATATACACAAACACAAATATAAACATATATGTCTGCAGCAGACTTATTTACATGTGGCACCCAAAGGGTGCAGAGCAGAGCAGTAAGTTCAGTGCTCATTGATACCCTATTCATATACATCTCATATATTTAATCCTTGAGCCCTTGACTGACTAAGAAGCACACTAGCAGTCTACCAAGTCATGCCCTGGCATGTCTTGTTCTTGTCTGTATATGCAATAACATTTATTTCTAAAACACCTTCTAATCAGAAAAGAATGGTATAAAATGAACACTTTCTAGAGGAAAAAATATCTGTGGCTGTGACCTTGAGTGTCTGCAGGCATGTGCTCCATTTTATTACAGTTCCTGTCTTATTTTTAGCTTTTGTTTTGAATTTTCTGCCAGCACTGTTTTGAGACAAAAAAGGGCTTTCAACATGGATGCATGAATTTCTGATGAAAAACATCTATTCTCTTCAGCAAAAGAAAAATGTTGTGCCAGAACTTCAAATACACAACCCTAGTACTTTAATTGTGTGACATCATTGCAGTATTTTTTGGACACTTTGTTAATGCTTAGGACCTCCATATCTCACCAACTCTGATGGCACACCTGCTGCAGATGCTAGTTGCTCATTTCAGCAGACTGCAAGGGAAAAAGAATCCTGGTACATCATTGCACCTATAGTGTTACCAGGGAGTTTAAAGTAGATGGTAATCAGATTGAGACAGTAAAAAAATTCTACCTCAAGGACAAAACCTAACATTTCTGATTTCAGATTGACTTGGTGTTTAGCTCAAAATATTATCCTGCTTTGCCATTTTAAATGGAGAATAAACATGATCCATTTATACAGTAGAAAGGATGGAAAAGGGAACAATTTCTTAAATAGCCTGATTATAATTTTACTGCTAATCTAAGTTAAGGAACCTGCTTTTGTATAGTCTAAGCCTAAATTTATTAGTGTAAAGACTATGGTGGACTATGCTTTATTTTCCAAAGATCTAGAGATAACTGAGAGATAGCAGATATTGACAGTATAGTTCTCAAAAAGTTTCACAGAGTGATCAGGAATTGTTTCTGTTATTAATATTTGTTAACATCCTTTTTTCTTGTTTTTGATTCAACATTGGTCTTACATCAGTACAAGCAGTGACTGTGCAGATTGCTGATGAGCAGAAAATAACTGCATTGCTGACACCAAGCATCTTCATTTAAGGAGGAGCTCTAAGGACTGAGAACAGTGGCTTTAAAACATTAACTTTGGACAAGTAGAGAAATAAAGAGGTAAATTTAAATGTTCTGCACACTTAAGACAGGATACGAAATGGACTAACAGCAAGGTAGAAAGTCTGGAATCTGCAGTTATCAGTCTTAATTATGGTATTTAAATCCATTCTTTTCCATGGGCCAGTTTTTTACAAATTTACAGATTTACACATTTACAGATTTACAAATTTGTAATAACTGATAAATTATCAGCCTTTAGTCAGCATTCAATGCATTCATGTCTCTCTCACTCATACATAATTTCTTCTTGCTAAATCCCCTGTGTTTCATTTGAGAGTTGCCTTATTTATTGTAAGCCAATAACACATTGAATTGTGTGTGCACTGGCATATTATCTCGTTGAACCATTCAATTAAATATGATAATGTTGAACACACTGTCATAGTTAAACACTCAGGTGAATGAGCAATTCACTGTGAAGTGCAGAAATATTTAGTCATCTGTGTGCCTTCAAGCAATCTGTTTTATGTAAAAGTACACTTCAGGATTCAGAGAACCATATATATCTGAAAAGACAAAAATACTGCAACTTTCAAAGCATAGTTCTCATGGCTGAAAACTCTGGCTCTTTAAAAGACCCAAACCCTTCAAATAAAAGACAGAAGTGAAGCACACTACCTTATTGCACAAGTAATAGGCACAAAAAGTGAGATGGCGCAGTCTACATGAAATTATAATATGAAGTAGCAACAGCATTTTGGTTTATAGATATTTTCATTCTGGATTAAAGTTATGCTAGATCCATCTGACATGAGTCTACATTTTGAGTGAATACCCTGCTTTGGGGGGCTGAGAGGTTTTCTCTGAGATAATGTAAAATAAATATGCCCCTGTGTGAAACTTCTACATCTAAACCAACTTTATTCTCTGTTGAAGACAGTACGTGTGAAACTTAATGAGAAACTAGCATCACATGCTCTGTACATGGAGTTTCAAATGCTTATAACTAAATCACATCAAAACCAATTTTCTCCAGAACACTGAAAACCACTTCTTCTTAATGCTGTTTTCCTGCCAAATATAAATTTTCATCCCCCAGCTGTTTTGGCTGTAGAGTGATTATATAAAAAAAATTGTCATGGTAATTGTTTACTGTCAAGAGAGTCTTTTTTTCTGGTTTTGCATACTTGAAAAGCCTAATCTTTTACCTTCTTCCAACTTTAGAAAAGAATACGAAAACTACAGGCAAAGTCAAATAAATGAAAAAAAAAGAAAAGAACAAAAAACCCTGAAAAAAGTCCAATGCACATTGGCCAAAAGTAAAAGTTTGAAAATTTCAGCCTGAGTTGAAAGGTTCAAGAATTATTGAATACTGATGTCATCAGGTTAGAATACAAACCATTATTCAATTTGATACTCAGCTATTACTTCTATTGCTATTGATTATTTTACTACTGAAGGAGTGCTGGATGGAATTCAATTGGCATTGAATTGGTTATTAGGCATTCCAGTTGGAATGAAACCAAAACCACTGGCTCCCCAATTTTTTAAACAAAGAGTAAGATATCCCTAAGATCTTACAAAATCCTCACTGAAAAATGGGACATAGCTTTTAATTTCACTTTTAGCTGAAGGAAGGATTTACTTAATTGTGCAAGGACCATGATTTTTTAATTACTTTTCTGAGAAGCAAAGGAAATCTGTACTTTTAACATAAAATATGAAAGGAAACATGATGATTCTGACTACTTATTGCTGAAATGGTTTATCTAAGTCTCATATTCAAAATGAAACCTCTAGTGGGGTAGGAGCTTATTCAAATAATTTCAGCCAAGAAAAAAGCTTTGAGATATTACCTTTCTGTGTTTGCCATATCATGTCACTTTTTCTCTAGAGGACATTTTCTGACATCTTAGATATTAGGCAGGAGTTCTTCATGTTCATCCAGCATTTCAAAGCAAACTCATGAAAAAGAACAGATTTAGTCTGAGCATATAGTTTCTAAGCCTCCAAAAGCAGGTGCATGTATTTTACTAACCTTTCAGTGTTTGCAATGGAAAACAACTTTTCTGCTATTATAATATAAACCACTTTTTGACCATTTGGCCATATATTAACATTTCTGTGACAATGAAGACCTTTCTCCACTCCTTATTCAACAGTCCTTGTTCCCATATAGTCTTTCTTAGTAATGCAAAACTTGGAAGGAACTTGAGGCTAGGCATCTGCACATGCTTTAATTTGAAGGTTATACTAATCTCTGGGAATATGCTGACATCATTCACTTCAAATATAACCCCTGCATAAGTATGACGGGAAAAGGTTTCACATAAATACGTGCTGCAGAGAGAAAACAAGTTTTCAATTAATCTTGAGAAGAATATGCTTTCTTAAGGTGTGGAGGGGAAAAAAAAGAAGGAAAAAGAAAAAGAAACAAGTGAGTGAACCAAAACATGCATAGCTAAGTGTTTCTACAATAGAGGTCATATGAACAAAGACTGTGCTTGTAAAATTAAAAGATATTTCAATTCATGTCCACATAACCAAGAATGTCATAATGTCCAGGAGTCTCAGTCACAGAATAAAACACCATTGTGCATTGTGTTATGCAGCCAGAGAAAGAAAATTTATTTTAACACTGCCTCTGATGAATCAATGATCTTCAAGTATGGATAGATAGCAACCAATTAAAGTACTTACACTCTTAGGAGAAGTCTGTTAGTTACCTCAGATAGGACCCCAGGAATTACTATATTCAACCAAACCAACAGCTCATTAGTTTTTTTTCTGAGAATAGCACTTCATGGCCTGACAAATGACATAAGAAACAAAACAAAGCCCTCCATATCTCATCAGGAAATTAGTAGTTATGCACTGTTTCCCGCATAGTCCTACTAGTTCCATATTTACTTCTTCTGCCATAGTCTCAATAATCTGACATTAGCACATTCACTTCTGTTCTGTTATTTTACATATTGTTGCTTTTGTGTACCTGTACACCTGTAGTACTGTACTCCTGTAACAGTCATGCTTAATGTCCTTGGCTTCAGTGTCTGCTAGCACTGGGGTTAACTATATGTCCTAAGAAAGGGTTGAACAGGCTATGCAGACAAATGAACAGGAGCCACAGAGAGAGTTTTAATTGATGTGCCTTAATTTCTTGAGTTTACCACTGAAGGAGGGGTATAATGAGCTACAGATGAGGGTAGTATGCTATGCATTTGTTTGGAGACTAGTGCTAAGTTAGAGGTTCATAGTTGGTGAACCTGTGAGCTACCCCTTTGGTTTTCAGCTTGCATTTGCATTCTTGTGCCATGTCCTCCTAGAATAAGGTTACCATGAACAGATACTAGATCGTTTTCTATGCCACTTAAAGACCAGCTAGCAGTAATAGAGCAGAATTTTTTTCTGATCCCTAAATTAATTATTAGACACACCTACAGTACCACATGAGTGAAGAAATGGGAGAGAAATTCTATTTTGACATTTTTTATTTCTTAATCCCAAAATGCACATAAGCACTTCTAACTATTTCATCCATTTAGAGTAGTGTGTGCAGTTTTGGACCCCACAGCAAAGAAAGACATCATTAAGGTGTGAGAGCACTTTCCCCACTTGGACAAGCCCAGCTTGTCCAGTGTGGAGAAGAGGTGGCTCCAGGAGCCCTACCAGCAGACCCCGGTGTAATCAAGATCAATCCAGACTCTCCATAGCAGCACATTAGTCTCAAGGTAAGAAGTAAGGGCTTAAACTGAAATAAGAGAGGAGATAAGGATAAGCTGCCCAGAGAGTCAAGCTCTGGCTTTGGAGGTTTTCACAACCTAGTGGGACACTGCTCTGACATCAGAGTTGACCCTGCTATGAATGGAAGGTTGGGTTAGAGACTTCCTGAGGTACCTTCCAACCTGATTTTTTCTATGATACTATGACCCTAAAGGAGGATACCTGTGAAGCATGTGCCCATGCTTCACACTGCAAACTGGCACAACAGAAATCTCCAGGTCTTAGTCATGATTTGAGCCTAAAGAGCTATTCATCATAGGATAATAATGAAGTAGGAAAAAAAGGCTAGAACTTATTATGTTACTTGTATATTTATATCTATTTAATAATGTCACTTCTACAGAAAGGAATTGTGCTGTATTCCCTCAGGGTTCTTGACTGTGCTTGTAGATACAGAAGCTTCTTTAGAGCTAGTGCCTTTGTCTTTGACATAGTGCTCGATTGGTCAGTGTAGGCACACCTAAAAAAATGAGATTTCTGAAGGTAGAAGTGCCTATTAGTCACCTAGTGTTCCTTGAATTCCAAGGAACTGGGTACCCAGCTGAGATTTATGCCCTCAAAAATCTGCATCTTGGCCCTCTGTGAAACAGAGATAAATGGTCTTATGCTTCCAAGGAATTTAAACAGCCATGAGAACTTATCATTAGGCTTTAAGATAACAAGTTTTTACATTATGTTAAATTTAAACATACTGCATTACAAGTTTACAAATATGATGGTGAAGATGTAAATTCATGAATGAAAAAAAGATGTAAATTCATTAATGGAAAAAAAAAAGACTGTTTTAAGTTCATTATGAATTTAAAATAAAATAAAACTTTATATTTCACTTTCAGCACCAGTCATTATTATTATTTTTTGATGCTGCAGAATATTCCATAAAATGTTTGTTTCAAGAAGGGTTATTTGGACTTGATCTTTCTCACTAGAGCTTGGGAAAAGATCCGGGTTTCCTGCTTGGTGATGATTAGTTTGAGGGACCATTATTACAGCTCTGCAGGCTGTTTTCAGTCTTTTGCAAGCAACTATTGTCTGTCAAAAACAAAGACAGTTGTCATATAGAAAGACCCAGAATTAAATTGAACAGCCATGCAAATATACTTTGATAGTGAACAGTTTTCGGCTTCTTTTGTCTTGCTTTTCTCTACTCTTATTTCTTTACTCCATGCTGCAGTGTTGGCTACTGGATAGCTAGATGCAAAATGAGACTGACATGTTGGACACATGGATATCAAGGATGTGGTTTCCCTAGCAACAGTAACCACATAAAAGGTCTCAGAACTTACTCATGGGACATTTCAGTTTTTCACATGAAATGAATACTGGTGGTGAATATGTTTGGTTCAATAGAAGTACAGTGAAAACATCACAGAACTGTAACGTAATAAAGTATTAGATTGTTCTATTTTCTGAAGTCAGATATCACACAAAAATATTGTCTTTATATCATGGGGAAGAGAATACTGAAGACGTGAAAGGCACTAAATCCAGCAGAAATTTGCTGCTTGGAAAAGTTTGTAATTATTTAGCATTATATTTAACTAAAATTCCAAATAGAACAGCAAGAAGTGAAACAATATAAAAAACGACATGCAGTCTGATTAAAGCACAGCACAAAATCTGTGTGTATCTCAAAATACTGGTCTAGAACTGTTTCAGGTTTTTTGCAGCATTTAGTTTTACTTCCTCTAAAAATACAGCAAACAGACTTGCTAAAAAGAAAGCTGCAGGTTCATGTAGTTGTGTTTAAGAGCGGGAGTACAGTTACAGATCTAATTCTGTGAGGAAAATCTGGGAGAAAAAGTGTTTTAATTATTTGATGTAACATTGAATAAATTTGCAGAGGTCACTGAGAAAAACCAGGAGCTCTTTGCAGAAAGGTAAGATGATGTGTTATAACTATGATATTTTTTTCTGTGCACCTTCAGTGGCCTACATTTTCCCATTTCCCATATTGTGCCTAATACATTTGTATCTCAAGAAGATACTGTGACTTCCAGGAAGTCTGAAGAGGTAAGTCAGAATGCCTTTGATGCATTCTGTGTCTTTCAGTTCTGTTTTTGTGGTAGACTGAAGAGGAACAGAACTGAAATGCTGACCTTGTGCTGAACTGAAAGTTGAATTTTCTTCATTTTACACTCAGTTAGATCAAGGTGTTCTTCTCAAGACCAAGATACTTTTTTTTGCAGTTCAGCTATTCCTATCCTGTCTAGTCAAGCGATTCAAAATGTAACTACAGTACTTTTGGAACAAGTGATGTAAACAGTGATAGTAACAACTCTTACTTAGATAACACTTAGATGGATCTTGTACTAACCAGCAAGGAGGGCCTTGTTGAAGCAGTGGTGGTCAATGGCAGCCTTGGCTGCAGTGATCATGAGATGGTGGAGTTCAGGATCCTGTGTGGAAGGAACAAAATACCCAGCAGGACCAGAACCCTGGACTTCCACAGGGCAAACTTTGGTCTCCTCAATCATCTATTAAGGGAAATCCCATGGGACAGGGTGCTAGAAAATAAAGGAGCTCAAGATAGCTGGTCAACATTCAAGGACCACTTCTTGCAAGCACAGGATCAGAGTGTCCCAATGGTTAGGAAATCTAGTAAGGGTGCTAGGAGACCTGCATGGTTAAAGAAGGAACTACTGGGCAAACTTAAGTGGAAAAGGAAAATCTATAGATCATGGAAGGAGGGGCTGGTCACTTGGGAGGAATATAGGACTGTTGTCAGAGGATGTAGGGAGGCAATTAGGAAAGCTAAGGCCTCCTTGGAACTTAACCTTGCAAGTCAGGTTAAGGATAATAGAAAGGGCTTTTTCAAGTACATAGCTAGCAAAACTAGCAATAGAGGCAATATTGGCCCATTGAGGAATGAGGTGGGAGCCCTGGTGACAGAGGATATAAAGAAGGCAGAGGTGCTGAATGCCTTCTTTGCCTCTGTCTTCACTCCTGCAGGGTCTCCCTATGAGCCCCAGATTCATATAGCCCCAGAAGAAGTCAAGATAGAGGAAGAGTTTGACATGGTAGATGAGGATTGGGTTAGGGATCAGTTGAGTAATCTGGACATCCATAAATCAATGGGTCCAGATGGAATGCACCCAAGGGTGCTGAGGGAGCTGGCGGAGGTCATTGCTAGGCCACTCTCCATCATCTTCAGTAAATCATGGGCAACAGGTGAGGTGCCTGAGGACTGGAGGATAGCAAATGTCACTCCAGTCTACAAGAAGGGCAAGAAGGAGGACCCGGGTAACTATAGACCGGTCAGCCTCACCTCCATCCCTGGAAAGGTGATGGAACAACTTGTTCTTGTGACTATCTCCAGGCACATCAAGGACATGGGGGTCATCAAGAGCAGTCAGCATGGTTTTATCAAGGGTAAATCATGTTTGACTAACCTCATAGCCTTCTATGAGGAAATTACTAGGTGGATAGATGATGGTAGAGCGGTAGATGTGGTTTATCTTGATTTCAGTAAAGCATTTGACACCGTCTCCCACAGCATCCTTGTGGATAAGTTGATCAGGTATGGGTTTGGTGACCAGGAAGTGAGGTGGATTAGGAACTGGTTGAAAGGAAGGAGTCAGAGAGTTGTAGTCAATGGGGTAGAATCTGGTTGGAGGTGTGTTACTAGTGGAGTCCCACAAGGGTCGGTGCTGGGACCGGTGTTGTTCAACATCTTCATCAACGACCTGGATGAGGGTATAGAATGTACCCTCAGCAAGTTTGCTGATGACACTAAGCTGGGAGGAGTGGCTGACACACCAGAAGGCTGTGCTGCCATTCAGAGAGACTTAGATAGGTTGGAGAGTTGGGCGGGGAGAAACATGATGAAATTCAACAAGGGGAAGTGCAGAGTTTTAC
>NW_009970719.1:794336-814336 GCF_000747805.2 Chaetura pelagica | reverse complement strand
ACAGGAAATAAATGTAATTCAGATAGAGCAGCATAATGCAAATATTGTGGCTTGGTGTTGATTTTTATTTTAAAGGTCTTTGCTGATGTGAGGATAACTGATGGGAACAGATCTTGAAACCTGAGCTAATGTGTCCTGATCCATGCCACTGTGATCTAGGCAGGGACATAAGTGATGTTCTCACCCCTGTACTTTCAACTTAGCGCAGCATATTTAAAGCACTGAGTATTATTCTTCATTTGGTAATTGCAGGGCATTAATGTGTATGTAATTTCAATAATTTAACTTGAATTGGATGACTTCTACTGTTTGATTAGTTTAGCTTTTAGAAGTGTATGTGATTATGACCTGAAAGGCAGATTAATAGCTGGATTATGGTCTTATAGATCATACAATTCATTATATTCACACTGATCAATACCTGGCACCCATTACTACAATGCCAGTATATATGTTTCATTCATTCAGATAGATCTATATTTTTGTTTCTTGCTTTCCAATGCATATCATGAGCAAAAGGCTTTCTAGGGTCTCTAAACTACAGCTCTTTTTATTTCACTGGTGTAAGAGGATTCAGCATTTCTGAAATCGGACATTTATAAGCTGTAGTTATAAAGTCTATATTCCAAGGCTCAGAAGAAGCCATTACTTGCTAAAAGGTTTTCAAACTCCTGTTGACTATTGATACCAAACTATTCTTCAAATATATATGAAGGGATGACAGTGCAGATGTTTATTTTCAGGTAACAATTTGAGCAGCAAGGACTCAAACAAGTTGAAAGTAAGGCTCTTGCTGGGTCAAAGAATTTCTTTCATGTAGACAGAACACCAACAGGGCACACAAAGGAAATAATTAACTGCCTGGGCTCCTGAGCAAAGTCCTGATGCTAGGATGCAGCTGGGAGGTGAGGCAGAGACCTGAAGAGATGATCCATAAACACATGGTTGGCCTTGACTACCAGAAGTATGTCTAACCTCATTTGGGACTGTGAACTTGAAAAAATATCATTAAACAGGAATTTGAATCATTATTATGGACATGTGAGCATATATCTGTGTATACATATCAGTATAAAATAATTTGCTCACATCCAGTAACTATAGGCTAGGCTGGAAGACCAGTTGTTCAGAATTAATAAATGATAGAAAAAAAATCTGGATAGGAAAAGAAATACAAAATTGTGAGAGCCATATCCCTGTCAGTTGCCTTGACTTACTTGCACAATTCCACACACCTGTGCAGCATTGAACAGTGGGTGAATATATCAGACAGGATGGAGTCCCAGCCCCAGAGAGATTACATTTGTAACAGTCGAACAGTCTGACACAGAACAAGCACATAGAGAGGGTTATAGCTTTTTTGTTCTCACACAGGTGGCTGCATCACCACCTGTACTCTGCTGAATTACTGTTCTATGATCATAATTTTGGTTAGAATTGAAAACACATTGTTGTAAAAATCTCTCACTTTTAAATAGAACAAGGTATTTTTCAAAAATAATGTTAACCTTAGAGGTGCCAAATAAGCTGAATTTCAGGAGACTTCCCTTAAGATTCTCTTTTCTCTGCATGAGTTTTAAACTTGACCTCAAAGAGCTTTTTAAAAGAGAGAAGGGCTACATTATGTTTAAATTTTCTGGAATCTGGATTTTACTAATCCTGACTGCAGACATCAAAGGGCAAGGATATTTTAGATTCCCTAAAGACCTCATTTAATTGTGTATCTATAAGGTATAGAGGTTTTTTGTTATTGTGGTGTTTTGTTGTTTTTTCTTTTCATCCAAGAACTTTTCCTTTCTGGTATTTGGAAAAAAAAATATAAAAAATAGGAGCATTCTACACACTGAAAAATACAGCATTAGGAATCAAAGAATCCTTTCAGCTTCCATAAGAAAAAAAACTATGAAAGTGTTTCCTGAGCTGACTTGAGGTTTCTACAACACAGCTGAAGACAGCTGGTGTGTTACAAGGAACTCTCCACCCGTCCACAGCTCTTTCAGTGAGCATCCGTCTTCCTTAAGCAACAGCTTCTTTTGAATACCTCAACTTTTTCTCAAACCTTTTCAAGTGGACAGCTTGAAAATCTGAACACATCCTTGCAATCTGGACAGTATTTCTCACACAGGAAAATGGAAATACCTAAAGATTCTGGCACAGAATCCATTAGTTCAAAGAGAAATTCTGCTACCTCTTTTAGCAAGGTAAAGTTAAAAAATGGTCTAATTTATATGAAAAGCTTCTTATCCTACTGACTTTTATGAGTGGGACAAAGAGATTGATTCATTTATTAATGATTTACTTTTGGGACAACTCTCTGTTGCTTCTCCCGTGAGACAATTTAAACATTCAACTCTAGGTATTTGATATCATCTAAGCAGACAAAACATATTTCTGAGGAGCCATAATTCTTTTTGTTTTGCGTGTTGTACAGAATAGATAACTCACAAGAGAAAAATACTTATAGAGCCATTGATGAATGACAACTATTTTGTTAAATGAGTGAAGTATCTTCCAATTCTCAGTATATTTAAAAATATGCATAAGGAAATACCTCACTGAACTCCTAGAGTATATTTACCAACTTGCTAAAGTTACCAAATACTGCAAAACTCTTTCAGGTAGAGACACCTGTGGAAAATCACAGGGGTTTTAGTGACAGTTTCAAGACATGGTCATGAGACTCTGCTACTGAAGCTAGAGAATTTATGTTGTGATGGCTCCTGTTAGAGTAACTGTATCTAAAGCTCAGAAAGTCTGCAGAATTAATCTTGATGATTATCCAGTCTTCAGAACAATGGCTTTTGGATTAGACTTCAGATACATTCCTGTGCAATTTGATTTTTGGGTTTTGGGGTTTTTTTCCTATTAATTGGATTTTTTTTACCCTTTTTGAATTTTGCAAAATAATGCTATAATGCTATATAAAATAGATATTACAAAGTAATACTGGACTAATCCTATGCAAATAATCATCATAATAATAGCAATAACAACAACAGCAACAATAATATACAATAGCAACTTGAAATACTAAAAGATGCTTTATTTTGTAACATTCCTCAGTAATACAGTGAGAATTTGTTAGCTTTTTTCCCCCCAAGATTTGCCTAAAATCAGAAGAAAAAACTGTAAATAAGAGAGAAAAGACCGATTAATTTTGACCTTAGAAAAAACACTGATTTGAACAAACACTCAAGCCAATCCTTTATTTTTTCAAAGTGCTTTCTTCACCTTTAATCAAACATATTCACTTTTGAAGAAGTCACAATTAAAGGGGTGTTCCAGCAGTAAAGTAGTCCTTGTACATTTTCAGACACCTCCTGGTTTATGTCAGAAATGAATGGTTAGTTTGCAGCTTCATAAATTAGTTACATTGAACAATTTCCATCCCTGCAACTTCTACTGTGAGGAATGCAGTGACAGATAGATTCTGTGCTGTGTTTGCCTATGAGATGATTTTCTTGAAGTCTCATAATGAGTTGTATTTGGCAGGATTAATGAGTATTATAATGGCAAATGGATGTTTGCAGCTCAGTTGTGTTCCATCACATAGTAACATGGGGTTTCTGGTCCCTTGGAGGCCATAATTGGTGGCATTAATGCAGTTTTTAATTATGCTTCTTGAAAAAATGAATTGAAACCAAAACAAAAGCTAAATGATCATCTCTCTGTAGTGCTGTGTGGTGTAAACACAGGACCATTGCTGCCTCTGATATCCATGGTTTGAATTAGGCTGATGGGAGAGGAAATGTGCAGGATATTTGGCTGAAACTTGGTTTGGAAATATTTGTATTTTTACATTGTTAAATAACTTTTTAATTATAAGATGCAGGGGGTATTTTTCCCCAGAGAGACTATTCAAAATAGCATGCTGTATGCTCAACTGCTTGCATAGTAGATTTTATTATTCCAACTGTAGCTCTGTAGCTGCAGTGAGTGTCTTTAGGTCTTCATTTATTTAATAAGAGAGGATGCGATTCCTCCACACTTTCCCAGAATGCCCACAAATGAAAGCATTTTGATTAATGCTGAGTCAGAGCCTATAAACATGTCTCTTGTGATAGACTGGAGTTGTCTGCATGCTCTGGGGACCAACACTTTTCTGGGTGCAGTAGGTCAACAACTTCCACAAGCAAGAATCCCACCACCAAGGACACACCTGTCTATGTAAGAGTGAAAAAAAATCTAAAAAAGAAAAGAAATTAAAAAAAATATATTATTTAGGATATTATATCAGAAAATAATAAAATGTAAAGGTTATTTAACAAGCATACTTCATTTAAAAAGAAAGCAAAATTGCAGTTTCTATATTGCCACTGCCAGGGTATCTGGTGGTTCTTGCAAAAGCAGCATTGGGCTGTTTCATTCTCATGGAACTATGGATAAATCAAAAGATAAAGCAGAAAAGCTTAATTAAATGGCTAATTTAATAGTTACAGGGGATTTATTTAATAGTCTATTTGCTATCCTGTCGTGCTGTTTAACATTTTCCTCCTGCCTGCCACAGTGTTATAGAAGAGATGATGTAACTGGAGTTGCCATTTTTTACATCATACGTTAAACTGCAGTTAACTCCTGATCCAGGGATTTCTTATTAGTGTCAGCCTTGGTGGAAGCAACTCACTTGTCACCTTGGCTGTTTTTAATCAAATCCATAATATATCAATTCAGATATATGTATTATTTGTGTGGGTCTCTATCACCACATATTGTTCTGAAGTCACTTGCATCACAGAATCACAAAATCAGAGAACTGCCAGAGTTGGAAGGGACCTCTAGATGCAGATTTGCTGACTTGTGCTTCTGGTATGTCACTGCTGTATTTCCACACTTTCCAACACAGTGTGGATTCCCCTGAACCCCTCTGCCTTTTGGAATGGTGTCCTTGGCAGCAAATGTAAACGCAGTAGATGAAGCTTACCTTTTTTTTTTTTCTGGTAAAACAAGGCCACAATTCTTTAAAATGATGGTCGCAGCAAGGTAACAGCCGCTTGATTTCATTGATTGCCAAAAATGTCTGAATCCTGAAGAATGTCTTCTCATGTAGGTTTCACACCTTCTTTCTCCAGAGGACTACATAGAAGTGGATGATCCTTGCTGATTTTCTTGGATTGCTGCATAGAGCACAATTTTTATGTTGTGTGACATTTTGAGGGGAAAACACATTTCTGTGTTTTCTCTTCCCCTTATATACCTCTTCTCCTTTTCCTGTTGTGGATGGAACGATTGGACAATGAAGGCTGGTACCTGCTGCCCGAGCTTTCAACAAAAAATGTGCCCTACAGACAGCAGAACTGACGGGTAGGAACACTGCAACTTTACTGATAATGAAGAAATGGTATTTGCACTGGTTCATGAGCTGAAAAAATGCAGGTGCATGAACTTAAGCCAGCCACTCTTCCTTTTCTTTCAAGTTGCTAAATCAAAATAACTTGATGTAGAATATCCTATGCTTAATCACAAATATTGCTTTAACTATAAGCTATTTAATATTCATAAGGGAGTAAAGCATAAAAAGCTGTACAGACCTTTGGCACTATCTGTAATAAACCCTGCCTCCACCTTCAAGAGTCTGCAGTCTAAAAGATTCCTTTGAATCCTGGCCCAAAAGGACAAAAGCAAACAGGTGCCTCTTTGAATACAATCCTCTGGTTCAAATGCATGTAGCCTTTTCTCAGAGGTCTTCTAAACCCTAGTTCTGCTTGCTATCCCAAAAGAATATTTTCACTGTTGTTATTGCCAGGGTGGACCTAATAAGCCATACCAGCTGCATAAGTCACCACAAAAATGCTCTCAGCTTCTCTTTCCTGGATGTGTTAACTCCCTGTACAAAAATAAGGTAGCAGAAGAAACTCACTCTCCTTTTACAGTTAATGATACTGTAAAATGCTGAAAGAAGATAAGGTGTCCTGGGTTATAAAAGTGATCAATAGTAAGCAATCAGGAGGCCAAAGCTCTTAATGTTTATTTTACAGGGTAAGAAGTTATAGGGAATGCTAGCTAGTTGGATAAAAGCACAGTCTAGCTGTCAGGGTGTTATGCAGCAGTTAATTCATCCTAGAACTGGATTAACTTTGAAAATGAAAAAGTTGCCTCTGTAGTCATGGAGGATGGTTTGTAGGCCCCCATAAATCAGGCAGAAAGCTGCTGAGGGTGGAGAGGCTTATGTATATGAAGTCTCAACCTCATGAGGCTTGTATCTGCTTATCAGAAAGAGAAAAAAAAATCTAAAGCTGAATAAGTCAGCTACATGCAGAAACAAAATATATGATCTTATGCACTGCTGATAACCAGAATCTCTGGGAAAGAAGAAGTGTTCAATATACAGAAAAAATATATACCAAAATGAAAAATATTATCTGACATTGGAAAGGGGACTGCAGCAGGATTTCTTCTAAGCATAATGCAACTTCAGGTCTTTGGCAAAACCACCTCACTTTAATTATCAATGCCCTAGTCAGTCTGTTCAGTCTCTGCTTTTCTTTGCATAATGGAGTAAAATCTCTGCACTTCTTTTCTTGGTGAGTTGATTCCATTGTGTATATTTGAGCAAAATCAACTGCACATTTTTTACAGTGGGCTGGATCTGTGTGGTCGTTACTCTCTCATCAGGAAATAAATCTCACATAATATCAGTAGACCAGGCTACAGTACAACCAGTCGCCTCACATTTGCATTAACATTGCTTGTTTATTTTATCCAATACCTTTCACACATTTAGCATAGTTTAAAGTCTATGTCAGCCATATTATAACATTTTCCCTCTACACAAGTACCACAGATATAAATCCTTTATACACTTGCTCTGAACTCACTTAAAAACACCCATTGAAAATGTCCATTTAAATGATGGTAATGATAGTGGAGTCTAATATGCAGGAAGATTTTCTTATCTTATTTTGAGAGTATTTTATTAATAACATATTGATATAGAAGATAAGAACATTTTACCTCCATAAATTTGTGTGTGCTATTTGTTCTTCTCACTGCACAAACACATTTAGGATGCCACTCAGTAGTACTGATTGAATATTTATTTAAACAAATATCAGTATTACCCAACTAGCTGGAAAATCCATGAGTTTCGTTTTGATAGCAGAGCATTTCTCAAAAATTTATGTGTGCATGCAAATGTTGGTGCTTTGGATATAGGCTAAAGTATTTGCTTTATATGTATTATTTTGTTTGAATACAAGAAAGCTAGTTTGATTTGTATGTTTCCCCCTTATAGAATTGTTCCAAGGCTCTGTCAGAGATCACGTAGAGTAATTTTTCCCATCAATCTTTGCTGTGCAGCCATGCACGAATGCAGTAGGAAAAAGGGGGCAGAAATCAAATCACTTAATTGCAGCATTTTTCATCTACATCTTTTGTTTTATGGTGGTAAAGGCCCCGAAGTAGCCTACCATGATTCATGGCTGTCACTGCTGCCGTTAGCAGTTCAATCTTTCATTCTAGGCATTTTGGTACTGAAAGTACCTACACAATTACTTTGATGAATATGACTTGTTTGTTTTTTCCCCATTTTTAGCAGAGAGCGGTTGTGCTTAATACAGACATTTAAATAAGATAGCATTCATGCCTACTGCATCTGCACTGTTTCCAAAGTTGTGTATCCAGTTTATGAATATGAGCATTTTGCCAAATGAATTTAAGTTTGCTAAACTTTCTGATTTTATTAACCCTTCCTATTATTATGTTTATATAATTGAAAAATAATTAATGCTCGTTCTGTACAAAAAGAAAACAACACCTCAGCTCTGGCATTATGAAAACATCCTTTAAACCCTAGTATTTTAATTTTATAGGGAAGGTGGCATGAAAAAGGCAGTGAAATAGGGCACATTTTGTTGGTTATAAACAAAAGGTGTTTGTCTTTTGTGGTTTGTACATGTATTGTACAAAGCCACTAGTAATGTATACATATTACAAGAAACCTCAGTGGTGACATCAAATATTCTGAGCTATCCAAAAGAACAAGGATTTCAGAGAAGTGTTATATTTTTAACTATGCATTATAAGCACAAGGTACACCTTCTTCTGAGATAGGAGGGAGGCATTCTTCTTGGGCTTTATTATTGCATTATAAATCAAATTCCCAGCATAATTTTTAGCATGGAAATCCACTGAGAAGATGGACGCCCATATTTTTAGTATAGATGAAAATACTTTTTGGTGTGGAAACAATCATTTGTATGGATCCTCAAACAAAAGAAGTCTTAGATTCATCAAAAATGAAAATTTCAGTTCATTAGTAGTAGCCCTGTGCCCTCTTTATATTTGGAACTTGGGGTTCTATTTTATTGTTATTCCTATTAATTTCCTTTAAAAAAATATTTTCTTACGATGACCAGGACAAAGACATTCATGCCTAATAACCTCAGTCAGCTGGCAGGCAGGGGATGTCTACATTTTACAGTGGTAATAGTGGTACTCATCAGCATGGTGCTGCAACCATATGAAGTTCTCTTTTTAGAAGGCCAAGGTGAGGACCAGACTCAAAAGTATCTTAAATTTAAATTAAAGACTTAAATGTAAAGAATTCTCATTGTGTAATCAAAAGCATAAACCATAAATGTAAATCGGTTAAATAAAACTAAGAAAGGGAATTAAAGAAAATTTATCTTATTTTAACCAGGATCTACAAGCTGCTGTACAGTCTGCCAGCCCCAGCCCTGTAGGGTGAAAATACAGTGAGGCAGAGGTGCACTGAAGTTTCTTCTTTCAAGATGACTTTCAAAAAGGGTTATTCAGTTTCATCAAGACTGTTACACAGGCTTAATTACACAAGGATGAGTGGATTACTAGTGGAATTACAGCCACAGTAAAACTGACCAACAGCACAAAGGCTCATGGGAGCAACTAAAATATTTACCACTGAGGATGTAAATGATGTTTATGATTTTCTGCTGAAATAGCAGGGGATGGAAGTGGCAGGTGAGGGCAAATCTCTGAGAATCACAATTTTGGGGCATGCAGGAAATAACAAGTTAGAAAGATATTCACCTCAGACTACTTTCTTATGTCACTAAGATAAAATACACACAGTGAATTACAGCCATGGCAAAATACTGAAAGGAGTCCATCAAAGTCATTGTAATGTGGTTAGTGTTTGCCTTCCCGTGGCTATTTGGTTCACAGGCTGTTGCTGGACTAGAAGAAGAAGCAGCACACCACTGTGTGTACACTCCCAGCAAAGTGTCAGGGTAAATGAGTGTAAAATTACATGAGATAAAAGGAGGAAAGATAATTAATTTTGTATTCCCTTTATTAAGCAGAACTATTAAGTAGAACATTGCACAGTATTTATGTGGTACAAAATAAGACAACAACACAATCCTGTTCCTCCAGAGTCTTGCAAAATGTACAGCTCTTCCATAAAAGCAGTCTTCTTGAAACCTTGGTGGTATCCAGAGTGCAGGAATTATTTGCCACTGGTGGGTCTGCTGGGGTAGCAGTTCAGAACTGAAGTCAATGCAGGGCTTCTCAGGCAGAAACACTTGCCTTCACAGATCATAGCTTAAGCCACTGTCAGGAAAAGATGACATTCTTTCATTGGATCCTTCAACCAGGGCACAAAACTCAGAATCCCATTGCTGAGGGTAAAGTGTCAACAGTTTAGTCCCACTTGGACTAGTTCTGAGTTGGTTAAAATTATTGCTTACAATTCTTATGGTATGATGGAGACATTTCATAAATCCTCACATATATTAGGTGTTTTATTCTTATTATGATTTTTTATTTCATGACTGGACTCCACCCCAGACAGGAGCATGGTGAAGTCTAACTTATTCTGGGGAAAAATACCCACAAAACCCCCCAAAAAACAAACTAAAAACCAACAAACTTAAATGACTAGAGTCTCTGCAAGAGCCTCAGAAGTCTTTAAGTTTCTTATGGTGAGAGAGGCACATAGTAAGTTTTTCCATATGATTTAGGGAGATAAAGTCTGTTACTTTCAATTGGAATTAGGAACATAGAATGATTTTGACAGTCCAACTCAATATCTCTCTCCTGATGTAACTTTAAAAATACATCCTGCCATAGATGTCTCTTTAAAAATATGTTATTTTGAAAAGAACACAGTAACTTCAAAAATATAATTTTCATGTTTTTGCAATACTGTATGTGCAGCCAAATATTAAAATAACACATGACAATCCAAATGTATGGGCAGAACTATGTAAATAAGTCCATGCTGATTTATCATGTTTGCATTTCTGAGAGCAGAAGAATTTTCTCTTGTAAGTGTCTGTAATGTTAAAAGCTGATCACTTCAGCACAAGTTATTTTAAATTGGCTTTAAAGAAAACTCTTAAACATAGAAATGGTACAAAAAAAAAAATGGAAACATTTGTTACACACTGGAACAGGTTGCCCAGGGAAGTTGTGGATGCTTCATCCCTGGAAGTGCTCAAGGACAGTTTGGATGGGGCTTTAAGCAACCTGGTCTAGCGGGAAGTGTCCCTACCCATGCATGGGGGTTGGAACTAGATGATCTTTAAGGTCCCTTCCAACTCAAACCATTCTATGATTCTATGGTTTGCTTGAGTAATACCTCCAATTATTACTTTCAGCATGTATCTTCCCAGCTTCAGGCAAGCAAGGACATGTTAGTCATATCATTTTCTAGATTTTTCTTGAACTCCATGGGCTGATCATTGCATGCAATAACAAAGCTCCGAGCACCTTGGAAGTGAGAGCAGTCACAGAACGAAAGCACTGGCAAGTTTGGTGAATGACAAAGCACACAGGGTGATTGGAAGTGAAGATAAAGTCAGGTAAACACTTTTTCATGGGGGGAAACAAAGAGTGGTCTAGCCTAGAGGGGAACTTGTAATATAGCTGCAACTCTCTGCAACACCATGTTCTTATAGCCAAGTGAATTCAGACAAGGTACAGAAGCAGTGAAGAACCTCCAATAGCTGTGACTCGGGTGCCCAGCTGCCCTCCAGAAATTAACTAGTCTGACCTTAGCTGTTACTTCCTCATACCCAGCCTGGCTCTGCCTCCTTTTCTTTGAGGTGGAGCAGGCAAGTTGGAGGGACCAGAGGAGCTACATTTCAATTGCTCATTTCTGACTGTCACCAGGTGTGTGTTGCACCTCCCATTCATCTGCAAGGGAGTAGGTCTTTTTGTGTTTTGGGTCCTTCTGTTGTTATGAGACAGGGAAAGGGGTTCAGGCTGTTTTCAGCCATGGATGAGTACAGTAATACGACACTAAGGTATTAATAAATAAAGTGTTTAAATTCCATGATTTAGTGATAGCTGGGTAACTATCCACTGAGAGCAACACATTTGGTGAAATAACACAGAAAGGCTTAGGACTGCAGTAAACTCACATTGTACTCAATACAAGAGTAAGTCAAAGCATGTGGGTTGCTTTGTGAAGCAGATGGATAAAAATGTGGTTAAGAGAGGAAGATGATTTGGATGTTGGAGAGAGGGCTGGCAGGCTGCCTATGTTAGTAATGCTAAGGAGTGCTGGAACACTTGATAATTTCAGAGCAAGTTAGTTTGCCACAGCTTACAACCTGCTCAGAGCTGGGGAAAGAGCTTGTTCTGCCTTCTCATCAGTATGTGATATGGAATAATCACAGTGGTTACCTAACAGTGATGAAAGGCTTCAGCAGCAAAGGGTAAGAGACTGCAAATCTGATTGAATGTGGGCATTTCAGGTTTGGAAATATGTGCTACCTACTAAAATGAGCTATCGACTAATTCTGAAAGAAATGTTATATGGGCTTAATGTTCATCTTCATCCACACTATAATGAGAGGGATTAGACTGGCTTCCATATGTGGAATATTTATTTCAGCAATACAGGAAAATGTATTTCCCTAATATTTTTTTCTGCATGCACAAGGCCTTAAATTTCACAGATGTGATTAATGTTTTAATTTGCTGTTCTAGTTGGATACAAGTTTACCATACAATATAAATTACTTACAAAGAAATTTGCTTATATGGTGTTTAATTCATATGCTGTTTAGCCACCATGTGTGGTATAGCTTTGCCTTCTCTATGGGACCAAGCAGTTGTGCACTTGATTTGCAAAATATAAAACAGTCAGGTTACACAAAGCATTTCTTAACAACCTAAACCAGAGCATTTATGAAGCAAACATGTACCATAATTAGTGTTTATTTTAGCATGAGTTGGTAAACAGGATATTAATTGCAAATTGTGAATTGGATTCCTGACACAAATCATTCTCATTAGCCAATACTTAAAATATATTTATATTGCCTATTATGTCCATTTTTTTATATCTCATATGCACAGCAAAGAAGGACAATAAAGTATGTCCCTCAAATTATGTGAATCAACACAGTTGTTACATTAATTGTTTCAGCGTCTCTGGAATATGCATCCAGCCACTGCCTGTGATAATAACAAAAAATTCAGAGAAAAATGCTGTCCCAATATGTGTTTTATTTACTTTTCAGCGAAGAGCTGAAAACACCAGATCTCTGGGATGGTATGAACTGCCATGTTCTCTCACATCTACATGTGTGGTGATGATAAAGTCCAGGACTATTCTCAGGGCAGCTAAGGCATTTGGACTCTGCAAGCCCAGGCAGAAGAACTATGAAAAGCATATGGATTGAGAACAGTGACTTAAGGACTGCATCATTCAGTGGTTTTCATATGCCCAATATTTGACTAGCACTGGTTGTTCTGGCTGTGAATAAAATTTCTGCCTAGGGGATCCAAAAGTTTTTGTTGATGGGCTTGTGCCTTCAGAAAGTATATAGAGAGATGAGTTATGTGGAGAAGTTTCTGCAAGAAGGACCCTTATTTGAAACTTTATTTTTTAATTTTAACATAGGTTTTCTAACCAATTTTCATGCCAAGTAAGTGTAGCAGTCATTAACTTCTAGGTATGGGAGATGAAATGGAAAACTCCCTAACTTGAAGTGTTGCAGGTATTTCTAACCTCCTTCATAAAAAGGGAAGGACAAAATATCACAGTGTTTCGGCCTGAATGTCATTTTCATTAAAATCCAGATGGGTCTTGCTACTGATTTCAGCAGACAGAGGATGTATAGATTTATTAGGATTCTCACACCTAGGAGAGTTCCCCTGTAATCTTGCATTAGGAGGATGGATGGACCAAAGTCAAAGCACATCCCTTCATCAGAGAGAAATGATGGCCTGACAGCTGTGCAAATGGAGACAACGAACTCTGTTTACACTCACAATAACTTTCTAGAGTCTAAAATCTGAAATACTAGAGGTTCTCACCTAAATATCAGGAAAGATACTTTAGGTACCTAGTTTAAGTGGTAGAAGCAAAAACTTCCCCCTTGGCGACCCACAGAAAGTGCCCTGGCTCTGGTAGACCACATGATGACCCTCCAGCTTTCTCCATTCTCTCCTTTCAGTGTATGAACACCAACAAGTTCATCTGTGCTATAGCCAATGTAACTTGGTTTTATCTACTCATCATGTGTACAGCCACTATGTGTAGAGAGTAATTAATAAAATAAATATAGTTACAGAAAATACAAGATAGAAAACCTTTTGCTTATGTAACTGCGTTAGTAGGAAAGTGGAACTTGATTTCAAGCCTTGTCCTGTGTAACACAAGATAAATACAGTATTCAGCATTTTTGTCCATTTCATTAAGCACTGCTCATTTCAATATAAGCCTTATTAGCTAATTAAACTATTTAATTAGTTATACTTGAGTAGCATTAAATTGCAATCACTTGCATCTGTTTTAATAGAGGACATATTTTATATGTGTCCACAAATGCTGGCACAAATATCACTCCAGCTCACATCCAGTGTCACTGGACAGCCTCTCTGAACAGTTTGGCAAGTAATCCTACTTCAGTTAAAACAGCTGCATGCTAATAATCAAATTGCAGAAACATCATGTGAATAATGATATTAAAGACTAAGTTAATAGAAGAGATATGGGCTAATGACAGGACTTGGGTTTAGGGATATGCATTTTTATACACTGCAATTCATCTCTCCTCAAACTCTGGCTTCCTTGTTCCCTCAGCCTCCACATCCAGACTCTTATTTGGCCTGATGTCATGTGAAACAACTTAATTTGACAAGGAGGAAGGACATTCACCAATCTGCCTTAGTGTACCTTGGGCATGAGGTTAATTCCATTCCTGGAATCGTGGAATTGTCGGAGTTGGACAAGACCTCTAAGAGATCACCTAGTCCAAAACCCCCACTAAAGCAGGATCATAGTATCCCAGATGTGGCCCCAGCAGGGTAGGGTGAGAGGGGGAGAATGACCTCTCTTGACCTACTGACCACACACTTCCTTATGCAATCCAGGATTCCGTTGGCCTTCTTCACATTTAAGTGCTCTTTTGTTATCTTAAAAAGGGCAGAGGGGGATATCAAAATACACCCACCCTGAAGAGAGAAGCATTGAGGCCCCAGTCTAGTTGCAAACAATAAAGGTCATTGAAGAACCTTAATGGTAACCCACCTGGCCTCCAGCTGCCAGCCTGAAGGGCACTGTGCATCGGAGACTCTTACACATTCAGTAAGAAATACCTGTTTATTATTTCCAACCTACATACATGCACAAAGATTTTCAGTTTCATACCTTACATGTTTCCAGAATCTTCAAATCAGGTTGATATCAAGTTTATTCAGGCTTTTGGAATTTTGGCCATATCAATCTCTTTACTGAGGACATAGTTGTCCAAATGTTCCTTTAGTTCTGTCTTCTGGTTTATATTTATTCCACTACTGACTCCAAGGTCAGTTTTAAAACTGTAGAAATTTAGGGTGTTTTTAGTTTGTCCATAAATATTGGACAAGGTGATGTTTCAGGTTTTTTTATCAGTGGCAGAATGGGACAACAGAGTCAAACTCAATCAGGTCCCTCCCTCCTCACCCTTCCAAGAAGGAAACAGAAACGAATATATCGAGCACACAAGAAAGTAAGAGGCATAAGAAATGCAGGCAACCAAGTGTCTGAACATTAGTTCTCCCAGTCTCTAGGGAGTGAACTAGTGCTAGATGTGTCCCCTTTCAGAGATAAAGGGAGAACTGCAAATTGTCATATGCTTTGTATCTTTTGAAAGTTTGTAATACAACATTTCTTGAGATTAGCAGGGATTTTAGCTGAAGGATGCAGGGGCAATCATCACAGCTCCTTCTTGTCTGTGCATCTTGTATGTGCTACTCCCACCAACTAGCCCTTCATGGGGAGGGAAGCACTCTCCTATGCTTTTTCAGAAGGCTTTGAAATCACAGAATTTGAAATAACTAAAACATCCTACATGCTTCAATTGGCACTATCTAAAAGTAATATATCTAGATAGGTTTTACCTTCAGCATCCTATTTCTGTAAACCAAAATTTTCTTGGCTACACATTGCAAATTTTTAGAAGAGCCTGTGTTTTGGCAACAACCCACCATACAGTGACAGGACCAGAAGGAATGGTTTTGAACTGAAAGAGAGTAGATTTAGATTGGACATTAGAAAGAAATTTTTTATGATGAGGGTAGTGAGGCACTGGAACAGGTTACCCACAGAAGCTGTGAATATGGCATCATTAGCAGTGTTTAAGGTCAGGTTGGATGGGGCCTTGAGCAACTTGATCTAGTTGAAGATGTCCATGCCTATGGCAGGGAGGTTGGACTGGATGGTCTTTGAAGGTCCTTTCCAACTCAAAGTGTTTTTTGATTCTACTATTCTATAACAATGAGATAGATTCTATGTTCAATGAGAACAAATGCATATCCAGAGAGTTAAATGGAAGAACCAAAGTACTAGAAACCTGTGTCATTAATTGTCCTCCCTCTGATGATCCAATTTTGGGAATCCAAGAGCTACATAGTCGTCTTAGTCTGAGGGGGAGTAGGAGTTTATTTGTACAATGAACTATTAATTTACCTTCTAGACCTAATCCATCTCATGTTGCATCAATTGAGGTTTGTTTGCCGGTTGTGATTGCTCTCTGGTTATGGGAAGAATGTGGGCAGAATAAGTTTGGATTTTCAGATGTACCAAATGCACATTCCCAGCAGCTTTCAGGTCCTGGATGGGCTGGGTAACTTTAGTAACTGTCTAAGGCAACTAATGTCTAGGGGAAAAGTTATTTAAGCAATTTCTGAAAGGGGTACTTCTAAAAATTGGAGATTATAGACAGATTTAGTGCAATATATGTGCCCTATCTTTCAAAAGAAGAATTAAAAAGGAAAATATTGCTACATCCTTCAAAATCAAATTGCAAGTCAATGATATAAAGGAGGATTCATGCTTCTTGTGTTACAGCAGGTATATTTACTAGAGATTATCTTGCACTACAGGTTTCAGAAAGTCTGAGAAGCTTTGGGAAGGCAGTTGTGTTCTGTTAAACACCCTCCATTATGAAAAATACAGTATATGGAAAACCAGGCATACGTTTAAAAAATAAATAAATAAATAAATCCTCCCAGACCCATATCCTAGAGACTAATAGACTGTACAGTAGGTCGAGAGCAAAATACAATCAGAAGACTGATGCTGACAGCTAGAAGGAGTGAAGTATTTTGAGGTGTTAAAAAATGGTGAAACTCTTCTCTGAGAAACCAATTACAAAGGTAAAGGTGGAGAAGGGGCACTCATACATCAGTTAATTTTGTTTCCTCCAAGGTTCCACTAAAATAACAGGTATAACCGACTTCAGTAAATATGCTGGAGTAAATTATCTTCATTCCCACTTCATGATCATGCACTCTTTTTTTTCCTGAATTTTGTTTTATGTTTCTACATCATAGCAGTTAGACAGGTAAAGGGGCAAGTAGAGAGCAGCAGAATCCTAAGCACTGTCTGAAAAATCACAGTTCATTTTTGCAAGTCTAATTTGCAAACACATTGTACTGAATTGTCAGCACAGAAGTGACAGAAGTACTGTTGTATTAAATGTTACAAGAATATGAGGATTTTAGAATGCATGAACATCTTCTTTCATAAATGAAATCATTTAAGTTGGAAAAAGAAATGTAGACAGTTATACAGGTACATATGAAATACCATCTAACCGTATAAATGCTATCCTAAGTATTTTAACTATGCAAAAATGTGATACATGTTGCAATGTATTTCTGGTATTTTGTCTTCCTTACCCGTTTAGTTACATCAGGAAATGTTAAAAATGTCTTCTTGTTGGTTTGGATACAATGTATTTAAGTCATCAAAATAACCCACCCAAACTGTGATGAGCTGTTAATCTCAGAAGTAGACTTGCTTATTAAAGGGTATGAACTTCTGTGCAAAAGTGTTTGTGAGAAGCACATAACACTGGAAGATCTTTTCCCTATCTCAAGGAATTGAAAAAGATGCTTTGTGTTTGTTAATTTCAATAGTCTTTGCTTTGCAAGAACTTGGAAATCCAATATATAGGAGTGCCATTAATACATAAATATGCTAAATATATGGAAGCAAAAGGTGGATAAGGCAGAATTAATATGACTTGTATATGAATTTTTCATGAGGAGCAAATATTATGAAATTCACTCCTTTTCATAAAATCCATTACTATATCCAAATTTGTTGTGATTCATCCATATTTTCTACAAGGCTGGTGTAACAAAAATCACTTCCTTAAACACATAGATTTATGTTATCTAAAGAAAAATGCTATATCTACAATAGAATAAGAAAACAATCACAACAAACACAAATTAGCGATGAACATAAAATCTCCCTTTTCTCATCTTTTCTCCTTGTTCTGTGTTTCTCCTTCCATGATAATCAATACAGTGTATAGGTTAATACAGTGCTGGAACTGGCTTTGTAAGAAAAAAAATAAGCTCTAACATAATCAGGTGAACTGAAGAAATGAAGTAGTATGCAAAAAGAACTGTGCACACCTATAGTATACTTTGCCATCTCTGTACTTCAACTATGCTCTAGACCTCTCGTGTATTTAAGCCACTGATCACTGGTCAGGCACTAATCTGGAGTGACCTAAGTGTAAAATGCTGGAGGGGCATCTACTGATAATCTAACTTGGAAATTCAGACATCAGTATGTCGTGGAAGATAATATGGCCCTCTTTAGCACCATGGGGTCAGTAGTGATCTAATGTGACATCTCCATATTACAAGGCAATTCTATTTTGGAAGTATCACTGTTTAAAAGACAAAATTAAGTGCTTCATTATAATGATCACATTTGATCTTCTAGAAGAATTGAGGGGCAAATATGTTTAATTACTAACATTTGAAACAAAGTATTTGTTTCCCTTCTTTCTAAGTGGATTTGATCTAGAAAACCAGTTATACCCAAGAGATCACCCTGCTTTGATTGATGTGTCCTTTTATATAGCAGGTAATCCTCCCAATCAGGAGGACCCATTGTGATTTTTATGATCTACAGTATAATGAAGCAAAGCAGAATAGTACACAGGCAACACACAAACAGCGGTCTCTAAGCATTACTTCCCCCCCGCCTAAATAAGTGCTGGAAAAAGACCTTTTATTTCAGTAACTGTGTCTCTATGAAAGCTACAATCTTATTGAGTACTCATGGTTTTAGGGAAGAGGGAAATATCACTGCTTACTGCCTGCCAGTGCTAAATATTCCAGAAGCTTATTAATTTCATGTGTGTTCTAGTAACCCTTGTTTTGTTGTGGGTTTTTATTTATTTATTTATTTATACATACATTTAAAAATAGCAAGAGGTCTGCATATGTCTTTCCTGGAATAATGTTGCTTGGTGGAATCATTACTCCTGGAGGATTGTGGTAACATTACAGAGATAACATAGTTCAATACTTTCCCAGGAATAGAAATAAAAACAGGAATTCTGAAAAGCAAATTTGTGTGATGATGTGTCATTGCATTACACTCCATTATCAATTATTTTGAATAAGATTCCAGATAATTTATCCAATATGTAGTGTTAAATACTTTTATCTACTCCAGGGAAGGTTAAAAGCAATGAACAATGAGGGAATCTAAATGTTATTATAATAAAAGTCATATTGAATTAATACAATGCCAAATAAACCCAAAACATTCAGGCAAGGTTGCAGCTGGGATGTATATGTTTATGTTTGCATGTAGTACTCAAGAGTTCTGATTCCAAAGATAAGGATGCAGTAAGTGCATACTTTATATAACATGCTAGAAGATTAATAATTTTTATATCATAGAATGGTTCAGGTCGGAAGGGACCTTAAAGATCATCAAGATTCAACCTCCCTGCTATGAGCAGGGACACCTCACACTAGACCAGGTGTTGCAAGTCAGTACTGGGGGGCTGGCCTTGAACATCTCCAGGGAGGGGGCACAAACAACCTCCCTGGGCAACCTGTTCCAGTGCCTTCCTGCCCTCACGGTGAAGAATTTCTTCCTGATGTCCAACCTAAATCTACTCTATTGAATTTTAAACCATTACCTCTTGTCCTATCACTACCCTCCTTCGTGAAAAGCCCCTCCCCAGCTTTTCTGTAGCTCCTTCAGGCACTGGAAGGCCACTGGGAGGTCTCCCTGGAGCCTTCTCTTCTCCAGGCTGGAAAAAAAAAATCATAAATTTCAGGACATAGGATTATTTCAAGTGCTTTGCCTAGGTGGCCAAAGGTCTGATCCTGCAATGACCTTCACCCTCTATGCTGGTGTCTCTGATGTATGGACACAAAGCAAGCACAGGGACTTCTGGAAGGACCAAACCTCAGTGACTGTGAGAGCTCCTGTTGTGTGTGCAGGTGCAGTTAACTTTTCTCATGGACTCTAAAAAGTACATGCAGAGAACATGCATCTATAAGATGGGATTTACATCTCACTTTCCTCCCACATCTTTCCAGAGCTTTTTTGATTGTATTTTGAGTGCATTGGCAAAATTTGTCTCTGGAGTGGGCAAGTGAAATTGGTCCTGCAACCAAACCAGATCTGTAAGGCAGCTCTTGTGCTTCCAGCCTTTAAGGTGAAGGTCCAGTCAACTGGGAACAAGGTAAATGACACCTTAAAGGCATTTTGAACTGGTGGGGGAGGGGAGGAGTGGAGGACAAGCAGAATCCCTGTT
>NW_009970719.1:792641-794288 GCF_000747805.2 Chaetura pelagica | reverse complement strand
CGTGTTCCCCAACTCTTTCTTCAGCAGACCAGATCTGACACAAGCTGTGGGGGAAGTGCTTATGCAGTTTTGCACCAATTGAATCCTTACACAGCAGTGTTCCAGGTTTTATTAATATTATTTTTCCACACCCCCCTTAGGGACAAGTAAGTTGATTTTCTCTTCCTTTAAATAACTTTAAGATGACTTCTCAGCCTCTCAACTGAGAAGAAATAACATCTTCATGTATGAGCACTGATTGTCATTGGAAAGCTTCATATCCGATAAAGTCCAAATGTTAATTTGTGTTGCTTGATCTCTGATTTGATACCAAGAACTTCAGCTCTGCTGCTTCAAGGAGTGTCCATGTGATGATGAGCAGTATTTGAATGACCAACGCTCAGAACAAGTACCGGGATTACACTAATGACAATACTCTGTTGCTGATAAGGATGGTTTTTCCCTTCAGCATCTCCTTGAATTTATGAATTTCCCTTTTATAAGAGTTGGTAGAGTAGACAAGATAGATATGTGTCCAAGTGTTACTTCGAACCTGAATGAAGTTACAAATCATAGGGATGTCTTGTGATCCAACCAGATGTTAAAGGCAGGTCTTTTGTGCAAAAAAAAAGCTGGATGACAAAGTAGATTAAAGCTATCTGGGAAGACTACAGGAGAAGGAGCCATGAAAGCATTTTAGAGGATGATGTCTGGGACGAATAATCAGTTGCTTTGGAATTATTTTTTAGGTAAGAAGATAAGGAGTTTTTGATTTTTATTCTCTGCCAGTTATCTCAGAGTTAAGGGTGAAGACAGTCTTTCCAGCAAAGTTTAAGCTAAGAAATAAAAATAAGATCTTTTGAAGGAAAGGGAGGACTCTTGCTGAATTCTCAATATGTAAGGTTGATTTTGCCTCTCACCTAGGCTGTTTATATTATCTATGGCTCAAAGCAATGTTTTTGTTCTTTTGAGGCTCAGTTTTTTTTGCTGACTTTCAACCTCAAAATACATATTTGGTTTGATCTCTAACTTGCAAAATTTCTTGTCTTACTCAGGTCTGACTTTGAGACACTATTATAGAAACAGTCTTCTGTCTGGCCAAAGTGGAAAAATAAACTTTCCTAATTGGATGGATGATACTGCATATATTTTAATTTTAAATACTGACACTGGTAATGCAGCAATGAAAGTTACCCTATATGTGTAATTCAACTCTGGAGAATTTAGAAGGGCATAACATGAAGAGGCTTCCTGACTGCACACAGGCATGAGGTGAATATATTTGTTTGCTTTGCTATACTGTTTGTTTTGCTTACGCATTTTTTCTGATTTTTAAATCCAGAAAGGGCCCTCACTTTTAGCTTTGTATTTGAGACAAATTAGTCCTTCTGAAGCTTTTAAGTAGAATTAAGCATAAAGATTTAAACAAATGTCTCACATCTTTCTTTGGAACAATCTTAACAAGAAGATTGTTTGAAGTGATAAATCCTATGGTTTGCCTTAAGCTTTTCAAGTACATTTTAACATAAAGCTCTGCCCACAATGAAGAAACAGGTAGTCTGGAATACACAGAGTGGAACTAACTCTTTCCTTCGCCTGTGAAGAGCAATGTTTTTTTTCTGTACTAGTAAAAAAAATATCCTATCAGGGAGATATTTCTTGAGTGCA
>NW_009970719.1:772226-792306 GCF_000747805.2 Chaetura pelagica | reverse complement strand
ACTCTTTCCAACTATTTGCTCAGCATTGTACCAATTCTGCTCACAGAAAGAGAAACAGTTTTCAAAGCTGTACTCTGGGTGCCATGAGTTTGGTAGATGGGAGAACCCTACCTGTGGTTTGATTTAAAGATGGCATGTATAATAATGTGGGTTGCTAGAAAAGTAATTATGGAGGATTTCATGTGTGAACAGGATTAATAGAATATTTCCTCAACTTTTAAACTACAAAGCTATTACATTGGCAACATACATTATCCATAAAATAATTATTCTCACATGAGTGTCAATCCTTTCTAATGTTACTTTCACATGAAACAAAGTTCTATAGAGACTTTAATAAGCTATCACTATGATTATCCATATTCACATGCAGTACATTATATTTGAAGAACATCCTATTTTTTATTCCTAATGCCTAAAGCTAAAAGTAGCATTTTAAAAATAAATTTTGAAAAAAATTTCTTTTCAAGTGCTCTTTTAACACAAGTTGTTGAACATGTGTATCTCAGGTAGTGTAAGATCTAGGCTTTTCTGGATGCTTCAGTTTTGAAAACTAGCCCCCTGCCAAATTCCTTTGAAACTCCACCTGCCTTGTTTTTGGAAAATCATGAGAGCTCTCCTGATTTTGAGTGTTGCTGGTAGCACTGGGCCATTACTTTCATTGTCATATTCCTTCACACCTGTGTTTGGGAAGGGTTAAACAGGCAATAGAAAAGGGAAGGAGTCCTCTTAAAAAGGTTAAACTTCCCACTCTCCACAACCTAGTATGTCTAATGTACAAGGTATCCTCTTCAAAAAAGGTTGTTAAACATGAGTTTTGTTTACATATAATGTCATGCAGTTATCAGCATAATCAAAAACTTATTTAATCCTTTTCTAATTCTAAAGTGATTAGCAAGGGCTGAGAAATCACCTTATCTCACTAAAACACAGGTATGAACACAGAGTAAATATTTTGGTAAACAATTATTCTGCCCTTGCATATTCAGCAGTGTGCTAAATTATGCATAATCTTGCATAAGTAATAAGTGAAGGTAGCTTAAATTCAGGGTTTTTTTTACCTGACCTATTTCTTTCAGTGCTGTTAGCTTCTTAAATCATGTATGAGCTTTCCGTAAGGCTTCAATGAGTAGTTCTAGTGGAGAGACTTCAGTAATAAATTTCAGGAGAAGACAAGTTTTTTGACAGGCATAATGCAACACATACAGAGTTTGGAACTCACACTCTGGGAATTTAGAGCAATCCTTGCAAAGCAGCTTTTCCCTGTTACATTAATAGAGAAAATGAAGTATGAAAGTCCTCAGGAGTTACTGCTAGGTGTAATTTAAATAATTTACCAGAAGACAGTTCAGCACATGCATAGAACAGGGGCATACAGAGTTTGCCATAAGCAGTTTATAAATAAACTATATTCTGCTGAAGTAAGTCAGGCATAAATTATAACTATTCCTTTTGTGGTTATACTCTGTTCCTCATTGTAATAGTTATTTTAAAAAAAATAAAAAAAATCTGGGTTATGACCTTCTACTAGAAATCATGGGCTGTGCTTGCCTTGTACCTTGCTTATGAGCATGCTTACATTTAATAGTTTGGCTGCTATGAGATCAAAGTAAAATTACTATTGCTATGAGAGGGGAAAAAAAAAAACACATTACATTTCTATAAACAGCATCTAGGTAGAATTTTGTAGCTCAGTGGAAAAAGGAGTGCTCAGTGCCAAACACCACTGACTAGTATCTGACCATTTCATGAAACCATTATGCAGTTCTTTAATGTATTATTCTATTTCTAGCCTCAAGTGCTGAAAGTTAAAATGACAGAATAACTTGAAATTATCAATTGAAAATATGGAATTAAGATACTAGGGAGCACAGAGAGGGTAAAGAATTTGTTAAACACACTTGTGGAAGGCTCTTACTTCTGCATAGGAATGGCAACCTTAACCATTAGGGTTATTAAGGACTGTGAGTATTTACCAACCAGAAATGTTTTCATTTATTTTGTTAGTATTCAGAAATAAGAGTCCAAGGTGAGAGGCCAGATGATCCAGAGATGCTTGCTGGTTTTTGAATACCAAATTGAAAATATATTAAATATATTTTATTCTAATGCCTGTAAGTACCTCATATAGGAAGGGAAAACATGAACATGATTTAATGTTGTTTTCCACTTCTTGTATTATGCACATTATGTGATTTCTGATCCCTGTTGAGCACAGAAGAACGCAAATAATCTATCACATCTTATGCATTTCACCTTCCTGTTTTTAATATTATGTACTTTTCTTAAATTATTCTTAATTAACTCCTCTTGTTCATCTAATTATGGATAAAACATTACAGCCACTGGAGAGCATAAGCAGCCACAGGTCAGAAAAAAGGACTTCCAGTCTTTTTGTCATTTTGAGAAAAAAACCTGACTCACATGCTTAACCTTCAAAGAAGTCATTAAAGATATTTTCCTCAGAAAAGTATATTTAAGTTTCTGTTGGAATTTGGGATTTTTCTTGATGAAATTTACAAACCTGTTTTATATGCAGTCATGTATAAATATAGACAAGCTGAGGTTTTCTGATATTTTTGTAGACTTCTACTGGCTAAAATATGATGTACATTTGCATTGTTTGCATAATTCTATTAATAGATGAATAATACTACATTTCTATTTTAACCTAAATATATATGTATACAATCACATCAGTAATTGCATTCACTATATATATATATATTAATACAGCTGCACAATGCATAATGTCTGTTTAAATAATTCAAGCTCTTAGCCTAGCGTTTGTCAGCTCACCCAAGTCCTCTTTGCAAAACTTGTGCCAGTGTAAGAATTAACATGAGGAATAGGCTAAAAATGCACTTAATTTTCCTCGTCTCCTTCTAAAAATATTGATGTAGAGGGAGCAGGGGAATCCACACGCTGTGAGGAATCCTGGCTACCCCTCCCAAACTGCCTGGGGGTGACAATCTGCCTGTGCTTCACCTGTCTTTAACCACAACACTGTGGATAATTCTGCAATTCCTCCTTCACAAAGGTCCAGTTGCCACCACACTGTGGGCTGGGTTGTGCTCCCCACCACAAGTGTCACTGAGATGCTCTCCTGTCTAAGTGAGCAAAGTTTTATATGAGGGCAGACAAGTGCAGGACCAGACCTTCTGACTCTGGTTCTGTTGGTCACTCTGCTTGTATCATAGAGATAAGCCATTAATTTAACTCCTTCTTTCAAATGTTTCTATTTGTTGGTTGTTTATTATGGTTTAATCTGGTTTTCCCAGAGTAGGGATAGATAAGGTTTATGACAGCTGCTGGTTGTGATGGAAAGACCTCAGTCATGTTCCTGATAAATAGAAGAGTATTTTTCATGTCCAGAACTGATATGCATATACAAAAAAAATCCATATACTTTCCCATTTTTCCTAGCTCTCCTTTGAATCTGCTGTAAATTTTATTTTATTTTCTAGGGAAAAATGGACTAATTATCAGTCTGGTTAAAGCAGTTGTCTTTCCTAGTGCAGAGACTCTTTCCATGATTAAACTGAAGCGTTAGAAAATTAAGTAATGTTATCAAGAAATTTCTCCTTAATATGCAATAAATACAGGTTGTTGGAATGATAAAAACAGTTTAGTTCAAACAATTTAATTAACATCCTTACAAGGATCACTGAAAATAAAGTGCAAAATAAAATAAAATCACTGTCATGATCCTGACCCTGTGTTGCAAATTAAAAACACAGTAAAGTGTCATAAATTTCAGCAGCTCAATTCGGGTTCACTTAATAGAACTATGACAAAAGCAAATGTTTTGTCACTTTCAGACTGTTGCCAGGAAAAATTGTAGTGCATAATTAACGATAATCCACTCTTTAATTTGTATATATAAAGGCACAGGAAGTTGCCACTGATAGCACAGAAATAATATCATTTTCAGCATTAAAGCAGCGGAACTGTTTCATCTAAAACAACGAGTTAAGGGAAGGATAATGGAAGGTGTCAGAGGCACAATAAATAAGATTAGAGTGGACAAGGAGAAGTGAAAAGTATTAACTGCATTGAAATTTCCAATTAGAAAGGCAAAGCAAATCCTTTATGAATCATCTCCTCCACCTTTTTTTTAAACATTTCTGAATAAATGCAGTTGAATTGCCTGAATACTAGTTAGTACAAAATCAAGCTCTTTCAAATGAATGAATTACAGTTTTATGTTGTTACTCTAGACACATATAATTTTTAAGAACACAGCTAGGTTTCAAAAGCTTGAACACCTCAGTCTGAAAAGGCCAGTAGTAATTAGTGGGTCACCTTTCTAAGCAGATCTGAAATACCAGAATGTGGGCTAAGCAATGGCAAAATAGAGTATGTGCTGGATGTTATGAATCACATTGCTTCCTGGTTTATATGGGTGGTGTTTCTGGGAGGTGCATCCTGCCAAATATAAAGACTACAGAAAAGCCAAGGTGAGGTGAATGGTTAGCCAAAGACAGTTTTCATCAGCTCACTTCTGATATACTTGTAACATGAATTGACATTGAATTTTCTCTGTAATGAAGCACGTTTGTCCACGTGAGCCTTTTTAATTTTGTCCCTCTTTTCCTTGCTTAGAAAATGTTACATTTTATTTTATTTTTTTCTTCTGTCTAAGGGAAATTTCATCTGCCCAGAGATAAGGGCAGACTCAGCAAGCAATAGGCATCTTGATTTTTAAAGCAACTGTGTAACAGGAGACGTTAGAAGTCCAGACACTATTTTTTACTATGTCTATACATTGAGTATTTTTTTTATCTTTTGAGGCAGCAGTCTTGGGATCACCATTATCTTGGAATTGTAAGATTCTGACCCTTTGGTTTGGAGCCATGATTTATACCAAAGTTTGGTCTTCTATCTGAGTGACCAGGACACTGCCTGGGCATTTTGCCACCCAAAGCTTAATGACACTGTTGCTTATGTGACCTTAAGATCACATGTGAGGCGTAGCTTCAGAGTGGAGCATTCCATAGATAGCACTAAGTTTTATTGATACCACCTTCAAAGTTTTGACTTTTTCACACTC
The DNA here is from genome assembly GCF_000747805.2 of Chaetura pelagica. Taxonomy (NCBI): domain Eukaryota; kingdom Metazoa; phylum Chordata; class Aves; order Apodiformes; family Apodidae; genus Chaetura; species Chaetura pelagica. The sequence goes on along the minus strand of NW_009970719.1, from coordinate 787,253 downwards.
CCATCCCACCCTCCCTTTTTTTTTTTTTTTCTTAATAACTACCTGTTATGTTTTAGAGATGTGAAAATAATTGCCAATTACTGTGTCAACAACATGAGAGTCACGAGGTGGCAAATACCTTGTCCTTAAAAGGAGTTACTTAGGGATGTTTTCAATATACCTAATCAATATGTTCCCAAGAACTGCAAAAGTTGTTCAGATTCTTCTCTTTACTAGAATAATTTATGTCTTCAGTGGATCCTCAGCTGTGTCTCAGGCTGCCAGGCTCCTGCACTGAACACATTAAAAGCTGCTTGAAGTTCTTATCCTGTTTATACTAAGTAAGACCGACAAAACTTTCTCTTCCAGCTGTGAAGAACTGGCATGTTAAACAGATTATTCACAAGACCTTCTTTCCTGTAACAGACCTAAAAAAGGAGATTCTAATAAGCATGCATTCTAAATGCAACACTTAAGTATGGTAGGATTGGTTAAAGTGAAAAGGGGTCCAGAAATTTATTCTTTAAAGGGACACTATGGCCATGTCTATGCTAGTAAACTCAGTGTACAGATGCTTCTGTCCTGCACAACTGGTTGACTGAGCCCAAGCTTCTTCCTAGCTATGACCATTGGAAAGTCCAGCTTCTGTATGATACTCATGAAGTCCTTAAGATAGCACTGGTTCATGTGAGCCATTTTCTTAGGTTACAGTTTGGAAAGCTGTGAGCCACTTCTCACGAATGTTCCAGGGACTGTTTAATTTACTAGCACCAACATAGCCTCTAGGCCTGCTCTTCCCCTTTTTTATATTGGATGCATAGTGAGTCATAAGAGGAATCAAAGGAAAGCTGTAACTCTAACCCAGTCCTTCAACTCTTCTCACTCCTGCACCACAAACTTTCCCAGCCAGGTTGAATCAATGGATGGCGTGATGAGGCACCTCCTCAGACTTCCCCATAGCCCCCAGGAGCAGAGCTAACCAACCAAATCCCTTCTACGTTTTATCACTCAGTTGTCATTTTTGTCAGCACAAACTACTAGAATCACTAGCAATTAGCTCCATTTCATGCTGTACTTACACTCTAGTGTTTGTTTTCTGTTGAACCCTTATGTCACTTGAATTCTGACACCCACCTTTGACAGATTCCACCATCTCTAAATGGATCCATCTGCTACACTTGCACATAAACACTGTATCACTAGCATCCACAATGACCTTAGTCTTCCAGTTTGCACTCTTTCTGGCCTTATCCAAGCAGGCTTATTCAGTGTCTCGGCATTAAATTTTCCTGTTGCTCTTTTAACCACTAGATAGCTGTGAAGCATGTCAGGGAATGTTAGTTGTGCTGTAGCATGACATCGAAGTTTACTTTAAACAGCTGAGAGAGAGGACATCTTTTGTACATACAATTCTTACCCCAAAGAGGTCAGCTTCAGTGTTAATTGACCTTCTTCAAATTTGGTAACAGAGGTATTGAACAGTTTGGTAAAACCCTTCCCCAATTCCTTTCCATTCTGAAATTCTAAAAGCAGATAATAGTAAGAAACCTGATAGCAAATAGCCTTCAGATCTTAAACATGATAAGTTAAAATCTTTTAAATGTGTAGGAAGAATTAAAATGTGAATTTAACAACTATCTTGGTGCATTCACTCACTGAGGCAACTTCTATTTCTATGCAAAATTTTAGATGGGATGGAGAATGCTGAACCAACCAAGAGTAAGGATCAATATTTTAATTTACATAGGGCATTTACATTCTAGTGGAGATAAATGGCTGGGCATTTTCCTTCTCCTGTTATAGAGGCTGGAGTTTAGGCAATTAGTTCTAGTGTCACAGGTAATCGTAAAAAGGCCACACAGTTTTAACTGCTACCTATGTCTGTCCTCTCTCCTCATATATACATTCCAGCATTTTAACAAATTTCATTTTCGTTGTTCATACACAAAACGATGTTTACATCATGTGATGCAAAATCAGTTTCAAGTGTGATTTTTGTAGTAATATATATTACCTCTAGAAAATGTTTGCAATTTTGTAGGAATCTGGGCTTTTTACAGTGGCATTTATTCTTCTCACAGTTTAAGTGAAATTGTGTAGGTCTTTGTGACCATTCCTCCTCAGGCTTAAAGACTGGGCATTGCATTCCCTTTGTGGGTCTTACATGTGTGCTTGTGTATGCAACACAAATAAAAATGTTCTACTAATGTAAAAAAATACCCTTTAGAAACCCGCTTTAAGGACTAGCCTCTGGAACTGGTGACTATGTTTAAGTTAAAAGGATAATTTTGGTTGGAAGGCTTTGCCAGGTTTTCCCAAGAGAAGGTTACACTGAATGTGAACTCCTAAGTCTCAAGTATCCCACACCTCCAGATGTGCTTTTGCAATGACATCTATGGTTTTTAAAATGCTGTTCTTATTTTCTTTTGTTTGTGTAAAAGTCCAAATATATAAAGTAATTTCTGACTGAACTTTCCTGTCCATTTCTTCCTCTTTCTAAGTCTGCAAGCACCACTCACCTTCCAAATTTCTTGAAAGAGAAATAGATATCTCAGTACCAAAAGGCATTGACTGTGGGTGTAGTTTATGTTATTATTTAAATTCTTATCTCTGGGTATTTCTTAGTAAAAACAAAAAAGTAGCACATTAATGCATCCTAGTCCAATTCCTCTGCCCTCCCCAGCAGCCCATGGAGGAGGGTGTCTGTCTGGCGAAACACAGATTTCAAACACAGCAATCTGGCACCATCACAGGAGGAACGATGCCCGTGCTGCACTGCCGGTCCCCCATCCACCTCTGCAGCATAACGAGCAAGTCCTGCTGAGTTTTTTGACCATAGCAGCCTGAGCCTTCTGGAAACCAGGCAGCAGCAAGTTCCCTACCTCCATCAAACTCTCCAGTGAAGATTTCAAGAGGGTTGAACCCAGAAAGGCCTCTTGAGCTGGGGAAGTAAGGAGAAGGCAAACTGCTCCTCTGACTTGTTTTCCCTGGCTGCACCCTGGGGAACTGGAGGGCTTGTTGCAGACTTGCTAAGCAGGTCTTCATGGCCCTGCTTGTCAGCTGATGCCAAATAACTGGGCTACTGTAAGTAGGACCTGGTTAAGTACAGTGAGTTGGCTGTGGGAGTCATCTGATCGTAAAGGAAGTCATAAGAAAAGTAGCAAACAAGGGGAGAAAGGAAGGAAGGGAAGACCCCACTGATAAATATTCCATCATACTTTGATAAGCCCAATCAAGAAATTTATCCTGTGATTAATGTGCTAACAAATCTCAGCATCACAGAAGTTAGCAGATGGTCACTCTACAGTCGCTCACCAATTTATACCACAGAGAGCTGTGAAGCTACAGGAGTGGGATAGCTAGTACACAAGAATTTTAAAAGTGAGACTAATTAGAAAACATAAAGAGGCTCAAATATCACAATATTTCTCATGCTTAGTGCAACAAAAAATATACGCAGTAGTTTTGGTACTTCTATATCTCTGTGTATGCATGAGTTTGTACATTTGGATGCATGTAACAGCTTTTATCTTCTATACAAAATGCTTTCTTACTTTCTTAGCAATAATGACACTGCAGACAATGATTTTACTTCTATATGTACTTCTGTTTGAATTGTACTGAGTTTCTGAAGTACATTTGAAAACACAATGTGGACAGAAAAGTGCTTGCATGCTGTTAATTGATACATGTCCAAGCATTTGGAATGGGGACACTTTAGGAATTCTGGCTGTTGCATAGCACCTTGCATAAAAAGGAGAAAAAAAGGGCTCAGAATGTCACCATTTGGTTTTTGTGCTTTTGGGTATGTTTAACTTTGGTTTTCAAAGATATGTTGTTCCTTCTCTGCAGTCTTTTGTGGTAGGTGATAGAATATACAGGTTGATGGATGAAGAGTTAGTTCAAATAATTATTTTTTCCACAGCTCCTTCTCACCTGACCTGGAAATATGGGCAGACAAGGCAGAATCCTGAGAAATGCTCAGATGTTTGGGCTGGACTTTGTGCTTTAGGAAAAGATTTATAGAGTCTGCTCATTTTATGCCTAAAAGAGTGTATCTTGAGTGGGGGAAGGGGAAGAAAGGACTCTGAGCCACTTTGAATACTCCTACTTTCCTGAACTCTGTTGTGAATGAGTCTCCTAACAGCACTGGTGTAATTGTGATTGCAGTGATAGGGCAAAATTAACTCTTCAGTGTCACTTTAACTCAGTTCCTCCACAGCCAGCCTGCTGGTTCTTTAGACACATCGTCTCATGCCTCAGTGAAGCACTGGATTTGCAAATTTTGCTCCTGAGTTTATCCCTGGAATTTAATTGAACCTTTCACTTTCATCATAACAAAGATATTTACTGTACCTTAATCCAAAATCCATATGCTAAAGATTCAGTAAACTACCTTATTTTTTATTCCTTGGATATCCAGAAGGATTTTCTATCTTTGTGTGAGCAGCACCTCTCTGCAAAGTGGCTAAGAGTTTCATCTGCTTTTATATTAGCAGTAATAATATTGCAAAAGAAGCTGGTTTTGGCAATATAATTGAGGGGTTTACAGCAGTCATAGCTTTTAAGATCCCAGTTTAACACAACATTTAAGCACAGGCTTACAGCAAATGACCTGAAACAGCAAAGCTGGGGCAAAAATATGGGGAGCCCTTTAAACAGTGATCCACATACCTCGTTAGAGGACATTCAGTATTTTAAAGTTACTTAGATACTGTCCTGGTATAATTCAAAACACAAAACTCTTCAGTTTCGGGTCAGCCCTGTGCTATGTTAGTTTGACCTCACAAGGGTAGCCAGATATGGTTTTCAGCCTTGAAGGAAAGTGCATATGGACCTACATAGCTTCTATATGGGTTATTTTCAAAGACCACACCACAGTGTGTGCTGCCCACTGTCCGGTTTTACCTCACAAAAATTTTTGCACCAGGCAGCCAAACAGAGCATTTAAACTGGTAAGATCTCCATTCCTTTGCCCTCTGAGTTCACTAACTCTTCTCCTTGTCACTCTTCAGACCAAGATCTCCATTTTGACCATGTCACAAGTGGCTACCTTTGCTGTGGGACTTCACAGATTAGAATCCCCATAAATAACCTGATCTTTCGGGTAATGAAGTAAAGTATGTATCTGTCAAGACAGAGAAATATGGTAAGAAACCAGATCTGTGTACATACTTGAATATATATACACAGAAAATCATAATGTAGCTACAGTTGAAGAGCCTGGAGGGGAAGAATAAGTGGAAAGTGATTAAATGGTAAGTGATATCTTAAAAGCATACGAGAGATTTTAAAAGGATCCATGCAGAAAACAAAGAGCTATTAGTTAAAAAAGGTAAATTGCAGATAGCACTACTTTAATATCAGTCCCACAATAGCCATCAGAGATGAACCAGTAATGCAATTTCTTTTAAATGGATGCTATTCTAGTCACACTTATCATCTGCAGAGAAATATTTCTAATATCTTTACCAGATGATAAAACTATTTTCATTTTTTATTGTACTAGATTTTTTTTCCCAAGGTTCCTATCACATTTTACTTCTTTCTGCATGTCATTTTTTTGCTTCTATAACAAACATTGATCTTAAAAAGTTGCTTCATTTGTTAATTTTTTTTTTACTTTTTTTATTTTTATATATATTAGACTCAAACCTTAATAGAAATTTAAGAAACAGGAAATATTGCCTTGCTTCAAAAGTGGGATATGTCATTCTGGATTTCAGTCTGAGTGTAAACACACACACAAATGCTCTTTATGTGATGTATTTTTATAATGTATAATTTAGATACATCTAAAGTAAATGTTTTCAGTAATTGCTGTGGTAGTCAATACTCCCTCTCTCACAACATTTTAATAGGACTATCTGGTTTACTTATTTCTAAATGAAAAATGCAGCCTAAATAATTTTCAGAAATGGATTTCTGCCGAGTTAATGAGTGATGGATCATGGCGAAATAATGCAATAAGTACATGCAGTGGCCTTTGGGGAATAAAGGAGAGGTTTTTTTCCATTTTGTACATTAGAACCACTTTGTAGATAAGACTTCATCTCCATTCACAGTGGCGTTTAACCCCACTGTCTGCTTGTTATGCCTCTGATATAAAGACACCAAATGATAGCAGCATTGGAGGAGACATAAATGAAACCAACAGTAGTCCTGTGCTAGATCCTATAAAAAGTTAGCTGTGTAGCCAGCTGAGAGGAGTAATTTCCATTTTCCAGTCTGAAATTGGAGAATAAGATGCACTATGTTTTAAGGCCTTGAAAGATCATTTAATAATAAGAATAACAAGCAAAAAAATTTAATTTTATCTGAGTGACGGAAGGGATGGTTTGACTATGATCTATGAACACCTGTATAAAGAAGACATTTCTGATTGTAGAATGGTACTGTAATCTGGTAGAATAAAGTGTAATGAAACTCTGTATTTGAAAACTCAAAGCTATACACAGACAGACAAATATTACAAGAGAAAAAGTCAATTTATGTTGGAATAACTAAGCTAGAGATCTCTTGGATTCTCTATCACCGTGTAGGATAAATGTTTTGCACTGAAAAAACCTGACAACAGCCTTTTCTTCCCCAGGGGTTTATTTTACAGTCTTATGTCTATCTTCATGAAACAAGCTTTACCCTTCTTGCAGTAAAGTGGTTGGGCTCATTGAGGCAGAAGAACAAAATAGTTAACCATGGTTGTTTCCGAAGGGATTTGGCATTTCTATGTTTATTTAAAAGATGAATACTGACAAGATACTTTTTTTCCTCTTAACTAGGTCTTCCCTGCTACTTAAGATATGATTGCAACTATACAAGATTTTACTAAAAAATTAATTGGTATACAGATATAGCTACTTCATTGTATCTGGGCATATTCAAATATGTTACTGCTCTTATTTAAATCAACTACATTTTAATATTTGAGATTTTTTTCTCTAAGATGTACGAAAAGGTGTCATTTTTTGATTTGGTTACTGTTCTTAGTGAAAGAAAAAGATCACAAATTAAATTCCTCGTTTTAAAAATGTATACAATTCTGCCAATTTGAATCCATACATACACATTTTAAAAACAAACAAACAAACAAACAAACAAACAGATAAATAAAGCCACCGTTTGTCATTACAATCCATACATTTCCTTGCCATAAATAATCTCAGTTTTTTCTCAATTCTTACTTCCCTTGTCAGATTCAGGTCCATATTTTGTAATTAATCTTGTAAAAGTTTCCAAAAGGTAATTAAAAGTTGATCAGCAATGCAAAATGGAATATTTTAAATACTTATAAGATTATTTAAAGTATCCCATTTTTAGACACAAACAGCTAAGTATTATAGTATTATGGTACTATAATGGTAGGATTTTTTGCTCTGTAAACTTGATCTTATTACATTTTAGCTGATGCATATCAATTTGTTCTGAAAGTGGTTAGAATTATTTTTTTTCAAATTAGTTACAGTAAATTAATATTTCCTCCTTCAAAATCAAAGCATATCTTATACCAACTCCCTCAAGCTTCTTCTCTTTAAGAAAACCCCATTCATATCCCACAAAAAATAACTCTCAAAGTTTAAAAAATAAAACTGAAGGTTTCCACTTTCAGTAATTGGATTGATATAATAATAAATCCTTGGACAGACAGCAGTATTTGTTTTAGATTCACTGTGTTTTGCTCTAGATTGGAGTTCCATGAGGCCATCTGATATGACTACGAAGAAGTGATTTTATAGTGTTTAAAATAAACAAAATATCAGGTTCTGAGAGTTTACATTGAACTAATGCATTGAAAATGTAAAGGATTGTGTGCTGGAAGGTAATTTCAGAGATTTGACTGTTTTAACACTTGTAGTTAGAGATGGTAGTGGTAACACATTCCTGAAAAACAGATACTTGTAAAACACCTTTTAAGACATCATTTGAATTTTCCATTAATACAGCATTAAATACTTTTCTCTGTGTGTCTGCTGAAAAGCAATAAGGAAAGTGACTATACCTTCTAATAAAATGCCCATCGTTCCTGATCCCCAAACCAGAATTTACATACAATGCCATTTAAAAAATCTTACAGCTTTGAGAAATTAAAAACATTGTTTCTTAAACGACTCTAGCAGTACAGGTTGCAGAGCGTACTAAACAATATCACAGCAGCATCACAAATTGTGTGAACGATTTGCAACAGAAGAACAGTGTTCCCATGTTTACAGAACAAGGACTGGAAGTGGGAGGGTGGGAAGGTGTAAGGGAAGGGGAGAAGAGAGGCTGCCCCCACACTGCCTTTTCACCTTGGGTGAGTCAGGCACTGGCTACAGAACTTTAGGGCACTTCGGGAAGAGACCTCTGATTTTTCACAAATTGAGTACCCTCCATCCTTTTCCATTCCATGTAGGGTTTGGGATACAGGGAAGTGTTGGACTCAGGATGCATATTTCTACATGATTTTATATATTTCATGTCTCAGTAGAAGTTTATATACAAAAACACATACACACAGACACACAGACACAAGTACCTTACATCCTACCACTGAAACCTAGTCAAGCAACCTTCCAGCCATTTGTTCAAGCCAATGCTTCAGAGTCACTCTGGCTTTTGAGTCCCATCAAAGACAGTTTCTGAGCACCTCATTTAAAAATCTAGGTTGTTAGAGGCACCTTGTTGAAAAGCTGTGTAATCTGCAAACACATCTGAATGCTAAAGAACTAATGGCATTTTTGCAGAGTGAAAAACACTGGCCACAGTGAACTCTCACGTTCCAGCTGAGTAATTCCTTTATGCTCACTCATTTTCATACTATATTCTCAGTAGTATTCTTGCTACATATATGTTAAATCCTTATACCCCTGTTGTGGTTCTGTTCCAATGACAGAATGAGAAAAGGTCATATTTACTTCCCTGTATAGGCAGCAAAATAAACACAAGGCAGAAATCCCATGAAATGTTTTAAGCTGGATACATATGGACACCAGCTGATTTATTTTTCTCTTTTTCTGAACACTGCTCACCCTAATAGTGCTGTAGAAATAATTAATAAAAAGAAGCAATGTGTTCCCACTTTTTGCTTTTGCTAATAACATTTTGTTTAATGGGTGTGTCAGATGTTCATACAACATAATGAAATATTGAAACAGAGATATTGAAAAATGCACCAGTCTGCCTGAAAGTTATTTGTTTTGAACACTTACACATATTAATTTATCTGCACCCCAGGAAATGAGTTAAGATAAAGGAAAAGTGCTTTTCTATTTACTTTATGTTGGTGTCACCCAACACAATAGTATTGCTACCTCATGGATGAGGCAAAAAAACCTGTTAAAGTGACTCAATGTTAGCTAAGATTGAAAATATTAAGTACTCCAATAGACTGCATGGCCCTGAAAAGCAAAAAGATTGTAATTCCAGATTTATCTAAGACAACACTTTCAGAAGCTTGAGCTGAAGTCCTCTGACTCTGCCATGGTAGAACTTGCAGCACAGGTAATCATATAGTTGCTGAAAATATGAGAGTCTTAGACCTGCACCTGATATTCTCTTGCAACACAGTCTTAACACCAGGCTGCATGTCTGCAGACAGCATGACAACTTCATTCCAACAGCAAATCTTTCTCAGAAGAATACATTAGTGAATTAAAATTCAGATTTGTCCCATTTGCACTGCTGATAGCAAATAAAACATAGAGTTTGGAGTACTGATCATGGGGTCTGCATCTACTGTCACACTCGCTCTTGCATTTGACTGCACATGGAAAATGATGTGCTTGTTTTATTTTTGAGGATGTTAGGTCTGTTTGTATTCCATTCAGAACTGCTGGGCACTCAGTTTTTTATATTATTAGAATGCAATAGAACCCTGACAAGTATATTAGATTACAAGATGTAATGGGAATCCATCTTAATCAGCTCCAAATTATTCAGCTGGTTCGGGGCCAGCTGAGGAACAGGACAAATTTTCGTTGCCAGCTATTTAGGTATTTGTTAGTAAAGTCACAACCTTCAACTTTTTCATGCTTTGGTTTCAACATGCTTATGTGTCATCATTTTTTTCACCTGTTACCAAAGAACAGTGTTCCATACCCTTTGAACTTCCTGATAGGTAACCCTAAAACGTGCCTTGGGGAGCATCAGAGGCAGCCTGTGCTGTTGCACTGCTGTTGAGTTGTACCACTGACCATTCCTCAACACTCTGTGTTGGCCCCAACCATGGAGAGGTGAATGGTTAGCATTTTATTGCCATATGTATTACCCTGCGATAAAGAGTGCAATTTACCTTTTCAGTTAACATGAGGGGCTGCCATTTGATTTCCTAAACTGCATGAGCGTTCATAATCAACTTATAAAAACTGGGCCATGATGCATTAGGAGCTATTAAGCCATTATTTACAAACACTTTGAAATACCACTGTGTTCCTTTATGCTTAAAAGAGGAAATAACTGATGTATTTCAGTTTGGTAACATTTGATGAATTAAAGTAAGGAAAGCCTAAAAGCACTGTTAATTAATCAAAATCAAACTAATGGAGCAACCGCATTTGTGAATCAGGAGGGACGGGAGATTTTTAATAGAGCTCAGGGGAGCCAGAGTCCCAACTTCTGATGAATTTAAATGGGAATTTACTTCCTAGATGCCTTGAGTGTTTCTAAAAAACCCAACCTAAATCACTGTTTGTGTAGTCCTTTTTCATCCTCATTTAGAAAACACTGGTGATGAAGTAACAGTAAGTATTTAATGGCATATATTGTGTATATACCTGTGTGTGTCATATGAACATTAAAAGTGAGTCCCACTTTTCCTTAGAGTTCCTTCAAAATAAACAGATTTTACGATGCTCTTTAGTTTTTCAAATATACCTTATGAAGTTTACAAGAAAATTGAAGAGTACATTGAACGAAATAATGTACAACAGTGTGGAGAATAATGAACAGTTCAGTGCTTCCTGTGGAAAAAGAATAATTCCACTGGTATGTGCCAAACATAGATTAATTGAATCTTATAAGAACTTTATTGCCTTAAAACTTACAACTGACATCATTGTTGGAGAAATATCTTATATCTTGAACTAAAGGCTTGTAGCCAAATCGTATCTATGACTTTCATATGAAATTTCATTAGAAATTGAAGTCACTGTTAATTTCTTTTAGCAATATTTAAGCATGATGCCCATTTAGAGCTGCCTTACTTATTTTTATTTCAAAGATGTTTTTGATAGATTATTTTTTTTCCAGCGGAATAGTATCTACTATGAATACGAAGCTAATTTCTATCAAACATTTTGCTTTCCAGCTTAAAAAACAACAACAAAATGTACCACAAAACTGGAAAGTTAATGGCTGACAGATTTATGATTGAAAACAAAATATGTGTTTTTGCTTTGTAAATGTCATGGGGGTGCTTGGCAGGAGGTGCAGGGAACATGCCAGACCTCTAAAGCAGCACAGGCTTTGCCCAGGCTATGTCTGACTGAACCCACTAAAAATGCTGTTCTGCTCATTCAGCAGCCCCAGCACATTTTCAGAAATGCACAACATTTCTGAGGTGCAGCTACCTGTAGATACAGCAGCAGCTCTAAATCAGAAAAATAAAAAATAAATAAAAATTATGCATTTCCATAAAATATTTGAAGCCGAGTATTTCCGAGCAGTTATTTTGACAAAAAATCTGGGTGGAATAGAATGGGAGCTGCATATTTCTGTTTCCCTTAAAAGCAATAAAAGTACTTCACCCAAGCTCAATCTGCAGTGAGCTCCAGTTTTGTATTGTCTCCCCCATGGAGTGTCTCACCCTTGATTTCAGACAAATTTCACTCTCAGACCCAATTTAGCTTTTTGTTAGACAATGGACTGCAAAAACTTGGGAGTAAAATGTTTTTTTAAAGAAATGGTTATTGTTTATTTTTACCTAGACAAGTTTTGCACAATGATTACAAACAAATTATGAAATATACTGAACAAACACTGAGCAGAGCCATTGCCATAACTTGGAATGTATTCCATTTATAGGTCCTTAAACATATTTTAATGAGAGTTTAATGAGAGAAGGTTTTGCTTGGTATCTTCCCTGACTCAAGTTCCTGTCAAAGACACTAAGGAGTCTGAAAGTGATTCTTTCTAGATAAAAAAGTAGTAAGTACTCCTAGGAACATATTTGAAACTCATCTTAAAAAACTTCTGTGTTCTCTTGCAAGACAAGAGAGATTTTACAGAGGTTAAGGCTGCCTAAGATATCAGTAAGTAAAGCTGATTTCAATGCTTTAGTGCACATTAAACTTACTTACTGACCATATTAAAGACATTCAGAATGTGTCAAACACCAGGACAGTGATACAGTTTATTTCCAGAACTGTCTTTACCTCTATTTTGTGAGTAAACTCTTTATTATTAAACTATTCTTTATGGATAGACAACCCTAATTTTTTTATTTTTTTTTATCAAAGCTTCCACTGAAATTTTTACAAATGTTTTTCTGTGATGTTTAAATAAGAATTTAAAGCACACTAATATGGTATTTTTTGTTTGTCAGAACATGAAATATGAGAAGCTTAACTCTTAGTATTTTAGTTTTTCCTAACAACCATTACAGTTCTAAAACTAAAGGTTACATGAAAGAGCTTGCCAGAACTTTCTAAGTTATGCACAGAAGTTGGAAGGTCACTTGTTTTGGATGAAAAGTACTAGCTAACAGCTTTTTGAGTCAGTTTAAAGTAATTTTTGAGAACTGTAGGTGGTGTGCTTTTGAGTATCACAGAACAAAAGAGAAATATGCTGAAACACGTGCATAATGTGTCCCAAAGTTACATATGTACTACACTGTTATGCCTGCTGCTATGAAAATTTGTCTCTGAAACTCTGAACATTTGTGCTTGAAAATCTGAATACTGATAAATAATGTTCTGCTAATTCATATAGACTATTGGAATAGCAGCTGCAGCTTTTCTCAGGCTAGGCTGTAAACAAGTGTTGGTTAGTCAACTTGACTTTATATCCAGTTCTTTTTAGGGAGGCTGATCAAGGGGATTTGCTATTGATTTTTCACAAAATTGGCATTATTAGATTTTTTCCTTTAGTATAAAACCAACAAAACAAAAAAATTAACCACATTCCATCTATTCTTACTGGCTAATTTGGTTTTGGCTGTAGGTATGTACAGGCCCTAGTAAAGTCAACGTGTGTTGACTGTCTAAATACTTGAAGAGAAATACAGAAGAAAACAACTATGCAGCCATCAGTGTTCTGCATCAAGTAATTGCAAGATCCAGACTTTGGAGCTGTATTTCTAACTTACCATGGTTAAGAACCATCCATGCGTAATATACGGACAGTGAGACAAGAGAAAAATGGTAGTTTTAGAAGTTGTTCTCTCAGCCTTCTCACTTCTGTTCAATGTCAGAAGAAACTCAGCTGAAATGTAAAAAGCTTATGACATTTGAACAACAGGGGAGAGAAAAGGCTGGGAGCGAGGGAATCGAGACTGAATGCTGCAGTATCACTCTGCTAGTTAACGTTCAATAAAACTTTCACAAACCACCACAAATCACTCTACACATTTCATCATTTGAAGCCTTTTTATTTCATGTTTTCTGAGCCCCTGAAGAGTCATTTTAATTCTTTTCTTGTGACGTTTTCCTTTGAGACCCAGAAGCAGGAGAGTAAACTTGAAAACCTGTAACAAAAAAGCATGTTTGTATTCTTTTGGTTTTTAGAGGGAAGTGGATAAAAAACTAAACTTAAAAAATAAAATAAAATAAAATAAAAGATAAATAAAATATAAACAACATTCTGTTTGTACGAGTTGCAAGCCCAGAAAACAACCTGCCTAAACCTGAGTCATTCAATTTTTTTTCTGTTATTGTGAGAACAACTTTGTAGACCTCAAGAGCACTACAGGTAGAAGACCAGAAGCTGAATTTTAGAGAAGTCTAGGTATCTTTCCTTAAGATATGGATCTTTGAAAAATCCTAGTATATTTTGCTAATTAGTATTTCCCTTCCTTTCCTTTCCACACTGGATACTGGAAGAATTAACTATTTAAGCACTACAACTTCTAAAACCTATTTGACTGAACATTTCTTTTTCATGGCAATTACACTTTTAAAATCATGTGGGTTTGGTTTGGTTTGGTTTATTCTGTGACACATTTTCCTGGTCGAATTTTCTAATTGAAAAATCAAGATATCTCATTTTAGGTAAAATGTCAGACCCTAAAATGGGAACTTTAAATCTGTTGAATAGAGCTCAATCGGTGCTTTCCCATTCATTGCAATATAACAACTGTAAGCCAGACCACTTTTACTTTGATGGGTGAGGATCACCAGCTGATTACACTACTCACAGAAAAAATGCTTGTTTTTTTCAGGTAAGCAAGTTTAGGAACCCTGTGGAAATGAAGGTGTTGAAGCAATGTGCAGTCTGGGCACCCAGTATGGAAAATCAGACTCAGTAATAACTATAAGATAGAGCCAACAGGTAACCAATAAGAAAAATCTATTCAACTGTGAATTTATTCAAAGGAAAGCTTTTCAGAATGATTATGAAATATTCTAATGTGAAAAGTTTTTCTGTTGATCCAAAAAAAAATTCATATTTGATTTTGACATTTGAAAGTCAAAATATTGGAATTTCAAAATCTCAGTTTGAAATCAGAGCTCCAGAAATGCTGAATCTTCCTGCATGGCAAAAAGAAATCTAGATTTCACTCAGTATAATCCTAAACATTTACATTTGCTAAGGATTCCTTATACATTGAAGGTTCTGCTGCACTTTTTGCCTAAATATTTGTTCTTTTATTTAAATTCTATAAAGACAGCTACAAGGGGCTACAAGTCTTGCAGTCCTTCATGAATTTAATAAATATCTCCTCTGCTTTGATTCAAGCACATCAAGGTATGCCAAGATTCAGCATGTCGGCTAACAAAGGAACATAACCTGTCATCTGAACTTACTCAAATGCTGCTGTGAGGTTGTTTGTGCTGATCCGTAGGTAGTTTGTGTCTTCTGTAGGCAAAAGAGCATTCTCTTTCAATTAAGAGCTATTTTAGATCTCATCAGGCATTC
>NW_009970719.1:767671-772083 GCF_000747805.2 Chaetura pelagica | reverse complement strand
ATGTATGCAATGAACCTTGTAAGAATCTGCACATAAAGAATCCGGCCAAAAATAGCTAATTATATGACTCTTAATTGAGAGCTTCAGAGAAGTGTTTGGCTTGGTTCCTCCCACTATTGCTAAAAATTAAGTCCTCAGTCTGGAAGACACAGATTCAGGAAAATAATCAACATAATATTCCCAGTAGTTGGAAGACCTGCACCTGGAAATGGGGGAGATGAGTGCAGCCACCTTCTGACCAGGGAGATTCAAATCCTCTCACAACAAGCTCTTCTCAGAACAGTGCTCCAAGTACCAGCTGAGACCAGATTTAGTTATTGCACCCTCTGTCTCCTGTCCAGAATCAGAGCTGATAGGCAGCTGGAAATGTACAAGCTGGGCCAGAGGGACACGCAAAGCCCAGGGGGAAAGATGTGACCTGCAAGAGAATGCTCTTTTTTAGATCCTGCATTTCACTTAAAAAAAAATCTCGGGATGTAATTAATAAAGAAGCCTCCAAACAGAAGCTGAAAATCAAGGGGTAGCTTTTTTTAAATGAATGTCCCTGTGTGAAACATAACATACTCTTGCTGGCTTTCTCTTTATTTTGCCATAGAGACCCTGTCTAACCTGTAGTCTGACAGCTGGGATACACTTTGAAGTGCGGGCTCTTACTGTAAGTTTGTCACCAGCTGTTTTAAAAGAGAAAATTAACTCTTTCCTCCTTCCAGAGGGGAAGATTCATATATTTAACTCAAGGAGAAAAATCAAATTGCCATCCAGCCTTGCAAAAGAAGAGGGATCAGATCTCACAGAGAGCTCAGCTCTCAGGTTGCTGTTGGCAATAGGTGTCCTTACATACTCATATTTGCCACTCTCAATCCCATGAGATTAGAATAACTGGCTTGATTTGGCCTGAGGAAAGCCAGACTAACCTTAAAACACTTAATAAACCAGTGCAATGAGAAAGCCAAGCCCTCTGCTCCATGGGTATGAAATGAGACAATCTTCAGAAAGTTTTTAGGAACTGAACTAAAATGAACCAAAAAAACCTTATAGAATCTGAGCCACAGAATGCTTAGGTGAGGACAAATCTCTATCTAGGATGGTTTAGGCATAAAATATTATGTCAGAGGGATTATTTGACTTCTAAAGTCTCTACTGTCCTTTTTGTTCTCCAGTTTTTTCAGGTTCTGAAAACCTGAACCTGAAAGGGGCTTGTGAATGCTGTGTACTTGGTGCCTCTGCCACGTGAACTGAGTATTTCTTTGCAACACACTGTGGGGTATCAGTCTGGATAATTAGCCCAGACAAACTACTGTACTAATTTGCCTATACAGCTTCCAGAACTGATGTTATGCTTCTTCTGGGATTCTTGGATGCCATCCACCTTCCTCTACACTTTATATTTTCTTACTATTTAAATTTTCCTGCAGTTGCCAGAAGATAATTGATGTTTTCCCACCCTTCCAAGTTCCCTTCTATACATTATGTCTAATTTTGGTCCATTGACTCTAAAGGATTATTAATAAGCATAAGTCATATTTTAAAGGACTTAGAAAAATATGAAAAAACTGAGCAGTTATAGTGAAATCATTAGCTAACTGAAATATTTTTTACACATGTTTTTAACTCATTTATGGATATTTTGCAAATAAAACCTCCCTTAAATACATTTTTAAGTGCTAGAGAGAACATAAAAAAGGCAGAATTAAAAAAAAAAATCTAAACTAACCATTTTCTTTTAATTTGGGCCATAACTTAAAAAAAAAAGAAAAATAAAGAAAAAAAAAAGCCCACAGCACTGCTTATTTTCATAAACAATGCTATTTGTTTTGTGCTTTTCATTATTCAGGCTACAGAGAAGTTGATTTACATAAGCTGATGCACATGTGTGTGTATACACACTTCATATAGCCATTTGCAAGCAAGCAGTTACATTTATCCACTAATTGTGAACTGACAGAGGTTACATACAGTATGCAAGTCTAAAATTACTGTATGAAAAAAGCAGCTAGAGGCATGTTCTCATTCAATAAACATTCCACTCTTCTGCATGGATATTTCTGTGGGTTTTTAGCTTCTTGGGTAAGTGTCACTGTTATAATCTTTTAATTAATATTGTGCTGTAGAGTGAAGGCATGAATGGATGCTACTGGCTGTTATTGCCATAGTGCCCAGAAGGATGCTACTGTTTTGCCAAAAATGTTCTGTCACTAATGTGAGGCCTGTTGACAGACTGTTGTTTATATGTGTCAACATGATGCCAAGTCGATTGTTTCACTACAGGAATCCTGGCTGGGCCCCAGTGGCTGTCTGAGGCTTTGTAGACAAAAAGATACTTTCGTAGCAGCAGCAAGCAAAAGGGAGCAGCTTTATGCACTTTTATCTTGATCTTGTAGTAACTATTCTCTGATAGAGATACTAAGAGGATTAATAATCAGGAAATTTTGCAGACAACTTGGTACATCACACTTTCTACTCTCTGGACAGAGGAAGGACTTTGAATCCAAGAGGGGCTGTTAAGAGAGTCTAATCTAATTATTGCATGAGCTGTTTAATCACATTACACAGAACCATGCATAAAATGTTGTGACATAACTGAAGGTGCATTTTTTTGTGAAAAAAGTACATTTGTTTTTGTTTTTAAATTGTTTTCTTCTTATGCAGAATAAGTAAGTAGATTCTGTGTGGGTGGGGAATCACACTGCAAATTTCTTAATACAGACCTCACCTTCTGGGGTCGCTGTATTCCATGCTCAGATTCTCTTCTACACTTCTGTTTTGCATAGTACACAGCAAGTGAGAGGCTTCAGTGTTGTAGAAAGAGGAAGCTGATCTCTCCTGATTCCCCCAAACTGTTGATGTATTTTTAATAACTCCTTTTGTCTGCTTCAGAGAAAGATAACTGATTATTGCTCAGTATGAAAGCTTGGTATTTATGTAAATATGTTAATTTAATGAGAGAAATCTTATATACTGTTTAGAAAAGGTCACCTAAAGGCAATCTTTAGTATTTCCATCTTGATTTCTTCTCATTGGGTTACCTCAATTTCTCTCAAACTAGCACTACTACTGGAAAAGTATCTTTAATTTCATGTCCAAACCAGTGGGATGTTTGTTACCAGTAGATTGCCAACTGTCACTTTTGGGCAGAATCTTTAAATACATGGTCCTGTTGTCTAGTCAGAAAAATGCCTCCAAATCTCACATGAAAATGCCAGAAAAATCCATCACAAGGATATAAAAATTGTGTGAAAAATACCTCCAGCTTTTGATCATTCTGCCCAAGGCTTACCACATGGTATCCCAAATATTCATTGGAGATGTAAATTCTGCATCGCTGGTGCCATAAGTCAGTGATAATAATGAGGGTTCTGTGACTCAGAAATGTGATCAATCATATTTACATGTAAACCAGGCAGAACTATGCTACTGGAGAACAGACTGACAGTGTGAAAGACTCAGTCTTTCAAGGTGGGCTTCAAAGTGCCATCTAATAATGATACCAGGGCTGCTACTACTCATAATAATTTGTCAGTGCCAGGACTGTATTTCTCCTCATAAAGGTCAGACTTTCAAACATATTCTTCTGATAGAACATGCTTCCTCTGTAACCTACAAACACAGTTCTGCTACTTTGGTCTTTTGCTCCCAGCCTTCAGGAAGGAAAACCTTTTCCCTTTTAAATCCAATAAGCTTAGAATATCAGCATATTTTCTTGCATGTACAAGAGGGATTCCTTAGGACCTTCTGCTATGTAGGCAAATAACAAATTCTGTAGCTGTTTAAAGGAGCCAGTAGACTATCTCCTTCTTTCTGCCCCTGAGCCCCACCTACAGCATTCCCCATAAATCAAGACCTCTGCCATCCTTAAAGGACAGAATTGAAATGGACAACTGCTAAGTGTTGCTATGAAAGTTGGATAAATTCAATGCTGAGGAGTTTAACTAAAACACCTGGCTTCAGGGATCCTCACTGAAACATTGGTAACAGCATGTTTCTCTCTTCTCATACTTGGAGGAAAATAGTTACGACAGTGAAGGTCAGGCAGTTTTTCAGTGGACTTATCTGTCTTCAGTGTACCAAGGTTCAAGCATAAGACAAGAGATTTAGTGACCAATCAATACACAACAAATGCAGACTGGCTGGGTTTGCCTTTCATCTTCACAAAATGTTCATTACAGATATTTTGGTTGCACTTATTTAAAACAGAATGTGTATTGAAAAAGGGAATACAATGTGTTTTCCTTTGTGTAGCTTGAATCATGTTGTTCTTTTTCTTTAAAACACTACAATTTTTATTTATTTAGATTTTTAGAAACCCAGAAAGTAGCTTTGTTTTAAGGCTCTAAGAAAATGAATCTTTTTTTTTTTTTTCTTTTTCTTTTTTTTCTTAAATTGTGGTTGCGGAATTCTAAATTATGTATGTG
>NW_009970719.1:695561-765405 GCF_000747805.2 Chaetura pelagica | reverse complement strand
AAAAAAAAATTCTAAACTAACCATTTTCTTTTAATTTGGGCCATAACTTAAAAAAAAAAGAAAAATAAAGAAAAAAAAAAGCCCACAGCACTGCTTATTTTCATAAACAATGCTATTTGTTTTGTGCTTTTCATTATTCAGGCTACAGAGAAGTTGATTTACATAAGCTGATGCACATGTGTGTGTATACACACTTCATATAGCCATTTGCAAGCAAGCAGTTACATTTATCCACTAATTGTGAACTGACAGAGGTTACATACAGTATGCAAGTCTAAAATTACTGTATGAAAAAAGCAGCTAGAGGCATGTTCTCATTCAATAAACATTCCACTCTTCTGCATGGATATTTCTGTGGGTTTTTAGCTTCTTGGGTAAGTGTCACTGTTATAATCTTTTAATTAATATTGTGCTGTAGAGTGAAGGCATGAATGGATGCTACTGGCTGTTATTGCCATAGTGCCCAGAAGGATGCTACTGTTTTGCCAAAAATGTTCTGTCACTAATGTGAGGCCTGTTGACAGACTGTTGTTTATATGTGTCAACATGATGCCAAGTCGATTGTTTCACTACAGGAATCCTGGCTGGGCCCCAGTGGCTGTCTGAGGCTTTGTAGACAAAAAGATACTTTCGTAGCAGCAGCAAGCAAAAGGGAGCAGCTTTATGCACTTTTATCTTGATCTTGTAGTAACTATTCTCTGATAGAGATACTAAGAGGATTAATAATCAGGAAATTTTGCAGACAACTTGGTACATCACACTTTCTACTCTCTGGACAGAGGAAGGACTTTGAATCCAAGAGGGGCTGTTAAGAGAGTCTAATCTAATTATTGCATGAGCTGTTTAATCACATTACACAGAACCATGCATAAAATGTTGTGACATAACTGAAGGTGCATTTTTTGTGAAAAAAGTACATTTGT
Source organism: Chaetura pelagica (assembly GCF_000747805.2). Taxonomy (NCBI): domain Eukaryota; kingdom Metazoa; phylum Chordata; class Aves; order Apodiformes; family Apodidae; genus Chaetura; species Chaetura pelagica. The sequence goes on along the minus strand of NW_009970719.1, from coordinate 764,482 downwards.
TTTTGTTTTTAAATTGTTTTCTTCTTATGCAGAATAAGTAAGTAGATTCTGTGTGGGTGGGGAATCACACTGCAAATTTCTTAATACAGACCTCACCTTCTGGGGTCGCTGTATTCCATGCTCAGATTCTCTTCTACACTTCTGTTTTGCATAGTACACAGCAAGTGAGAGGCTTCAGTGTTGTAGAAAGAGGAAGCTGATCTCTCCTGATTCCCCCAAACTGTTGATGTATTTTTAATAACTCCTTTTGTCTGCTTCAGAGAAAGATAACTGATTATTGCTCAGTATGAAAGCTTGGTATTTATGTAAATATGTTAATTTAATGAGAGAAATCTTATATACTGTTTAGAAAAGGTCACCTAAAGGCAATCTTTAGTATTTCCATCTTGATTTCTTCTCATTGGGTTACCTCAATTTCTCTCAAACTAGCACTACTACTGGAAAAGTATCTTTAATTTCATGTCCAAACCAGTGGGATGTTTGTTACCAGTAGATTGCCAACTGTCACTTTTGGGCAGAATCTTTAAATACATGGTCCTGTTGTCTAGTCAGAAAAATGCCTCCAAATCTCACATGAAAATGCCAGAAAAATCCATCACAAGGATATAAAAATTGTGTGAAAAATACCTCCAGCTTTTGATCATTCTGCCCAAGGCTTACCACATGGTATCCCAAATATTCATTGGAGATGTAAATTCTGCATCGCTGGTGCCATAAGTCAGTGATAATAATGAGGGTTCTGTGACTCAGAAATGTGATCAATCATATTTACATGTAAACCAGGCAGAACTATGCTACTGGAGAACAGACTGACAGTGTGAAAGACTCAGTCTTTCAAGGTGGGCTTCAAAGTGCCATCTAATAATGATACCAGGGCTGCTACTACTCATAATAATTTGTCAGTGCCAGGACTGTATTTCTCCTCATAAAGGTCAGACTTTCAAACATATTCTTCTGATAGAACATGCTTCCTCTGTAACCTACAAACACAGTTCTGCTACTTTGGTCTTTTGCTCCCAGCCTTCAGGAAGGAAAACCTTTTCCCTTTTAAATCCAATAAGCTTAGAATATCAGCATATTTTCTTGCATGTACAAGAGGGATTCCTTAGGACCTTCTGCTATGTAGGCAAATAACAAATTCTGTAGCTGTTTAAAGGAGCCAGTAGACTATCTCCTTCTTTCTGCCCCTGAGCCCCACCTACAGCATTCCCCATAAATCAAGACCGCCATCCTTAAAGGACAGAATTGAAATGGACAACTGCTAAGTGTTGCTATGAAAGTTGGATAAATTCAATGCTGAGGAGTTTAACTAAAACACCTGGCTTCAGGGATCCTCACTGAAACATTGGTAACAGCATGTTTCTCTCTTCTCATACTTGGAGGAAAATAGTTACGACAGTGAAGGTCAGGCAGTTTTTCAGTGGACTTATCTGTCTTCAGTGTACCAAGGTTCAAGCATAAGACAAGAGATTTAGTGACCAATCAATACACAACAAATGCAGACTGGCTGGGTTTGCCTTTCATCTTCACAAAATGTTCATTACAGATATTTTGGTTGCACTTATTTAAAACAGAATGTGTATTGAAAAAGGGAATACAATGTGTTTTCCTTTGTGTAGCTTGAATCATGTTGTTCTTTTTCTTTAAAACACTACAATTTTTATTTATTTAGATTTTTAGAAACCCAGAAAGTAGCTTTGTTTTAAGGCTCTAAGAAAATGAATCTTTTTTTTTTTTTTCTTTTTCTTTTTTTTCTTAAATTGTGGTTGCGGAATTCTAAATTATGTATGTGGTAGAGTGTATGTAGTGAGAAAAGAGCAAATGCCAAATGAAGCCAATGACAGTTTTAAAATTCATGAAAAATCCAAGCTAAAATGAGAAGCATGAACACTATAAATCATTACTTCCTTGCCTCACAGCCAGCTAATCCAGGAATCTGCCTCAGTTTTATTTTGCCAGTTGTGTAATCCCACACCGTCCTTGAGGCTTTGGGAACCCAGCTAGATGGTGAGGACTTCAGATCTGGTTCACCCCACCTGTGCACAGAGCATTCTTCCAATTTTTCAGGTATAAAGAGATTTAGTGTTTTGCTTTGTTTTGTTTTGTTTTGTTTTGTTTTAAGGCTACACTCCTGAGTCACTGTAGAAAAGTGCCCTCGCTGTCTGCGCAGGCTGGAGCTGCTCAGCCTTCTCTTGGCTTGCTCCATGAGATGGGGATGTGGCCCCACAGGAACCAGAGATCTGTCTTTCCATTTCCAGATGCATTGTAGGTAGATCAGATGGATTTTCTAGCCTCTTTAGGGGATGAAAATATATGGATATCACATATCACCAGGTTTCTGTTCTCACCATGACAATGTGACTTTTGCAGATAGCCTGCTGTTCCTAACACATCTCAAAGAGGAGGTGTTTCAGTCTTCAGAGTGAGAAAGAGTTGCCTTTGACTCATCACTGGCTTTTGACAGTTTTGCTGAACTAGGGCCAATAGTTCCTTATTTTCTACTTGCTTAAAATCACAACATATCAAGTTGCATTTGTGTGAATAACATGCTTTGGAACGCTTATTAGTAACAACTAAGATTTAATGGAGTAGTTAATTTCTCTAATGTTTAAAATTATTTACCAGTCAAAGGAGTTTTCTCTTAACCAACAGCAAGCAGCTCAGCTTTGCAAGGTAATTTTAGATTATTTATAGTTATTACTGTTTATGTTATTTTCTTGCTAGACATCACATAGATCTGAACAGGCACACAGTGCCTAGATATCATTCCATCTAGGTAATCAGTCTTGCAAAGATTTCTTGTTTAGTCAGATCCTTTAGCCCAGGTGGAGATGTTTAGCACATTAAGAAACAGCTTTTCTCAGACCACATATTTGGCTCGATATTTTGAGATACATTTCACACTGGGATTGCAATCTTTATCTTGAGCAAATGGAGATCTAATTAAAAATATATTAGCTTGTCTTTCAGCCAATCTAGTTTTACTGATTTCTGAAAGTCAACAGCTTTTCAGTTTCATGCATCTTAATGGTGGTCTATTACCCTTGATTCTTGCAGCTTCCACAGAAATTAATAGGAATTGTTTATACTGAAGAAATCAATTCATATCTCTTTTCTTCTATGCTAGTAGGATTTTACCAAAATAGAGCAGTTGAAATCAGTGAAATGCTGCAACTCTTCCATTTTTTTTTTTTTCTAGTATGATTTAGACATTACATTGAGGATTTTCTTTATAATTTCTATAAAATTATTTTATGGCTCCCATTTCTTGCTGATGACTACAAACAGGAATTAATGTAACCATTTGCATAATCTGCAAATTTTTAAAGATCCAAGGAGCAGGTCTTTTCTGATAAAACCCATGCTGAAAAATAATCTAACTTAAACTAAATACGGTGTATGTGTAACACGAGGTGAAATGTAAATCCTCCTTTCACTGCAATCTGGTCATGATGTCCAGATTTTAGTCTGGCTTCTCTTGTTAAGAGAAGAATGCTCTAATATAAAGCTGATTGAGCTGTCACCTCAGTCTCTTGCAGCACTAAGACACCAATCTACAGTTAATAACCTGGGGGACCATTTGTAGGCGGAATAAATCAGAGCAGGTAGGAGGGACAGTCCTGCTCAGCTCCACACCTAAGAAAGCTCTGTGACAGCTTTAAAGCTACTTTACACCCAGGATGCTGACCTGCATTAGTTGTTACCTTTCCATACTGGACTTTCCTGTATTTCTTATTTTCTCTTTTTGTTGTTTGTTTTGGTAAAATGTTACCAGATTTCAAGAAATGTTCATAGGAAGTTCTAGAATAGATGGAAATCTAACATTTGCTGTGACTAGTTGTAAATTATAGGTGTAATTCTGGAAGTAAATATATCCTGTGAGAAATCAGAATATTCCTGTAGTTTAGCATTTTGGAGCTGTTAGGATGGGTAAGAATTTTCTTACATGCATTTCTTGAAATAAATATTCTTCACCCTAGAATACCCCCTGATGGATAGGAATTTATTTGTAATAATATCTACTGTTTTCCTAGGTATGAATACTGATATGAAGAGTAAAACAATAGTAATTTGCAAATTGAAGGCTACAGTAAAATTGAATTGTTTAACTGGCAAGTTAGTTACTTCAAGCATAGAGCTGGAGGTGCCAAAGCTTGCCAGCTTCTATATTAAGTTTTGTTGTAATAGCTGACCATATTTGTCTGAGGTAACAAGCTGACTATTCAAAACAAATTAAAACTCATTTGGCAGGAAATGAGAACTAATTTTGTCTTCAAAATGCAGCTATTGTCTAGATGTTTACTCTGAAGTTCACAAGGAATGTTTGGTTTTGTCCTGGTTTGGTTTGGGTTTTTTTCATGCAGGTTGGACCTCCAATATGTTTAAATATGATGTTTAAACTATTTTTTTACATACTGGGAAAGTGTGTGAAAATTCTGGCATAGATATGTATATTAGTTACATAGTCCATTACAAGCAACAACTTTACAGATAGGTATCTTAAATCTAGTTAAAACTAAATAATCCAATAATCGTTATTCGGAGGTACTAATGTCTTCAGGAATTTAATTAGACACCAACAATTAAAAAGATTCAATGAAAAGGCTATAGTGAGACCAAACTTTGTTGCCATGATAATAAGCAGACGTATTGTGGTTGTCAAAAAAGAAAAAGTTAATCATTTAGGGAGTGATAATCCATTCTGGCTAACATGGTATCTGGTGTGACATAGTGTGGTCATAGATATAAAATGTAAACAATCAACAGCTATACTTTGTAACCTTTTGTTTTTTTTTCCTTTCACTGTATGTTCTGGATAGAACTTAGCCAACATAAAACTCAAACAAAACACTATCCTTCTTCCTTTCTCCAGCTTCCAGAACTGTTACTAACTCTGAGCTCTGAAACCCGAGTTGTATACTCCTAGTGTCACACGTTGTTTTTTTAACAAGAACAATGCTGGTGTCAGAGCTTAGCTGGTAAATGTGTTAATGGTGCAGAAAATAGGATGGGAAACAGCCAGTTCTTAAACAGGTATACATAAGGACTCTTTAAGGGCTTTACAAATATTGATTATTGTCGTCATCGTGCTTAAGTGGGTTGTAGGGTTCTTTAGCTTGCAGAATAGCAGGTGCCAACAGCTGCTCTTTCCTATAACCTTCGTTCACTTTAATAACTCCTTAAAAATGCATTTGTTTATCTACTCACAAATTACTTGTTCAGAAAAACCTAGCCTTTGTTTCTTCAGAAAGATGCACTTCTAGAATCCAATCTAAATGCTCACTAGCATTTGTTATGTTTTCCTTTCCTCTTATAAAAATAATTTGCACAGTGGCTACACATGACTTTTTCTCATTTGTTCTAAATCGAGCATGTATTTCATTCATTTTGCCCACAGGTAAAGGCACACTTTCAGTTTATTTAATAAATATTATCTCTATCCAGCATTTAGAAGTTTGGCAGTATTTAAATACCATATTACAGTAAAATGTTAAACAGGAGGAAGTTAAAACCACATATTCAATAGCATCCATCACCTATTTTATGCAGAATCTGAACAGAAATTTCTCAGAGAGCATGGAATAAACATGGGTAGTACCCTGAGCCATCTTGCTGTGGAAAAGCCATCTGGTGCTTAAAAGCAAAGTTTATTTTAGGAATGAACTAGTAAATAGGAGAAGTCCTGAAGATTGATATTCTGAAGATGGTATAAGCAATTATAGTTCATTCAGAAGCTGCAAATCCACCATCCTGACTCTGTGAATGTTGTAGAGAGCTACTAGAGCAGTGAAATGGAAAAGTGAAGCTTGAAAGACTCATCTCCCAAAGGAGAATAGTGAACTCAGGCCGAGTACAAAAAATAGCAGATGCCAATATATTTTGAATTATTCCTAATTGTACTAGATCTTAAAAAAGTTAACTCAGCAGTCAAAAATATGGACGAGCTGGAATCTGAGTTGCTCATGCAAACCTGGTTGCTGCTTCTCTTAGAAACAGCTACATAGGACATAAAATGAACAGAATAAAGCAGTGAGGTCCTGGAAGATAGACTTCTAAAGTGCCCTGTATAGATCCTCTTCAGGGCAGTTTGAACAAGATGGGTCTTTCTGGCAATTTCCTGCCCTTTTACAGTATTTTCTTTTCCTCTAAACATAATACAATGGTCGTAATCTCTACACATAATGGCACAGTAAAAACAGGAGAATAAGGTTATTGTGTATCTATTCCTGTATTGCTGCAACTTGACTTAGCCATCAAATACTGTGTGCTCTCTGGTCATTCCCTGAGGGAATATGAATGATCATTTTGTTTTGGAAGGTTACATTTGTGTTTATTTTCAATTTGCATATTCCTATATGTGTTAAGAAAGCAAGGTCACAGGAGTTAACTCTTCATTGAGTGGGAAAACAGGCAGGCAGAACAAGTAATTAGGCAAATCTTGCTCCTACATCCAGAGGTAGGTTTGGGAATGCTATTTTTTGAAATATCTGAGTGTTCCTACACTTACTTTTGCCCTTAACAGTCCTTTTCAAGTGGAGATGTGGGATACCAGGAACATAGGAAGTTCTGACAGAACTCCAGCAATGTTTTTATGCAGTCTGGAAACTGGTAACCAAAAGCATGGTAGACTTGGACCCAGTCTGTCTTTTCTTTTTCCTGGCAATTGGAAATGTAAGTGATGGAGTCTGAGATTTGCAGAGGATTGAAAGAGGGGAAGAGACAGGAATGGAGATGATAGCAAGTAAGATCACTAAAGGAACAGAGGCAAAAGCAAGAGTGTTGAAATAGTGAAAGAGGTGGGAGGCTGCACACACACTAAAATGGAGGGGGAAAAAAAAGGCTACAAATAAGATGAAACAGTACATGAATGCTTCTAACTTCTCCTTAGTGGCACCTTTTCTCCTATGTGAACAGCATTTAACAAGAATTAATACTGAAATCAATAGGAATTACTTGCAGAGTCAGGTGCTATTTGGTGTGACTAATGATGGCAGAATCAGGCCTTGCTTTCTGAAACAGAAAGCAAGATGAATGTGAAAGATGAAAATATATCACTTGGACTACACAGCAAGGAGACCCCAGATGTCCTTGTAGGCTGCACAACCCAATTATCATCATATTCCTTATTATGAGCTGGTCTGTGCTGTATTTTGCTTCCAATTACTATTATTTTGCTTCCAATTACTATTATTTTTGATGGTTGCAGAATCATTCAGCATGTATATTTTTCTTGTAACACAGGGAAATCTGGGATGTCTCAAAATTTCTAAGAAAGTTAGGAAAGGTAGATTCTTGAAACACACTCAAAACTTCTTTTAATCTTCTGAAACTCTTACACAGTCATACTTTGGCTAGCTCTATTGTCTTTGTCAGAATACATTTGGAAGAGTCAACAAATACAAGTGAATGATCAGTTCACTTTCTTCCCTCCTTACAACTAAGTAAAGAAATTTTGCCTGGGTTTCCTGGATGGGGATCTCAATTTTTAACCACATTTGTCTGAAACATTTTGCTATATTTCTTTGTTATGTATTCAGTCATCATGGTAGATGGTAGTTGCATTTGAAGACTCATTTCTTATTTTATCTTTGGAATAACCTTAATGTGTCATCTAGAGCTTCAAATATTTCTCACAGAAACGATTCCTTCCAATGAAGTAATAATGGTGTATAATTTCTGTGGTATTCAGAAGACACTGCATGCCTGAATTAACCTATGAGTTTGTGGAACAGGTGTGATTTTGAAGGGAAACAACTCTCATAGTGCAATTTTATGTAAAACTACAGCAGAAGACATTCTCTAGGAGCACACCTAGTCCACTGCAGCTGCTTCATGGAACCAGGCTAAAACTAGCCCATTTTAACCACTACCCAAAAACATGTGTAATGTGAACTCTGGGGCCTCTGCACCAGTTGTTCAGCTCTACACTATGCAGCTCTACTTCTCACTGTGTGTGAAAAGAAACAAAAGGGAGAAAATACTCAAAACCTGCTGTTACCAGAGAGAGAATCAGTTTCATTTCAGATGAGGATTCCAAGAGCTCTTTGTGGAGGATTTCTCTAGAATATTGTAGAATATTATAATCTCCAGTAGAATTTCAGAAAATGTGCTGTCTTTGCTATAGAATCCCTCAGGAAGGTTCAAAAGCCTGTAGGAAGTATATAATTTTATCAAATCATGTAAATTATTTCAGAGTAATTTCTATAGGAAATAACTGATAGTATCCTTATTAAATCCTTCAGGACTTTTCCGTAAGGGAGGGATTTCTGTACTTTGGAGATGAAGCTACAGCATTTTATTAACTCTGCTGAGTGTATGCACCTAATACTTAAGCAGATTAATAACGTGTGTGGCAGAGATCTTGGGGCAACTTCACAGGGTCAGCAAGAATAATAGTTAGCTGGCAATACAGCCACAGCATTGAGCCTTTAATTATAAATCGTTTATTACAGTAAAAGGTATAAGATGGTATAAGAATATTTGTAATAGTAGTGGTTTTTACCCAAAATGACATTTTCATTTTATTGTTTTCATCCCGTATTTGGCTTTCAGAACAGGAGAAACAGTAGGAAAACCTTGTAAATTGTCCATTTCAGAGCTCAAATCTTCAACCCTTTATTTTTCTAGTCCTTGAAATAACGTGAAGAAACTGTCAGAGAATTAAGGATACTGTTTTTCTGCTAGTATCTGTACAAAAAGAGTGTCATTGTGCACTTAGATATTTGTGGTTTTTTGCATAATTCCTGGGAGTCAAAAACAAACCTTAGAAACAATCACTTCCCTACAACCTGTTACATTGACTCCCTAATGTCTAGTTATTTGGGGGCATCTCCCTGACAAACTCCTTCTGTCTACTTCTACAGGCAAACTGAAGTGTGCTTAGGGGTTTAGACACTAGCATGGCTCTTCCACTTGGATATGGCACCCGATAGCAGCATGAAATGTTGAGCAAGCACTGGATACTTCATACTTTTCATTTAATGAACTGTTTCTTCATTATTTTGCAAAGCCTGCATAAGACGTTTTTATGGTTTAAAAAGTGCCCTGCATCCTACTTCATAGGAAGGGGACCTCATTTAGATTAACCTGTGACTTCAACAGCAGGTGGTAGAAAGAACCAACTGCTTCAATTACTGCTTTTGCGCATGACTTTCATGTGTTGCTAAGATTATCAGAGGAACCTGATTACATCCCTTTAGACACTATTGTTGGCACAATGATTAAGCTGTTATTTTTTCTCCTTCTTTTTTTTCCTTTTTTTTTTTTTTTCTTTTTTTTTCCTTTTCTTTCTTTTTTAGACTGGAAACCTAAAGAGCTTTTTGGCATGAAGCAAAAGCACTGTGTATAGAGATCAGTAAGATAGTGAGTATCATTGCCCTGTAGCTTATCTCCACATATACAGCTCCCTGGTGGATCCCTATGATAAACATTATTGGAACAATTAGCTGCTGCTGACATAGAATCCAGACACAATGGCAATGGCCAGCAGCACCGAGCCAAAAATCACAGAGCCAAAACCCATAAAAAAGCAACACCAAGCTACTCTCCCCATTCAACTGCTGTCATAAAACCCTCCCAGTGCTATGTTTGCATAGCTGGCTTCACCGATATGGCACCGAAACACAAAAGGAGAAGCTGCAGCACTTGTCTTTGTTTAGCTGAAATTACAAGTCACTGAATTAGTATGTCATCTTTATTGCGCTGTCATGCAGCGGAGGTGAGGAAGGCTCTCTGTAATGGATGGAAGAGTTTGATGGCCTAAGAGACAGGCTCACAGATGGTTGTTGATATAAAACAGTTTGCCCTTTTTTTCTTTCCTTAAAAAAAAGGGGGGGAAAAAAGGGCTGAATGGAATAAGTCTCTGCTGATCTGAGTAGCTGTAACTAACAATATTTATGTAAGGCTGATCTCGGAGGAGTCTAGGGCTAGAAGGTGAACCAAGAGTCTTTCTAAAGATTAGGATTCAGAAGTGCATGCTAAGCCATTTAAAAAATTTAAATATCAGTGAGGCAGCATGACCTGAAAGGTGAAGCGGGAAAGGTCTCGCTGGAAAGAAGCTGTTGCCACTACCCTTGTGTGGGGGAAGGTACCCTTGTGTGATTCTGCAGCTGCAGCAGGATTCTCATCAGCAGAATCAATGGAGATGCAAAACAAACTCAGGAGAAGAAGAAACAATTTGTACATTTTAAGGAGCACTGTGATATTTTCTTTCCTTTTTTCTTTAAACAGAAGGAAGGGAAAGGTATTGCCAATCAAAGTTCGTTATTATGGTCTAAGATGAGTGCTCAACTGTGTGTAAACTCCTGTTTGCCTGAAACACAAGACCACCATTCACACAGTGCATTTTTCTATGCAGTTTTCTCCAGGTGATCCTACTGTTGTTTTTAAAAAAATATGTTAGAACTAAACATTACTCACATTACTGAAGGCCCTTTTCCTTTTTACATTATCCTTGGCAGTCTGGTTGTTTTTTTTTTTTCACCAGGTCAGTCTTTTTAAGAAGCATGAAGCAAAGGCTGGCTATTCAAGCCCTTGCTGAAATTGTCCAACATCTCTATTACAAAGTTGCCAGGACTTTAAATTAAAGAGTTCTGTACTGTCTGCTCCTGCCCTTCCCTCCCTGCTAGTTTCCTTCCCATGTCTTAACAGTATGGGATCCCTCCCTAGTCAGAAGTGTTATAGTAATTTGGTGAAAGCTGGTTCAGAGGGAAGGTGCCACAGGAAGGGGCCACCCGAGACAAGGGATGCATCCCCACGTGAGTTCAGGCTAGGATGTAAGAGGAAGGGCCACAGAGCACTCCTCCAGCCTTCTCCTACACCACATTTCTCTGCTTTCTATTTACACAGTTTCTCCCTTATTCTCATGAAAAGAAGAAAACCAGTTTTTTCATACTCCCAACACTATCAATGAGGTGATTACTCACAACATCAGTGGTGGTGGTTTATTCCAAGTGGTGGTGGTGGCGTTTGTAGAAATTTCAGAAAACCAGTTGTCATTTCAAAATGCCACACTTCTGTTGCTTTTTCCTCACCCTGCTGTATCCACAGCTTTGCTTTAAAGAAAGCAGGCCGGAATGCTTTAAATAAAAACACTCCTCTGTGCTATTGTTTCTTCCTTCCTCCCTGGGACAGTGAAAGGCCACTAAGGCCTGTTTTCAGGGCTCTCCCTATAAAGGTAAGCAGACACAAGAGTTATTGAGGGGGAGCACATCTGGCAGGGTTAGCACTTTGAGGCCTCTGAGATACAGAATCATGACATGACAGGAAAATGTATTTTGACACGAGTTGCTTTAAGTGGGATCTGACACTTCTCAGGAGAAAATGTTTTTGGTTTCATGTTTCCTGAAATAAATCTTTACCTCTGGGTTGGAAAAATGAGTAATTTGGAAGCCACCTTGATACTTCATGAAATTTGTGAATATTGTGCCGTATACAACGGTGCAACAAGCCAGATGTCTTTGTTGTTTAAAATCAAAATTAATGCCTGCATTAAGCTGTATAAATGTTTTTTTTATTTCAACCAAACACCAGGAGTTTTGGTTATTTGGTTTAGCATGTTTTAGTTATGACTTTTTTCCCACTGACAGTGTGCAGCACACTCAGATTTCCAGACATTTCTATGTACATTGTTGAAATGCTAACACAGATCACCCCACAAGAATGTGTTTTTTGTGTTTGACTCAAGTGAAACCTACAGTAAGAGATGAAACAAATGAACAGGGAAGCTCTCATTCTTAGTTGCTTTTTTTTCCTTATAATGCAGTTTAATGTATCTATCAAAAAGTACACTGTATTATACAATTCAGAATTAAGACATATGAGTGTCATCTTAAAAAATTCCTCTGAGATACAGTCTTCAGTTTCAACTGAGAAATCTATCCAATATCAATGACCTTTCCATTTAAGGAATCCTTAATGTGGTTAACTAGATACGATATACTTTGGGAATGCTTTTTATTGCATACATTTGAATTAAGAGACACACCTTGTGGGAAGAAAATGATGAAACAGCAGCACTGTTGAGGGTTAAAGATGAATGATGGCCTTTAAGACATTTGTTGTGGTTAAACACAAAGTAAGAGGTATTGTCATATTCAGGCCCTCAGTGTCATTAAGGCTTAAGAAATGAGGACTGAATTCAGTCCCACTTAAATCAATGGGAATTTCGGCTGCTACTGCTGCAGCTGCATTTGAATCACTATGTCTAAATGGGCTCTTTTTTAATCATAAAATGCTTTCAGTCATAACAGTATGTATTAATCCTTCTCATTAATTCTTAGAGGCTTGTGTATCGGGCCACTTTAGATAGCGTGACTCGTCTGGAAAACAAAGAAAAGCTGGGTGGAGATTTGGTGTTTTGTGAATTACATATTTCTTAGGGTTTTTTTGGTGGTGTTTTTCATTTGCTCATAACTTTGTGGGAATATTTGGAATATCACCTATAGGGAAGTCAAAGCAAACAGTTTTTCCGAGTGTCTGCCTCCTTCTCATCAGTCCCATTTTAGTGTAATTTGATGTTTTTTGTAACTCATCATATCAATGAACAGAGATGACTGATGTTGTGTATGGGACAAATCTATTTTCATATCAGTAACTGACTGAAGCATTAGCTTCTTAGCATTACTTCTTGCCTCCCCTCCAGTTCTGACACCCTTTTCCTACACTATTAATGTCACATTTCCTTTGTAGCTCTACCCCTTCCCTTGGCTCTGCTGCACTTCTCTTGCAGCCTTCACCCTTGACTTTGCTGCCAGCCTTGCCAGGGAGAAACATTCTGCTGGGATAAACTGTTAGTGATGTATGTAAAGCCTTAATTTATACCTTCTTTTAAGATAAGCCCCAAATACATGGATTGTTACTAGATACTAATTAAGAAAAAACAATCAACCAAACAAAAAATATGGAATCCAGAAGTGACTTGCTGTTAGTGACTCAGTTTGCTACCAAGTAATGCCTCATTCTGAGCAATATTTTTGCCCCCAAATTTACACTGGCAACATACTGCTTCAGTATCAAACTCCTTTTGAGCACATTTTACCTCAATAAAAACTGCTACATTATTTGGCCCTAGGAAGTTATGGAGTAGACTGAGCCAACATCTTTGCTTTGGTGGTGACGTTTGGTTATTTTTCAAGTAACCTACTAAATAATTTTAATAATTATTGTTATAGCTATCTATATCTATGTGTTATTCAATAAGATTTTTTTGAACTTTGTTCATCTAACACAGTTGAGATTCACCTAATAAATCTTATATTGGTTAGATTAGACACTCTATGATTAGCCAGCTGCTTTCAGTATCACTTGCTTCTTTTTTCCAGCTTTTGCTAGATTGTACTCTTAATGCTGGAACTATTCCTAAGCAAACTTCCAAAATTATTTCTCTATAACAATGCACTGTGAAATCTACTGGGTTTTTTTCTGCTTGGGTTCAGCTAAACCCCAGTTTTTGGAGGCTAGCAGGTTTTATTTATTAAACTGACCTTGAATTTTCTGTAAAGGATTTAGTTTTGATTCACTGATTTCTTACATTAAGCATGTCTTAGTGTTATTTAATGCTTCAATTTTACTGCTGTTTCCTACATGTCATTCATCTGGAATATTTCCAGGACTTGCCATGTAGAGCACTGTTCCTTCCCTTCTGGCTGCTTCTACCTGGAGGTGGTCATGCACTAGGGACTGATTCTGGGAGCACAAGCACTTCTGCACTGTCGTTTTGAACAGGAGCCAGACATTTCCCTGCTAAATTCTGAACTTAAAGTTGGCAGTTCCAGGGTACAGGGTTTTTATAGTGATGACGACTTGATCCAACAAATTAGCTGTCTGATATACAGCAGACTTAAAATATTTAGGTTTAATGCAGTATGCTTGGATTTCAGCCTAAACTTTTGCCCATCTCCAGAACTGGGATGTGCCCTTAGGATTTATCACCCACTATAGCTCTGTTAAGTTTCCATCACCAGGTTTATTTGAAAAAAAAACACCCAAATTTTTGGCCAACTTGACATAATTTCTGCCTATATAATAATGCTCACTACTATATATGGATGTTTTTTTTCTGGCTGTTTACTTTTTTCTGTGTCTTTAAGAAAATACTGACAGAGCAAAGCTTACTCTAAATCAGCTTATACCTTGCAGTTTGTGAGCAGATGACATAGATGTCCAAGGATGTGATAGGGATCAGCTCACACACTTTTCAGCTGAGCATATGTGTAAAAACAAAAACAAACCTTACTTTTTTTCTTAGAAAGCACCACGTATTTCAGGCAGTTAGGCAGTAACAGATGTTGGAGACTCAGTAGGAAGCTAGATGTATGCTGGGATGTCACTCAACTCCCCTTAACAAGCTGCTGTGTTGGAGAACCAGTCTCCATATAGGCTCTGCTTAGTGTCTCAGAAATAAGATGACACTAAAATAACCAGCTTCCCATGAATACCAAGTCTCTCTTTTAAAGAATATACTACTTGGGGGCTGTGGGGAGAGGCGGGGGAAGTGTGTGGAGAGACTGTATATATAACTTTGCCTACAAAGGTATCGCATGAGGGAAAGACTCTTTGTTGTAATTTAAGTAGTTTTTAACAGTGTCAGGATTACTTTTGTTATAGAAGCATTTCATTGAGAATTGTTATGAAATATGATCCCTCCACATTTCTGATTGACATCGTTTTAGGTAACATGCTGTGCCATATCAATAAAGATCTACCTAGCATTAAATAACTGCATTTGAAGATGGATATTCTCCATATTTGAGAAGCTGGTACAAGCATATTAATTCACTCTAAGGCCAAAGAAAGACATACCACTTACTTATGATGCAGGAGTAAAGTAGCAGCACCATACCTATTTCAGAAAGTACAAATATAATACTAAACTCAGCTGAATTATACAGTGTAAGCCAGGCCAAGGAAAGGAGACTGCATATGGCATTAACAAATCTTATTGTCAATACAAAATATGCTTTCATGCCTGTTATGGTAATGAGTAAGGTCATACCTGGCCACATCAAAGTAGCCTGAAGAGTATAATTGACAGGTATCTATCGAGCTTCAAGAGACTGAGCACAGTGACACTGGGGGACTCAGAAGTATCTGAGTACTGAGGGTCATACAAGGACTTTCAAAAGCCTGAGAAAGGTGCAGGACTCTGGAAATCCCAGCATCATATTTTCAAATTTTCTTTCAGACACTTCAATTGTTTGGACCTATCTCTGCCACTGGGGATTCTGAGATACGTGTTTTTGAACAATTTAGCTTTGATTTTGCTGTGGTATTTTCTTGTTTTTCAAATAAACATTGATTTACTGAAGGTACATTTGGATCTTAAGGCTGTTTGGGTGAATATTTACTATAATCTGGTCCTCAGGACAAAGGAAACAAACTTTTCACCTTAGGCAAAAGGCAGAAGAGAGGACTGACGGTATCTGACCTGGGGCACTTTGTCACAGGTGCTGAAGGTGTCACCAAAAGGCTGACTGAAGTCAGTGACATGCAAGAAGGTGGCTGGGGGACCACAAGGGATAACAAGATTAGGGTTTTTTGTGGTTATCACTCACAGACTTCTTCCCTCAGTAATCACAAAGGTATCAGCAGTTCTGGCATGGGATGAAGCGGAAAGTCACTAAAAGTTTCTTGGGATGACAGAGGTGGGTTTTGTCTGCAAACTTCTATAATCCCTAATGCAGGACAACTTGCAGAGCCCAAATAGTTTTGTACTTTTTTTTCCCTCCTCTTTCCCCCCACCCCCCACAGTTGCCAATATTTTAAAAGACATTTCCGAAAGTAATGGGGAGTGGGTGTCGGAGAGTTGTATTTGCTTTATAGTCAACTTTACATATAACAAATGAGCATTCCATTTCTCCTGGGAAATAAGTAAATTGTATTGAAATTGAAACAGTGGCAGAAAAGGAGTAAGTGGTTTGACTTGAACCACAGAGGGAGATTACAAAAGAACAGAGATTAAAATGCAGAAAGCCTTACATCATGCCAGAGCTTTGTGTGCTGTACCCCCCTCTCTTGCTGCAAGGAACTGCTGCTTCTTTCTTCTGGGGCAAACGAAATGGCTGCTGGAAAATTGGATCCTGTGAACAATCACAAACCATCACACTACCAGATTTCTGGACCCAGGGAATAGTTTGGGGTTGTTTGTTTTTTTGGATTGAATTTAAAAAATATTTTCTTATTACTTATCTTTATTGTAAAATATTCTTTACTCAAATAGAGTGTTTTCTCAGAACTATGTCTGAGACTATAGATTCCTACACCCAGTTAATATTTTTCCACTTATCATATACAAAAAATCCTCACCCATTGTCCCTTTGCCCACTGCTATCTCCAGATTAATTGTAGATGATACACTGGCTGAGTAATAAACTCATAGAGAAAGAACTGGTAACACAGTTACTGTGCACTTATTCAGAAAATGTTTTTTTCTAATTTATTATTGATTGAAATCCAGTGAAATCTTTTTCACTAGCTGATACTGTATTGTGCTCTATCAAGCTGTATCTTCTTCCACACAGTCACATTGATTCAAAAATAAGAAGGATGTCAAAAGACTCCTGAACAAAATATTCCCTTTGTATCTACTAGGGGATTTAACTAAAATCTAGGCAGCAGGTTTTATGGCTTTCAGAAGGTATCTATGTGTTTATTAAATGTTGATGCTTTGGAAAGCTCTAACTGAAAATATTCATGTTTTATGAGGTGCTTTGATTATGCAAACAAAAAAACACGGGAAAATTATGGTTAAACTAAGGGACTGGAACACCTGTCTTATGGGGAAAGGCTAAGAGACTTGGGGCTGTTTAGTCTGGAGAAGACTGAGAGAGGATATCTGAAGGGTAGGTGTCAAGGAGGAAGGGCCAATCTCTTTTCAGTCATGACCTGTGGTAGATTGAGGGGCAATGGATGCAAACTGGAACACAGGAATTTCACCTGAGCATGAGGAAAAACTCCTTTACTGTGAGGGTTTACAGAGCACTGAGACAGGCTGCCCAGAGAGGTTGTGGAGTCTCCTTCTCTGGAGACTTTCAAGACCCATTTGGATCTGCTTCTGAGTGACCTGCCCTAGATTCTGTGATGGTGCTTTGGCAGGGGCGTTGGACTGGGTGTCCTCCAGAGGTGCCTTCCAACCCCTAATCTTCTATTATTCTATGATTCTGTGAAATGTAAGGATTTTTATTCATTTGGGATAGTAATATATACTGAGTGTTTTAAAACAAAAGTTTGAACCAGAACTTTTTTAAAAAGTGGAATTAAATTTGTTTTACATTTTCTTTAAACTGCCACATTTTTCCAGGTTTTTTTTTTGTATTTGGCAAACACACTGAATAATTTAGGAATTGAGTAATTTAGGAATGAGATGGACTGGTTTAATTTAGAATTTTAGAATAAAAATAGCTTAAAAACATGGACTTAAACCAACTACCTTTATGCATAGGCTGTGTGAACAGGCTTGTAGACCATGGTTAGACTCTCTGCAACTCCATTTTCATTACAGATGTAAGTTATTCTCAAAATGGCATTACTTTAAAATATAATGATATTGTGTGATAATGAGTTCTACAGGTGCAAATTACTGTGCTCCAAGGAGTAGATGTATTTGAAAAATGATCATGTTAATTTTTGCTTTTCAGAGCCATTGAATGTTCCATTCATTCCTTTATTGTGAACAAGTGTAAATAAAGTTCCTTACTTGCCTTCCCTGTAGCATTCAGAATTTTCTGTGAGTTTAATCTGCTCCCATCCACTAAAAGTCAGTTTCTTACCTATCTTTTCACACAGTCTTTGCATCTCTTTGCCATTATAAAGTGCTGAGTATCTCCCCTGCTGCTCCCAGTTGTTCACTGCAAAGTTCTTTGCCCAGGAATGGTTGGGTCTAAAACCAATACTTTCCTCAAGGATGTAAACTGATTTATGAAATAGGATAGGAACGAAAATTAACATGAAATGGTAGAAAACAGCCATATAATTATTACCACTACCGTTATTTTATCATTTTCACTGTTATTTCTTATTTTTGCACTTATGCATACATTTACCTTGAGCTTTTTAGATAATACCTTAGGTTTTATCTTAAGTGATTACAGCTAATTTAGAATGTGGAAAAATACACATTTTCATCCATGATCTTTGAGATCTTCAGAAGAATATTCCAAATGGGTACATCATTGCAGTAATGGGTAAGATGAGCCAAGTCAAGAACCTCTGGTAAATAAATAAACCATATTAAATGAGATATAAAATAGACTCTGTCACTTGAGTGGCTTATTCAGCAGCCTCAGGGACAGGGACAGGCTCTGACTCACAGCTGTGTGACACATTAGGCTGGAAGGCCATGCACCTTCCTGTGGTGCTGGCTGGCTAGAAAGGGATCTTGAGATCCTGCTCAGGGGGTCTCATGCATCTTCCCATGTCGACTGAAGGACACAGTTCACCTCCTACCACCGCCTCACACCCTCGGTGCACAAAAGCTTCTTAGGTCAGCATCCTACTTAAATCTGAACCTTATAGCCAAAGGGCTACATTTTTAAAATACTGTTTGACCACAGTTATTCTAAAAAGCAAAAGTGTTTGTGCTCAAGTTCTTATCTCTTTTAACAAAAGAGAAACTGGTATGTAGTGATCACCTAAACCAGAAAGACTGAATTATTATCCTAGTAACCCTTGAAGTAATTTAACACCTCTTCAAAACTCTTTTGTGAGGGATGGTGTTGCTGGGGAAAAGCCTGCTAGACAGAAACTCTTTCATAAAACTCTAAACTCACTGAAGAAAGTCCAGAGAAGAGCAAACAGGCTGCTGAAGAGGCTGGAAAACAAGTCCTGTGAGGAGAGGTTGAAGGAGTTAGGATTGTTAAGTTCGCAGAAGAGGAGGCTGAGGGGAGACCTAATAGCTCTCTACAACTACCTGAAAGAAGGTTGTAGGGAGGTGGATGTTGGCCCTTTTTCTTCTAAGTGAATAACGACAGGAGCAGAGGAGATGGTCTGAAGTTGCAGAAGGGAATATTCAGATTGGATATTAGGAAGAATTTCTAGACTGAAACAGTGGTCAGGCGCTGGAACAGCCTGCTCAGGGAGGTGATGAAGTCACCATCCCTGGAGGTATTTAAAAACCATATAGATGAAGCACTTCAGGACATGCTCCAGTGAGCATTTTTAAAGTTTGTCTGTTTGGGGGTTTTTTGTTGTGTTGTTTTTTTTTTTGAGGGGCAGGGATGTAGATGGTTGGACATGATGATCTTAGAGGTATTTTGCAACCATGACAATTTTATGTGATTCTGTGTAAACATAAGAAACATATAGAGGTTTTCAAACCTTTCAAAGGAAAATTGGAATCCAATTGATGTCCAGAATAAAGATGAGCTGTTCTTTTTCTCTCATGTTAATGCAGATGATAATTCCCTGAGACTTACTTGCAAGGGATGAAGGTATGAATAGCTGCACCGTCATCTCCTTCCACCCTTGGTTTTATTCTGAGTCTTAACTTTAAAGATAGAGCCTGTTTTATTCTGTAGAAATAAGTGGGAATGTTAGAAAAGGCTAAATATCATCATAAACCAAAACATTATGATATCAGAAACCCTTAGGAGCAACACTAATGCTTTTAAATGAAGGTTTTATTTGCCTCTGAGCTGCAAAAGGAAGTCACTAATGAGATGTCATTTACATTCTAACACCTGTTAAATGGCACTTTTCTCTTTCCCCAAAGAGAGAGATGTTTATGAATGTTTGCAGTTTTCTGAGTGTATCTGCAAGAATTATATTTTCATAAACAATGTTGTATTTTTTTCCTGTATATACTTTAGTTACACTGGAACAACATAAGGAAATAGCAGGAGCTTTTTTGGTTTTATTAGATTTATTCGTCGTTGTTATATAAATCTAACACGAAGTGTCTGGCTTACAAAGAAATTTCATTAATCAGGATTTAACACAATTGCGTATTTAGGATGTGATTTGCAGCAGTTACAGTGCAAGAACTGTATGTAATTATACCTCCATTTAAATGAAAATTAAAAGCTTGTGTTGTAGCAGAGTACACATGTTGAATATATTGCTTTACAGAGTAAGCCCTCCAAAGCAAAACACCTGGAAGTCAGGTTTCAGTTGGTTCTGTCAGAAAACTGCTGCATTCTGTGACTTTTAAGATTGGGACTTGCATTAAGACTGACCAGAGGGAAAGATGGGAAATTATGGGCAAGCAACCGATCTATAACAATACAAGTTGATATGCTTTTGTTAGATAAGCATAATGCAAGTTTCTTTCAATCATTTCTAAAGTAGTTTGGTGTATAAATTAACTCATTCTGTTATTATAAAAAGGCAAAATCCACAGAGGTCTGTGCTGGAAATAAGTTCTGCAGAGGAATTTGAAGAAGGAATTAAATTAGTATTAGAATTAGAATTAAGTAAACAAATTTTAGGGAGCCAGTGCACCAAACACTATGAACAACTTCAGTGGGTGCCCTGTGGACTACGTTTCTAACTCAGTAAGTGTAAGATTCCCTTAGAGTTCTTTGTTTCCCAATCCCTGTTCCAGGGCCTGCAGTTTGCATATGTGCTGCTTGTCTTCCTGATGTAGCTCCTCACATGCCTCGTACAATTGGGTGGCACCTCTGAAATCTTGTGTGTGGGAGAGCAGAGGCGTGCTGGCTCTGAGCACACCCTCAGTATGAGGTCCTCTCTATTGGCCCAGTGCCATTTCATCAATTTGGCTTCCCCTGTCCAGTTCAGAGGCAGTATGGCCCCAGCACATGACAAAGGATGTCAGAAGGCAAAAGCACAGCTGAAATGTCTGGTTCTTTCACAAACTGAGATGTCTCAGCTTGGTGGGGTATGGTGCCAGACTGGAAGCCAATCCCAGAACCAACAGGAGGGGTCGAAATAACATTTAGATCTTCTAAATCATAATTAGGTGCTTTACTCATGAGGTGTAAAAACAGGAGAAGGCACTGACTGCTGTAGTCAACAATCAAAAACTGTCTTCTTCAGCCAGAGGAATGTATGACTCAGCACAGTCTCTCTGGGAACATTCTGCCAGGGCAGAAGCTACCAGTGGAAGTGAGCTGACAGAGCATAATGTGCAAATCATGTTGAGGGTGAATTAAGCTCTGGGTTTTGTAAAACAGTTCCTGAAATTACAGGACTTAGGCATTTTAAGCTCCTTTTCAATTGCATAGTACTAAGACTTTAAATGTTGATGATTCTGCAACGCTGTGAACATTATTCGTGTCAGTAGGTCTTAAGCAGTGGTTTAGGTTTTTCAAAAAGGTTTTAGTATCCATATGTCAACCACAGATGTTCCTTGGGATTCAGCTTTCCTTGAGAAAGGCCCACATAAGTTGACAGTGTCCCTTTCAACATGCTAGATTTGTGACAAAAGAAAGCATTATTTGTAAGTTAGAGTCAAAATAATGACAAGCCTTTGAAAGAAGGTAAGAACAAGTCCTTGTGTTAAGTATAGTTAAGTTTCCTTTTGGATTTAACCTGAATGAATCAGATTATTTTGAAGAGGAGGATGACTGAGTTTGTTTGAAAGCCAAAGAACCTGAGCTTTACAGCCCAAATATTCTATAGTTTCAGGAAGGGAAATATTTTTTTTAAGATTTGACTGTATCTTTCTGAGAAATAACCCTAAGTTTTAGTTCATGAGCCATCTTCCCTCCTATATTTCTCCCTATAATATCATTGCCTCTCTCCCCCTCAAACTCAATGCATTTTCTGGAATACGTTAGTCTCCAATGTTCTGCTTGGAGAGCAGAGGGATGGTTTTGTTTAAAATTTACAGCAGCTTTAAATTTTCTTGTATGTTAAAGGGACTTGTTTTCTCTTGCTTACCTTACGTCTGGAAACATTATTTAGAAAAGTTTGCAGTCTAGAGAACATGAGCTTAATCAGCCTGCTCTGTAATTACTCACCAGCTGCATTCACCCTGGATGATATATACCTTACATGGTGCTAGAAGAAATAAGTATATTCATTTCCTATCCAGCTCCCACCTTGCATTATAAAAGCCAAATATCCATTCTGTAAATAGAGATGAATCAGCAATCCATATAATATCTATTCATCATACATATTTCACAAGGAGGATATTGTGGTGGCTGAAAAGTTCTTACAAAAATAATATGGAAATCCGGAACTTGATGTGGAGTGTCAGAGAGCTTCTTACTATTATTTACCTTATCAGCTTTTGCTTTCTGAAATCAATGGAAGGGCATCAAGTTCAGCTAATCCATATTTCTGAGTATGAAATTGAATTTATAGTCTGTAGTATGTTGACTACCGCTCGCATTTAAGGCATAATTGATTTTTATTGAAAAGCCAGCAGGCACATCAAAAATTTCCACAAACCAGGAGGATGTTAAATTTTACCCTGTTTAGATAATAGTGTTGCTTTATTTATCCTTTAAAATGAAACTTTTATATTTATATCAGCAAATGTTGTGGAAGTATAACTAATGCCTTGTGAAACCATCAGTCCATAGTTCTGTTAAACTCCACAGTAAGGAAATAAGCAGCTTTTCTGTTCCTTAGGTAAATGTCTATGGTTGGTTTGTTTTAAGAATGAATGGAATAATAAATCTGTGCAAAAGATAGCACTTCATGTCATGTACTAAAGTTATTTTTCTTCATTCTAGTAACTAGTTTGTGCAATTACTTTTTTCTGTCTTCTTTTCCTTTCCTTCTCTCCATACTTGGCACCGTTTATTTAACTCTCATACTTTTAAACACAGGGCTGTACTTTTGTATCTGCTTCTAATTGGCAGATAGCAGACTGATCCATGTTCAGATTTTTAGTTTCCAAGGCATTAACTTCATTTCCTTCAATTATAAAGATGATCTTAATCATAGACCAGATATGAGTATCAACAAATGCTTTGTGGCAGGTTTCTTTTCAACCAATTAAGCAATTAAACAGGTTTTATTTCACTTCCCTCAGTAGGATATCCTAGATATTTGTGTACATCCCTCCACGTTGCTTGCTGAATCTCCTCAGTGCATGTTTTTCATAAGATTTCTTTGAACCAAAGACAGAAAAGTCAGGTTGCCCTGCACAGGTGATACACTACAGTAAATAACAGAGCTGAGAATTTTGAAAAATCAGGCAATGAGATATATATATATACATATGTGTGTGACTCCAGAGTGTTCAAAACAATTTATCAAATGCACAGAAATACCAAACTTAAAGAGATTATACATCAGCTCCTTAGTGTAAAAGTATCAGGAAGAAATGCTCTACCTTTTTCAAAGGCAGGTATAATCAAATACGTGTGCAACAGGTGCAGGCACAAATCCAATTAATAAGTAACAAGATTTGTGCCTGTTCCTCTCTACTATCACTTCCACACTTTACCAAAAACTGTCTATAGATACTCATACTTTTTTTTATTTTTCTCCTTGTTGCCCATAGCATTTTGTACGTGCTTGTATTTTCTCTGTTATGGGATTCTTAATGAAAGCAACTGTTTTCTTTCTGAAATATGACAGGTTGTAGTAAAAAAATAGCTTGTAACTAATATAAATATGTCACATGCCAGTAATACACAAGCCACTAGAAAGGCAGGATATTCTTGAGTAGTTATCATAGAATTGTCAGAGTTGGAAGGCACCTCTAGAGATCATCTAGTCTGACTCCTCCACTATATCAGGATCACCCAGAGCACATTACTCAGGACTGCATCCAGGTAGGTCTTCAATATGTCCAGAGAAGGGGACTCCAAAACAAATCTGGACAGCCTGTTCCAGTGCTTTGTCACCCTCAACATAAAGAGGGTAGCCAAGCTCAGTCATGGATGCTATGATTAGCCACATGGTTTTAATTGGTAGTTTGGGGTCTCTATCTGCTTGGACTGCTGCAACTTACTTTGTTTAAGACAAAGTAGAATATTTTGTGAGATATTTCATTCTGAAACCAATCCCAAATTGTAGTGTGGGCCAGGTAACAACAGTTTGGTTACTGCTATTCTCCACAGGGCACTTCCCAACCACAGCAACGTCTTCAACCTTCACCCATGCTTTAAAGTACATCTCAGGGATTGCAACATATATACTGACTTTGATGAGATGAAAACACCAGTTTGATGGCTGTGAGACAACCCTCACATAATTTCCAGATGTTATGAACTCAGAAAAAGCAGACATACGGAATAATTGTACTTCTTAGCACTGGAAGAGCCGCTTGAGGCACACAGGAGTCCCAGTGCCAAGTAAAGAGCAGTGGAAGTGTGTTCACTGCTCTGCCACAGAGTGATTCAGAGCTGAGCAGTGGGGCTGTGAACCTGTCTGTACCACCTGGCCATCCCTCCCCTCAGTTGTTCAGCAGAGACCAGGCCAAGAGGTGTTATACCTGCCCTGGTAACTGAAAGCATCATTTATTTCTTTACTGTGCACTTTCCTTCCTAGACATTCTTACCCTTGCACACTGATCATGCACCATTGTTCTATCATTGTTCACCTTTAAGGCAACCACAGCACTCTTCATTTCTGCTCAATAGTGTTTTCACAGCACTGTTTACAGTCCAAGATACAGTTAGAATAAATTTATAGATACACATAATTGAAAGACTGGTTCCTGCCTAAAATTGAGAGTAGCCAAAGGGTGAGAAGAGACAAGAGAAGACAAGTCAGAACCTCAAATAAAAAAATGAAAATGGAATTTTCACTATTTTCACATATGATGTCCAAGTGTACTTTCCAGGATACTTTCTAAGGAATTTTTACTGTGAACTCTTGCATGAAAACTGTTAAAGGAATTTAGGCTCTTGAAGTTAAACTTCATTTCATTGGCCTGGATTCATTTTGCTTAATTTTAAACTCCCAAATAAAAGAGGATTTTTATTTTTTTTTCAAAGAGAAGAGACTCTTTTCAAAGACCATGTCCCAAAATTAGTGTTCATTATTCTGTGCTATTTTCTCTTCAAGTTTTCTGAAAAAGAGACTTTTTTTTGTGCAGGTGTTTAAATGCTTAAGCAAACTGATTAAGGAAAGAAAATCTTCATGATTGCTACCAATTTTAAGTAAGCTTTAAAAGTCTGGTAATTCAGGAATGTCATCTTGAAAAGAAACAACAAATGCAATTTATCACATGTGTAGTACCAAGTCTGTGAGGAATGAAAGATCAGTTTGTCTATCACTAATGCTACATGCTCTGTGTCTTAAGAGTCTCATCCTTCAAGTTCGCATACATATTTAGGAAAAGTATGCAAATTTACATGAAAATTCCCTGGAGTATTGTATGGACAAATCTTGCCCATTAATGGACTCATAATGTCTATTCTCATATGAAAGATACAAAGGATATTGTTCACAAGTACTGAGATGGGAACAACTCCATTACAAATACACGTAATATGCTGAAACTAAGCAGGGCCTGCATTCATTTATGAATACAATGTAAATTTATCATTGTAACGATTTTGAATAAAAGGGAGAATTTATTTGCATTCACATTCACTGCAGAGATCTGAAAATTACTTATGCTGTGAATTTGGGCCCATAATTAGAGGAAATTTTCTGGTTTTAAAGAATTTTCTGGTTTTGAAGAATTAGATGGCTGTTGATTACAAAATCTAATGACATTGGTGGAGATGGGAGTGTGAACGTGTTTATGGGAGAATGACAGATATTGGAGATTTGATGCTGAAACAAATGAGCCTTTTCTCCATCCCATCATTCCTTTATTTATGATCTTCCTTTTAGAACTTCTAATCACTAAAAAGGATCTTGCTTAAATTCTCCCTGCTGTCCTCAGTTAATTTTTCTACTATATACAGAATCATTAATACAAAAATACTGTCTCAATTATTTTTACTTTCTGATTTGGAACACAGGTTTTTGGTATGGATAATTTTGTGTATTTAGTAATCAGACTAACTCAGTGTCAGATTTTAATTTATCATGAAGGGGAGGTTGAACTGAAATATTAAATGAAATTGCTGAAAGCACCATAATTTGGATTATTTGTTTGTTTGTTTGCTCCTACTGACCTACACTACTGCTACTCTTAAAAACAAAACCAAAACAAAAACCAAAAACAAAAGAAAAAAAATAGTCCTTTGTATTACTTTTTAGTGGTAAAATGTTAGAGGCTGACCAGATCTATTTGCACCATTTAAATTGTACTGTTTACACATGTCCATACACAGTCATATAGACATAACATACGTTTTTCATTTTCCCCAAAAAACAGAAAGAACTAACTTCATATGAACTTTCAGTTATACAGGAGGGTCTTTCTGCAATGAAAAGTTAACTTCAGAGGATTGTATCAGACAGAATATTCCTCAGTCACATTACAGCAATACCTACACTTTGATCTTTGCAAAAACAACTGAGCAATCATGCAGACACCTTAGTACTGTTTTTCTGAGTGTTCTTAACAGAGAAAGAAAAACGTGCAGGTCTCCAAAACTGGTAACTACATCACTAGGAGTAAAAGGCAAATATAGATTTCCTACTTCAGCTAATTTCTGCATGTATTAATTTCCCACCTGAAGGAATATAGGACTTCCTATATTCATAGCAACTTCTAAGATAAAGTTCATGAAGTTCTGTCTCTTCTTGTACATGAACTCCATGAATAAGGTAGGTTCAGGCTCTTAGGCTAAAGCCAGTTTCTGCATTCATAACTTTATGCAAAAACTGTCCATTTTTTGCTTCAGTTTCATACTGTGCTATTTCAAAATATTTGCCAGAATTACTATGCTTTAATTGAGGGGGAAAGAAAACACTCCAAATTCCTTTCAAGTCAAGCTGGTGAATAAAACTCTTGCTTGTACTGTCTCTGTGTGAGACTACATTACATTTTATGTAGCACCAAATTCAGCATTTTGGTAACACGGTTTTACACTCCTCCAAAATGACTAGGTTGCCTTAAAAATTCTTGGCTATCATAGAGCTACACAGGATAAGATGTGTGATAATGTAGAATAGAAACAACTGTAAGAGAAAGAAGATATATTACATGAAATTTGCACTGTTTAGAGATTGTATCATGTTGATCTATACTTCGCCATGCACATTTCTAGAGCCAGGATACCTTGTATTAGGCTATGTCCCTATGGATTTACTTTTTCCATAGCCAAAAGAAGAGAGCTATGCAAACAACAGAATATAGAAAAACAGTTTTCCAGTTAGAAATTATTCCCACCAGACCAAAAATCAAGATAACCACTAAAATGCACCATTCCGTTCATGAGAGGGAAAAAAAATAAGTATTAAGGAAGTTATGTTGCAAAAGAGTAAAAAAAAATAATTAGAATGGCATTTTTATTCTTATCCCCATTCTAACTACTTTGCTTAAGACTTAAGTGAGATGATGAAAGTACAATGCTATAAAGGCCCTTCCATAAATGGAAACAAATGAGCTTTTTCCTACCACAGAATTACTTAAAATCAGTCCTTCTTGTGAAGCTAATCCCCCGACAGATAAGGCTGTGAATTCCACACACACGCACTCCCCCCCCCCTTCCTACACGCTCACAGATGGGTTGCAACAGAAAGATGACAAATGAGTTGTGTTTGGTTGGATTAATGGGCATTATCATGTTAATGGATGTTTATGGTGCAGTTTGGGAGGTTCATGTGGTTTTCAAAAAGTGTTGGTGTTCTGGGTAGCTGAAGCCTGTGTATATGTGTGTGTATGTGTGCATCATTAGCCAGATTTTATGCATATTGTACATTTTTTGTGTCCTTAATGGGTCACAACTGAACTGGTTGTGGAAGTGCTGGCCTTATGCTCAGGTCTTTCATCACGTCATCAAAGTTGACAAGCAAAAGACAAAGCATCTGAGGATTGTCTTTCCACTGTCTCTGTGAATGCAGGTGCCTCATAATTCCAGGTCTACTTTGTTGCAATCACTTTTAAAATCTGACATATTGATCAGGAGTTTAGCCTGAGTAACTACTGCACATATATCAACTCCAGTTGGGGATGTCAGGTCAAATCTGTTGGCAAGATGATCTTACAGCCAACCAGGGTAATTCCTGCCTCTCAAGTAAGCTGATGATCTTAGCCTCATTTGGCAAGGACGGTGCATATTGCACCAACAAGGCATTGAAATTTTGTGCCAAGTGGGGCAGACCCTCAGGAAAACATCTAACCGAAGACCTGGACATAGAATAATCTGCTCCTCCAAGAATCAGGAGGTAACAATGAAAATGAAAATGTAAAATCACTCATAAATAAAGTCTTGGCTCCGGATTTTAAAAGTTGGGCAGGTTTGTTTCTGTTTTGTTCTTGGTTTTATTTATTTATTTCTCCTTCAAGTTTCATATTCTGTGAGAGACCAAACTTTAAAAATTCCTGTTTGCTCTCATTTTCTTCTGCCCACAAGGCTTGTTTTCCTCTTACTTGTTTTCATAGTCTTTAACTAGACCTGATAAGCTTCTTTCCTACTAGTTCTATATAAAGGAATATATATATGTCAGACACTTGTGTGTAAACTTCTGCTTAAAAACCTAAATGCTCATTTGAATGCTAAAATGCATCATTTGCATGCAGTATTGAGGGAGTTGTTCGCATAAATGTACAGTTGTGTTGACACTCAGTTTTTCTCTAAAAAGATCAGGTATTTAAAATCTGGAACTGCCATGGAATATCCTATCAGAAATAATAGCATCCCCATCAATTAATCTATTTATTGACTTAGACAGTATAAAAGAATAATGGGGCTCTGAGTTTCAATCAGAATGTGGACAATATTCTGTTTCATTTACTTCATAAGATTTCTGAGGGTTTTTCTACAATTTTCTACAATTTGAGGATTAAGACGGTGAAACTGATCTTCTGAAATCAAGACCAGAGGGTATTCTAATGTACTGAAATTGTATTTGCCATTTATTCAGTGTTCCTCCACTATCCAACATAAAATAATTCCTTCATATTTTTTCTTTCTTTAAAAATTCACCAAGCGTGTGTGGACCTCACAGATGCAGCTTTAATTGAAAGTAATGTCAAAACTGGTGTTTTGATCTGTTTCCTTTCTTTTGACATTCTCTGTTTTAGGAATATGTTGAGTCTGTATGACCATTCTCTGCTCAGAAATTCATCTGGAAATTTACATATTTTAAAGGCTTCTTGCTCTATAATACAGCTGAGCATAACAGTGCAAGATACACAGAAACAGAGGTGTGAAAGAGAAATTTCCCAATTTCAGTCCTTAACTGAAATATAAAAAACAATTCTTCACCATCTGGGAATTGCTATACAAGGCTTTCTTCTGAATAGGCTTGCTGAAGGGGTAAAGTTCATATGATCCAGCAATGGATAGGCTGGATCTGGCTTAAAAAAAATACATAAATAAAACAAAGGAAATAATAAAGACTTTTTTTATAGCTTCATTAATTTACAGTCCCATCATTGGAATGCACAGAATGTTTCATATGTTTGGAAACATACTGAAATACTTTACATCTGAGTGGGCCTCTAAATTTGTGAAATCCAATAAATTCCATATTATTCTGCAGGATGATGAAGTCTGTCTCTGATGAAGTAAGTAATGTTCCTGCCACAGAAAGGTGTAAATCCCAGAGGAAACATAACGTATCAAGGATGCTCAGCATTTTACTGGATTACGCCCCAAAAGAAGGAAAGATAAAAGAGAAGAAGAATAATGTAAGGTAGACATTCATAAAGCTTGTCCCTTTTTTTCTTCCTTGCCCTAACAAATAAAATCACGAAATGTCTCAATCTCAGAAAAAGGTTATTAGCTGAAAATAATTTTTCTTCAAATTAAATATGAAACCACCTACTTTTAAAAATAAATTGAATCTAAATTCAGTGTACATGTAGTCTGTCATTTAAAGGACTAATTCTGACAGTTCAGTACCAGATACTGTAGCTGTGAGCACCTTTCAGGTTGTACTGGACTATTTATTCTGCGCTAATCTGTGACAACAGGAGGCACAGATAGTCCTCAGATCATATTGGTGGTGGCCACTTCCAGAACAGAAGCCATATACAAAACTCCATAAAAGCAACTTGAGCTAGAGGAGCTAAGCCTTTGTAAAAAGCAGTAATGCACGAAATATGAATTTTCTTTGTGCATGTGTTCAGGTAAATACAGGCACAGGCTGAACTTCTGCTGCCTGTGTGAGTGCTGATGACTGAGGGCACATCCACAATAGCTCATGTTCAAATCCAAACTCTCTTAGCACCCAGAAACTGTAGGAGCACGATTAATCCATAATGCAGGTGACAGGTGGGGGATCAAGAGTCCAAGGATATAACTTGCTCTCTGGCCCAGCAACCTAAACTACAATGCATAGGCAGCCTTGATCTCTCTGATCCTGCTTCTCATTTTGAACATACTGACAGCTACACTTCTTTACTTCATTGGGCAGGGGTTGGATAAAAGCAGGCTATTTCATACCACTTGTCAGGCTACTTTAGCTTGACCAAGATTATTTGAAAATCTAGTTTCAATCATTCAGATAGAAAAGTTGTGTAAGACAATTATAAATTTTAATGTTATGATAGCTCTTTAGTTGTATTTTAAAAATAAACTTTTATTTTTTATTTTGCAATTATATTTTCAATCTTTTTAAATTTACAAGCTTAAACATACAAAACAGTAAGAAAATATTTTTAAGCTAAATGTTCTTTTCAATATTCAGTTCTTTCACTGTCTAGAGGGGAAAACACATCCTCTTTGACTCAAGCTAAATAGTTTCCCTATTCACCAATCTGAAAGATCAATATTCTTTAGGATATTTATACATCACATGTAGGAAAACTATCTCTCATTGAGATGGTGAGTACCAGATAAGATATTTTAAAAAGCAATATACGGCTTTTTGTCTCTGTTTCCAAGGAATCCAGAATATCTGAGTTGATGGGTTGACTTTGCTTTCTGGGTGTAGAAGTGAAACCACCTACAAGTATAGTATTTGTGCTGTCTTCTTTGCCTTTTAAAATATATATATGTATGTATTTTACCTCCACCTGAGAAGTGTGTCAGCAGCTCACTCTCCAGTTCTGTTTTTTTTTCTGTTTTTTGGGATCATCTCACTCCTCCCACATTACTGAGCTGTGACATCTCCTTCCTTCCTTGAACAAAGTCTCCTCTTTTCTGAACTGATCTGCTGTGCACCCTACTCCACAACTGCTGTGGTATAAGAATAGGTGTAAATGCTGGAATCACCCTGGGCAGCACTGAGAGGTGCCCACTTTTAGGGACCAAAGGGGCTAGAGTGGCCTCTGGACCCCTGCAGGTTCTAGATTGTAACTGCTGAAAGACACGGTCTTGGCACTTGTCCCATGGGTCAAGCTTGCTCCAGGTGTGAAGCTGTTCTCCTGGTGACCAGGGCTACACTACATCTTGTAATAAATGTGTTTACTTTCTTTGCAAAGCAGCAGTTTTCAGTCCAGCAAGCATTGATGCTGTAGGGCGTTCTTGCCATGCCTCTTTAGAAATTGTTTTCTTGGGTCATCAAGCGAAGCTTATGTCAGGAAGATGACAATAGAATCCTATAATTTCTTATATGTTTTCAATAAATAAAGTTGAGGGTTTAATTTTGTTGCTTTTGTGAGTCCCAGAGGGTGAGGCATTCTTCTGTTCTTCCTGATAAACCAGTGATTCATGATCTCTGCTTTCCACAGGCTACAGCAATTTCTGGATGCTGCCTCTCTACACTTTGGCTTTACCAGTAGCTCATCTGCTGCTGCGTGAAGTTCAGCATCCCCAGACTTAGGTATCATTCTACTCCACCTCATCTGTGCCACGTGTGTGTAGGTGTGTGTGCATCTGAGGGTGTGTAAGAGGCATGGAGACAGAAACAAGCTACAATGAGAGACAAATACTCTACTGTGAAGTTTGAGGCAAGCAAACCAAGTGGGCTTCAGTGAAACTGCAGATTTCACTGGGACACGTACACTTTCCACCCCATCCGTTTTTCCAGACAAGTGTTATTTTTCATTATTTTATTGTGCTAGCAACAGGAGAAATCCTGTAATAAAATCGCATCACTGTGTTCATCCAAGGCAAGTTTAGATGAGATCACAGTGATACACTTTGTCATAGATTTATTATTAAGTTGTCGCATAATGTAGTTGAATAGAGTTATAACAATTGTGCTCTAACAAAGTCTTAATAGAAGATTGTGAAATTTCAACATGAAGCAGATTTCTACAATAACAGAGTGTTATTACCTGTAAACTTCCAGTGACAAATCAGATTACTTAATGCAAAAAATGCAATTTAACAGCATTTGTTATTATCTGTACAGCTTTATTATTGTCTTTTTATTATATTCATAATCTGAAAATAATGTAAAACAGATATATGGCTGATCATGTAATGACCAGTGGCATACTGTATCTTGTTTAGTAGGTGGCTGTCCTCTTGTCTTATTTGGCAATATATAGTTTAACAAGATACTTGCCATCATTTTCTTAACAGGGATAATAAACAGAACAATTCTGCATAAAAGCTCATATCAGCTTCTTTCATGCCGTTTCTTTTCAGAAGGCTGCCTGAGGGTTTAAGCAATTTAGTTGTCTGACCCGCATCCTTTCTCTGCAGTCTGCAGTTCTTTTGTTTAACATTAGTATGTGGGCAAACAGCATTCAGAGCTGTGCAGAGCTTATCAGCCTGTGCTCAGTCGACCAGAACCCCATTCTGTGTATCTAAGAGGGGCCACGTTTAATGCTTCACAGTAGGAGCATCTGCAGTTTCCAAAAATGACTTGTTTATCAGATAAACTCTGTCCTTGCACTGACACATAGTGGCTCTTCAATATCATGCTCTCCTGGATGAGAACTGAGCAAAACAGGGTATGCACAATGAATAACAAGTGAAATTTATGCACATGGTTTGGTGACATAGGTACCCTAGAACACCAGGCAGAGTTTCTCTGTTTCCACTCAGTAATTACACTGGGAAATTTCCTCATTACCTTCCAGAAATATTTTAGTTACTCATTCTCAAGATATTTATTTAGAGCACACAGGCTGAAGTCAGTGAATGTTAATTAATTTACTTATTTTGCTTGGAACTTAATTAGAAATAGCATGAGGGGCCTGACTTCTACAGCATAGGCAGAGACATTCGGAGCAAAGCCTGATGCTGAGGTCTGGGGTGTGTCTGTAGGTGTGGCAGCCTCTGATGGTGTAGTTGGGACATTCACTTTTGAGATGCTATGTTACCAAAGTATTCTTTCACAGCTCTGTAACTCCATTTTTAGAAGCTATCTGCTTGAAACTGATTTTTTTCAGATCGGTTAGACTCCTGGGCACTAAAACTATAGATATATTTTAAGAATATCAAATTATGTGTTTAAAATAAAGGCCCTACTAAATATTTTAGATATCAGTGAGGTTAGCTAGTGGTTTAGCAATAAAATTCTTATTATAACACCATTATTTAAAAGAGGTGGAAGCAGTAGCCTGGAATTGGTGTTTGAGGTTCAAGATCCAGTGGGAGCAAAATGCTGTGAGCTTCTTTCAGGCAAGTGCAGTTGGTCTTTCAGATTCTCCATCCATCTGAATGAACAAGATCTTATAAGATACGCTGGCTTTGCAAGATTTCTGGACTGCTCTGGAGTATTTTCTGAACATGTTGGTGGAAATATCTATTTGACTGGTGCCAGAAAAGGTAGGTGGATAGGGTAAGGACCAGAGGCTTGGATCCAAACCAATGCCACCTCTGCAAGATAGGGAAGCCTTTATTCTAGAATGATCCCTTGGACTAATTATAATTATTTTATTATATAAAATTGGCATTACATTGCAAATGGCAATGGCCCAGAAGGAGCCTGATAAAATTAACTTCCTTATTTAAACAATTACAATTTTCAATATAAAGATAAGAATACAGTGAATCCTTCATTTGTTACTTTTTCTATACATACAATGGCTCAAAGCTGAAGCTGAAGCTGCTGGGAACAGAGGCTCACATCAGGCTGCCACCTTTTTATCCCTCCCCTCCCCCCCTCATCAGTATATGCTGGCTGGCCAACTAGTCAGAGAAAAATTGTTAATGAGGGTTAAATGGAAGTTATCTATTAAACGTCATTCTGGGATCATGACATTGGAGCTTTATTTTGAATGATGCCCATATTTTTTCTCTCCTTTCTTTTGCCACCTTCTCCCTCCCCCAGCTGAAAGAAAATATCCAGTGG
Source organism: Chaetura pelagica (assembly GCF_000747805.2). NCBI lineage: Eukaryota > Metazoa > Chordata > Aves > Apodiformes > Apodidae > Chaetura > Chaetura pelagica. Next base: position 730,357 of record NW_009970719.1, on the reverse strand, counting down.
ATGTCTGGCAGCATCCTCTGATTGCTTGTTGTTTTCCTGACACTAAATCTACTGTGTCAGATTCTTTGCATGGGCTGCAGATTTTGGCCTTTTCACCTGCTGTTTTGGTTGGCTTTAGATGCAAAGAGAAGAATACGAAGAGGAGAGGGGGAGGGAGGGAAGTTGGGAATGCTGGAGCTAAAAAAAAAAAAAAGGCAAATGTTTTTAGCGCCTTCATCTAGACATGTGTCCCCTCACTCTGTGACATGGCTGCTCCAATGTTGCCATGGTGAGGATTTCTAATCATCCCTACACATGACAGGCTCCTATTTGTCTGCACTCCCTTGGGTGTAAATTTCTAGGCTTAAAAAAAAAAAAATATAAAAAATCCATGTGAGCGTATCATCCGCCGTGCAGATGTTTCGCTGCTTTAGAATATCAGGCAGCTGCTTGTGCCACCGTCGACAGCTAATTGGAGACTGCATCGCAGGAACAGAGGCGTAATTATGGCATAAATACACATCCTCTGGTGCATCATTGTATCTCTATTAACAGAAAATTTTAAACAGTGTTCAGAGTGTAATTAGTGTAGTTGATAAAGTTGTAAAACATGTAAATAAGGGAAATAGCAGGTACGTGGCCAATCCACTACCCAGCACTAGGGGATGCAGATTATTGCCTATTTAGAAATAATTAGCAAAGCTGCATTAGCAAAGCCTGTGTCCAACAGAAGCAATGCAAACATTTATTCTGGTAACAGCTCTTTCTGTGCTAGCCATGAAAATCTACTAATATTGGTAATTTAGCCCTCATTACCAGAGGATAAAGCATGAAAAGAGCTCAGACATGAAATATGACAAGTAATATTAATTTTTATTCCAGAGGAAAGGATGCTTTCCTGGGTTGCATGCTGATTTCTCGGCAGGGTCTCGGCAGTGTGTGAGTGAGCTGGTGGTTGAGGATGAGGCTCTGGAGCTGGCTCCCTGCTGGAGGAATACCCTGGGGTACCCGTGACAGGAGCTGATGAGGCATGCTGTGGTTAGTGCCCAGCCAAACCTTGGGTCACAGTTCAAAACAAGCGCTCAGGCATTAAACTTCTCTCCTTATGGACTCGAGCCTTTAATTCCATCCTCAGCCTCGCTCCTCGCCACCTCCAGATGGTTTTGCCAAATCACCTGCTTTGTCCCCAGCTGTCCTCCCCAAAAGGCCTAAAGTGCAGCTGTGCTGGGACAGAGGAGAGCTCTGCATCAATGTGCACGTTGCTACTCTTCTATTTTGTCTTGTGTCCTGGATGAGAAATGGTGGCCTCACCCTCACTGTTATGTTTCAGATTATGTTACGTGAAGAACATTACCCTGTGACCATGAAAATAAATGCCAAAATTTTGACTTTGCTTTACAGATGTATTTTCTAATGAAGAAAAATATGAAAGTCTGGCTGGCACAGGAGGCATAGATCATTTTTTAAAAACAAGATGAGAAAAAGCTGAATATTCTGGAAAGGGAAGGAAAAAACTGGAGGTTTTTTGTAACATCTCTGATTTTTTTTAATTTTTTTTTCTTTCTACTATAGCAACAGAATGAATAAAAACTCCAGCTTCTAGTGTCAGCTAAGTTCTGCTGCATCCTTAATAAGCGTGCACGTGTGTGTTTATGAGAGAGAGGGGAAAGGGGGAACAGGAGAATTCTGCTTGACAAGTGCCAGTGTTTTAAAAAGAAGTCTAAGAAAGATGTTATCTCTGGCTCAGGCAAATAAATTTCCCCACTTAGCCAGTGTTTCCTGAACATTTTCAGAATTCAGCTCTCACCACAGACTGCATAAAATCCTGCCAAATAAGGGCTGAATTTCATGTAATACAATGCTTAAAAAAAAAGAGAAAGAAAGAAGAGGGGGGAAAGGTAGAGATGAAAAGAAGCTGGACAAGCTGCTGTCTGAAGTACTAAAATGTAAAATAAGCTTTAGAGCTATAGCAGGGGGAAAAACCTTTTACAGATCCAAAGCGAACACTGTGTATATTTTATCACCCTCAATGACATGAAAATTGTGAAAACACTGAACTTGTTGATTGAAGGGGGTTTTTTTCCACACTGTGGTGGAGGTTCAGTACTCATCCGACCACACTGTTTAGATAAAAAGCAAAACTAGAGAGGGAAGAGCAGTCTTTTGCCTGTGTCACAGCCAAAACCACACAAAAGCTCAGACAATACCCACCTCATCTGCTCTAAGTTGAGCATCCCATTGAGTTCTAACATGCCAGCTTTTATAACCTTAGCATATATTTTCTGAGCTTAAGATTTATGTAGCTATAGGCAGATGTGCATTCCTCTGACATGCAGTAAGTACATAGTTTATGCATATATACACTTTATGGGTATGTGCGTGTACGTGGTCAGGATGCCTCACTAGATGCACTGGTACCGCTCTGCCCCCGTGGAGTTCAGTGGTAGCTATTACCACAGACTTCCCTGCAAGATGAACTGGGCCAGCTTCTGCTGCTTTTCAGACTGGTAGTGCTGTGTAGCTCCGTGTGAATCCTGCAGCATATTAGGAGGACTAGATCCATATAGAGAGGATGCTGCAGTGCTTGTATGTGTTTGTGTAAGTGTTCCTGTGTGTAGCCACTAATTTGGATATTTGGAGTGTGTGTATTTGCATGTGATTATGAATGTTTCATGGAAATATATTTCCGTGGTAATGTGATGGAACAGGAAAATCTGCCATGTGGTCTGCAGGGAAACATATCTTCATATATATGTAATGCAAACATATAACATAGATATATGCACTTAATTAAAAAAAAAAAAAAAATGCATACTGAGTTGAAATACTAAATGATATCATAAAAAAAAAAAAGGCAGATATTTCCAGCTCTCACACACCTCAACTTTATCACCATTATTTATCAGAGTGGGTGTTTTTACCCAGAGTCAGATGTTTTGCTGAGCCCATGGGCTGCCTCCACAAGTGTTTCATTGCCTGCCCACTAGAAAGGAGGAAAAAAGCTGTCTGCATCAGGAGCAGCCACCTCTTTTCCATATTCCCTCTTTGCCTTCAAATTACATAAGTAGAGTGCAAGTTGTTGGCAAGCCTGAACAAATTACAGTATTGCAAGCAGATCAGGAGGATGTTCTGAAGACTGGATGTGTATGGAGAGGTGCTTGGAGATGGACAGAGTTAGGCTTCTGTAGGTACATACACACAAGGGGGTCCTGAAATGGTTTTAGGCAGGTTAGAAGTAGTTCATAACAGGGTGACAGGGTCATTACTCATTCTTTGCTGTAGAAAACAACCTGACAGGTCATCTGTAGCTGAAAGTAATTTCAATGTTTGCTGGATTATCCTCAATTTAAAAACTTATTGTTTGATATTAATAAACTCTTATTTTATATTTCAGCGACCTTTTCAGCAGTGTGTGTACTGTGAGAGGAAAGAGAATATTTTTCTGTTTTTTATCTTTTTAGGAATGTGTGCCATGGCAACTCTGTGATCTTTGACTGAGGAGTAGTAGGGGTACCCCTCGTGATGCACATCTTGCTTTCTGCCTTCTAGGGAGATCTGAAGCAGTTAAATTAGGAGTGCAAAGTAGCTGGGGTTGGTTAAACAAACCGGTTTGTACAGAGTCAAAGTTGATGAATTAACTGGAAATGAAAATCAGAGCTGGGCCCGGAGGTAGAAGAAATAAGGACCTTGAAGATGGTGAGTGGTTTCCTGAAGAATTACAGCCATTTTATAGGTGTGAAGGCTATAATAGCATCGACCCAAAACCCATTGAGCTTGGAGATAGGCCAGTTGGTGAAAAAAACAGTAGCAGAAGAGAGGGTGGGTGGGAAACACAATGCAACAAAAAGCGGTTGTATTATTGTAGATGTCCTAACCATTGACCTTTAATTTTCTCCTCATTTATACTGCTCCTGTGTGTTCAGCTCTAAAATGGTATTGAAATGTTTTAGCCATGTTGTATCTTAAAAATAAAGAGAATTAGTTGAAACTTTTGATTAATTTGTCTTTGAAGTTATTTGACTTTTTCTCTCGGTTCTTTCTTGCATATACTTCTGCATATATTTTCAAGGGGGTCCAGCACATCAGGGGAGTGAACAAACAGCAGGAGGGACACTGGCTCACAGAAGCTAGGATGCCTTGAGCAAGTAGTGTAGCCCAGAATTAATAGATCTGAAGAGTGAAACTATTGATGCTGAACACCAGATTTTCTGTAGCATATACGCTGTAAAGATTTTACTGTGTGCTGCATGTCATCTGGTCTTGTGATCCTTGTGATCCAAACATCCAGTTGGCACAGAAAAGTGTGTGCTGCCCATTTACCTGGAAAACAGCCCGGGCACTCTTAGACCAGTCCATGATGCAAATCAAATTGCATGAAGTGGAGAAATCAGGACATTCACCTCAGAAACACAGTCCTACTCTGAACAAAACCATCAGTATGGTTGTAACCCATGCTTGGAGATCTCTTGTTCCTTATTGACTCTAGTACCTTCACTGTGCTGCAGCTAAAGTAATGCTTTCTGGTCTCCATGTCCATGCCTGAGATGCCTTTATCAACAGCTTGTGCTTGGTTACCCTCATAAGAGGAGGTGAGTCACTGTACAGACTTCTGGGAGGAATTCCAAGCATCCACGAACCTAAAAAGACAAGTATTTATATTGGTTTCACCTTGGTATTTTAATATGCAAACAACACAGCAATGAAAACAGCATAAATAATTATGTTTTCCAGAAATATTACAGAGGAGAACACTTTTCTGTGTCACTGTACACATTTAGGTCAATGCAGTAAACACTGAACATGGCAAAACCAAGCTTTGCAAGAAATCAACTCTGATTTCCTTCACTGAAGAAAAGGCAACTTTGCTCTGTATGGCTGAGGAGCACACACCACTGGGGAGAAACAGGGCAGTGAAGGATGTAGGAGCAAGGTCAGTGGTTCAGTCACACATGGGCTCTGTGGTATGTTCCTCCCACATTGGCAGGTTTGCTCACCAGCACAGGCAATGTCAATATTCATTTTGCAAATGTTTATCTCATGCAATGTATATGATTAAGACTTGTTTGGATATTTTGTGCTGATTAAACTGAGACCTTCCCATGCCAACAGCCCTGTGGCATTGAGTTACTCTGAGAAAAAAAAAGGCATGACAATGTTAGGAGAACACAGCTGAACATAAGCACTCTCTGGTGTGCTAGATTTTCTCTGTATTTTCCTTTAATTTTGTTGCCACTGATAGACCCATATACAGACCCAGGTTTGGATTACCAGATGTCAGTTGTATATTTTCACTTACTGAGCCTGTAAGTGAAGTGCCATTTATGGCATGTTTGGAATAATGTCCATTTCTTAAAGTTACACATTCTGTGAGGTGGTAGATGTTTCCTCCTTGTCTGGTAGCATTAAAATTACACTTTTGGATTCACATGACAAATGCTGTGAAACACTTGCTTTTAGTCAGGTTTCATTTTATGCTGAAAATAGCAGAGGAAATTCACAAGTTCCTCAAAATATTAGATTTTTATATGTGTCTTGGTAAATGAAAACTACAGTTCTTGTACCAGGCTCACTCTTTGTAAAAGTGTTCATTGAAATTGATGAGAACTGACCTTGATTTCATGGCCTAGTCATTACCCTCTGGTAATCTAGAGATGTGAAAGGATTTGGGAGGAAGGAAATAACTTCCACGTCTATAGGTGTCACACTGCTGTAGCACCCATGAATCAGTAGCTAAGAAAAACACTTTTCTGCTTGCTTGCTGACATCATAATTTAATTTGTTTTACTCCTTTTGCCAAATAATTCGTGAAGACTCATAACCATCAGACATGATGAAAACCAATTGTTCTCAGATGCTTTGGAATGTATGCAAATGGTTGTTCAAGTAAACAACTATCATAATCTAATCCTTTACATTTTTGAGCCCTTGCTTGCAGTGGAGTGGGTTACTCTAGTTTGGAGAACTGTGCAATACTCACTGCATGGCACTGAAGTGGATTTTTAGAGTCCTACTACTTAGCCTGGCTTGTGGTGTGGGCCTTTATTTATCTGCAGGACTTGCAGTTCTCAGACACTTCATGTTGATCAAGCTTATTTAAATCATTACACTTGAAGGCTAAATATGACTGCAAATTAATTGTTTATGTTCTTTTAGCTATTATTGTTATTACCAATTATTATTATTAATAATTATGACTGTTATTAATAAGGTTTTACATAGCTAGCTGCTATTTAATTTGGGAGGTTTTTCTTGGTTTTATGGATCATGGTTTTGTAAGTAAATTCTTGCTTTAAAATTAGATGACGCTTTTGATTTCTGTTTAGTTTCAAATGATACCAGTTATTCTGCCTTAGCTATGATTGTTAGAAAAATAACGGATTAATTTATTCATCTCAACAGTTGCTGTACATGTCCAATTCTTTTTTGCCCCTGTCTATATAAAACTACAGCATGTGTATGTGTGGATTTGCAGCAACTGGACTTTTTTATTTAGTGCTGTGGAGAAATCCTGCACTGTGGGTTTGTGGGTAAAGAAAGAAAAAAACACAGGACCCAGTTATCTCTCTCAGACTTATAAGTGTGACCACTGTGCATGGGTGAGTGTGAATGCAATCTTTAAACCCAGCAAATTGTTGATTTTTACCAGGTTAGAGAGCTCTGGTGCAATAATCCGTCCATCAAAGTGCCCGGCGAGCAGCCGGCTGCGAGACACGCCGGGTGCTGCAGTGTGGGCAGACACCTCTGTATTTATGGAAGAGCTTTCCTAGAGCTGAAGCTGACTCTGGGATTACAGTTAGCATTTTAAGGCCCATTGTTATAGAAACTGTAAAATCGTCAGAGTAAAGTAAGTATATGTCTTAAAATGGTTTTTCGTGTTTACTGTTCAGGGTGCTTGGAGAGTTTGTATCAAACTATGCCTGTAAAGAATTCAGCCCTGCCTTCTATTACAGCAGATCCACTTTCAGAAAAGCTGTTCTGTGAGTGCTTGCAAAAGCAAGCTTGTTGCACCAGATGGTCTTTTCCTGAATCTTTCCATGGGTTTAGGTACTTCCAAAAGTAAAGCCTTCTTATCAGCCAACAAAGGGTCCAGTTTCGTTTTGGCCATTATTACAGGTAGTCACATAATATAGTGTGGCTGATATTAGGGAGCTTTCACAGACACCAAAGTTTTACTGGGTGTTAAGACAAGTGATTAAGGTCAGCATGTGCCTGGCAGCACAGGTTCCACTGTAATGGTAGTCTAACCACGATGCAGTCCCTTTCATCCATGGGATTCCAGAGTGCTATGCAAACCTAGCAAATTGGTATGAAAAACTGTATGATGATCACTTGGTACATGCCTGGAGTGAAATGTAGCAGCTGTTTGACAGCATAGAATAATATCCTCAAATTCTTTAGAGCAGGCAATGTTGAATGGTAAAAAATCAAAGACAGATTTTTTTCATAAATAGGTGTAATAAAATTAGCTTCTAAAATACCTTTTTGGCAGCTAAATCCCAGCAGGTGAGCCTGTCTTTCATGGGTGAAGAGGGCTGGCATCTTGAAATCTGTAAGAGCTACAGGAAGTTCAGTATTTCAGAAAAAAACAGGATCTGAGCATCCTGAAATTCTGATCTCGACACTGCTAATAACCTTTAACATGACATAATATTCTTCATCAGATAATTCAGAAAACACATTCTGAAAGTTTTAACCTTTGTGTGAAGTTAACGTGCTCTTTCATGCCTATGTGAAGCTCTTATTAACATTGTATGCAGCTTTGCTTCAGAAAATACAGGAGCTACAAAAATCCTCTTGGAATATGGTTTCACAGGGCTCCCACTTTAAAGGAAGAATTCCCTTAAATTCTTAATTTCCCTTAAATTCCTAAAATATAAGAATTTCCTTAGAAAGATCTTCCTAGATCAAATATCTTCAGGGATTAACAACAGCATTTAGTTTGGTAGCTTGGTTTGATACAGCTTGAGGAAATAGAAGTCCATGTTTTCTACCTATTCCCACCAGAGCTGGTGGTTCCTCTGTTAGCTGGTAAGCCCCATGGTCACACCGTGGATCCAGCAGCAGGAGGGATAGGTCTGTTCTCTGGTCTTTCTGAGCGATTTTGAACAGGCAATATCCAATGTCACAGGACTATACCATAGCCATAAGGATAGGTTGTTTTCTCTGTGCTGCTGGTGACCTGCTTTGAATCATAGAGGGGAAGACGTTCACTTTATCAATCAGGCAGAGGATGAAATGTAATGTTTTGTCTAGATGAAGGGCTTCCATCACAGTATCCCCTTCCATTACAATATTTTTTAAGTTTAACATTCATTTCCAAGATTTTTATTAAAATGCCTAAAAGCTAAGCATTTTGCAAGTGTCACATGAAACTTCACTTCAAGAATTCTTTGACTAGTTAATACTTTCATAATTAAAAAAACAAACAAAGAAACAACGAAAACCAAACACCTCTGACATTCCTGTTTCAGCAGGTGTCACATGAAACTTCACTTCAAGAATTCTTCAACTAGTTAATACTTTCATAATTAAAAAAAAAACAAAGAAACAACAAAAACCAAACACCTCTGACATTTCTGTTTCAGCATAAGAAATTCAGCAGCTCAGCCTTAACCCAAGAATAATTCCAGTTGCTTCAACTGAAGGGAAATCTGAACTCCCCTGTAAGTGCACCTTGGCAAGGTCCAGCTTCTCCAGGTCTCTAAGAGCCTGAGCTCACCTGAGAGTGGGAGGACAAGCATGAAAGAAAACAGCTCTGGCATGTCGGGGGAGCAAGGGAACGTACTGGGCTGCCGGGAGCTATTAATCGTAAAGTTTAGTTGTCTCTGCCTGACTAATGATAACTAAGGGACAGAGTCTAATCTGAAATGTGCACTGGTGTGTGTCTTGAAAAATACACTGCAATGAAGGAGTGCATTTATCAATATATTCTTCACTGTTCACCCTGTATTTGGTCCAGGTCCAGCCGATTTTGTGAAAAGATCTGACTAATAAAGATCTGAATATAATTAGTCTGGAATTAGCGAAATAGTAACAAAGCAGGGGACCAGTTAATGGTCTGGTTTACTGATTTATTTTCCTGCAAAATCAATTTTGAGCTCTTCTTATTAACAAAATGTTCACTTGTAATGAACAGTACCTAGTGCCAGCAGTGCAGTAGTTGAAAGACTTTTTTTGCAAGCAAAAATATGGTGTAAACATAAGAAATATTATAGCACTTTGATGTAAATAAAGTGTTCCTTTAATAATTGATTAGGGGGTGATGAGAGAAATACACCTTACGTATTAAATGCTATGACTGACATAGCAGATAATTTCAGTACTGTGAACATATCATATATCACTTAATTTTGTAGTCAGCTAACATTTTCAGAAAGAACTTTGTGTGCAAAAATAGTTAATGATGCTCTATATTTTAACACAATATTTAATGGCACAGGAAAGTAAGAAAGAACCATTGTGTGTATTTCTACACCTATGTCTCACTTTAGCTTTTTGTAAAAATTTAAAGGTACAACATTCATAGAACTACAAAATATTTTGTGAGGGACATACTTTAGCAAACATTTTGTCACTCAAAGATGCAGCTGTAATTCTTGGAGAATATTAACACACACAGGCTTTATTATCAAGCCTGGGAGAGTGTCATCCTGACCTCTGTTTACTGCTATTAAACATAGAAGATTTACTTTGAAGCATTCATTTAAGGAAGTGAGTTATTATTCCTTTGCTTGACCTTAGCCTATGTTATATATATCATGAGGTTCCATAAGACTATGATGCACAGGAAAATTGGTCTACCAAAAGATAAAGTTGAAAATAATATTAAAATATGGTAAAATTGTGGACTTGTGTTATTCCTTATATCCTCACCACCTGCCAGCTAAATAAGTATCTGTTTATGCTGAAAAAATATATGTTTAAAACTTGTCATCTTATATGCAGTAATCCCTAATCACAAGTACCTTGAAATGAATCCTGTTGTTGAAGTTAACGTTATGCCAGCTATTGCTTATATTTATTACTGGGAAAACATTATTTTTAAAAGCACATGAAAAAATAGTTTTCAAGCTGTTTCCTTAATGAACTGGAAATAGTAACCCTGTCAAATGTAATACAAAAATAGTGTTATAAGCCTATGGCATCTATTTATTACTGGAGAACAAAAGCCTTCATCCATTTCCTTTAGCGAATGACATTTTTGTAATTCGCTGCCCATTTCATTTGTTCTAAAAGGACTTTGTAGGTTGACAAATATCCCACAGAAATGGCTTCTGATGCTTGATAGGATAATGTGCAGCCCCTTAGGACAAGGGCAAAGGCAGCAAACTTATCATCCTTTAGTTTAGCTTAGCATGGGTCAGTAACAGCGCCAGGGGTGACAGAAGATGTTAAAGTGTGGGAAGCAAGAACTAAGAGCTGTAGGAGGGTAGTTTTTATAGTTTATCCTTTCTTTCACCATGACGCTGCAGAGACAGCTTGAATCACATTGTTGATTTGGTTCACTGCACGCCACTCTAACTGCTCCAGTAGGAGGAAAAAAAACCCACTTACGGGTCATTTTCCCCAATAGCATGTGACATTTCAGCACTTATCCTATAGGAGGAGGAGACACATGTTAAATATTTTAGCTTGAAGTTCATATTTTAAAGATGCATTATCACACTTGGAGGTCTGGGTTGATAAATTTGAAGATTGTTGTAGTTCTACTAATGTGAGGATTTTGGAGGACAAAGTGTTCTGCATGTTTAATTGCCCTCTACATTTTGTTCCGATTTCTTTTCCTCAGCAAAGCAGGGTAAGAATGAGCATTTGGCTCCTGTGGAGTGCACATTTTAAAAACAACAAACTAGACTTTAAAACGATGATGATGGCTTTCATTCATCAAGAGCAGAAAGACACTTCAGAAGTGTCATTTTAAAAATGTGTTTAACAGAGTGAGGTCTCCCTCACCAGTAGATGATTTACTCCTCAGTCATGGATCTTGCAGGCTTTGGGCTGATCCAGCGAGATGTACCACACAAAGATTTTCTGTGAAAGCCAGTTGGAGTGGCTGAAAATAATGAGCAAAATCATGTCCTTGTTCTAAAATTTGCAGCAAGTCTTTTACCACCTCAACCAGTTAACCCTGCAAAAGGCTTTTCAACTGTCAGTTTCCTTAGCTTCTATTTGGTGTAGTGGAGTGATACAAAGTACTATTTTTTATTCCCTGATTAAAAATCTTTTTACAAACTGCATCCAAATGCAATTATACCCCTAAGGAAAAGCTCATAGTCCTGTAAATCAGCCCTGTCTGTTTTGGGTGAGAACACACACAATTATAAATTACTGCGAACTCGAGCATCTTTGGCTCCAACAACATTTTGTACTTTGCTTTGAAGACATTAGAGGAAAACCAGTCTCAGTCAATTTACTCACCAGTTCAAATATGCTTTGCTTGAATGAAAAAAATAAATATCCAAAACAACCAAGTTAAGAGTAACGAACCCTAACAAACATTTAACAGGTGGGCACCTTTGGCGCTTGTCTTCTGGATAGCTTTTTCAGGTGCTCTCAAAGACCTTTTCCAAAATAGCTTGAACCCTGAGGTTCTGTGTCACTTGGACCCCCCCCACACACACACACATCCTGAGTGCCAAGTGTTTTCACAGGCTGCCAGTTCCATCAAAATACCTAGAGATTTGCCTGAAGGGATAGGACTCGTGGTCTTCTTGAAAAGTCTGTTCTAATCAGAACATAATCATAGAATCATAGAACTATTCAGGTTGGAAAAGACCCTTGGGATCACCAAGTCCAACCATCATCCCCACTCTACAAAGTTCTCCCCTAAACCACATCCACCAACACCACATCCAAATGACCCTTAAACACATCCAAGGATGGTGACTCAAGCACCTCCCTGGGCAGCCTATTCCAGTGTCTAACCACTCTCTCTGTGAAAAAAAATTTTCCTAATGCCCAATCTAAACTTCCCCTGTTGCAGCTTGAAGCCATTCCCTCTCGTTCTGTTGCTAATTACCTGTGAAAAGAGACCAGCAGCAACCTCTCTACAATGACCTTTCAGATAGCTGTAGAGACTGATGAGGTCTCCCCTCAGCCTCCTCTTCCTCAAACTAAACATTCCCAGCTCCTTCAAGTGTTCTTCATAAGATTGATTCTCTAGGCCCTTCACCAGCTTTGTTGCCGTGCTCTGTACTCGCTCCAGCACCTCAATATCTCTCTTGAATTGGGGTGCCCAAAACTGGACGCAACACTCCAGGTGTGGCCTCACCAGTGCTGAGTACAGGGGGACAATCACCTCTCTGCTTCTGCTGGTCACACTACTTCTAATACAGGCCAGGATGCCATTGGCTTTCTTGGCCACCTGGACACCCTGTTGGCTCATATTCAGCCACTTGTCAATTAGAACCCCCAGATCCTTTTCTACCAGACTTTCCAGCCACACTTCCCCAGGCCTGGAGAGTTGCCTGGGGTTGTTGTGGCCCAAGTGCAGGACCAGGCACTGGGCCTTGTTGAAGCCCAGACCATTAACATTAGCCCAATGATCCAATCTACCCAAGTCTCTCTGTAGAGCCTCCCTATCCTCATGCAGATCCACACCTCCGATTAAATGTTGTTTGGGTTTGTAAGAAACAGGAACACCTCTGATAATCAGATGTAGGTTTCTAAACCACAAAGCAACTCCTGTAAATGCATAGAATCATCAAGGTTGCAAAAGACCTTAAAGATCATTATCAAGCCCAACCACCTACCCTACAACCTGTAACCACTAAACCATCACCTGAAGCACCACGTCTACTCATTTTTTTAACACCTCCAGGAATGCTGCCTCCACCACCTCCCTGGGCAGCCTGTTCCAATGCCTCACCACTCTTTCTGTGGAGAATTTTTTCCTAATATCTAATCTGACCCCATTTCCTCTTGTCCTATAGCTGGTAACTAGGGAGAAGAGGCCAACACCCACCTCACCACAACCTCCTTTTAGGTAGCTGTGGAGAGCAATGAGGTGTTTGGGGTTTTTTTGTTTTGGTTTGGTTTTCTTTTTCTTTTTTTGTTTTGTTATGGTTTGGTTTGCTTTTGTTTTTTTACTGTTGTTGTTTTGGGTTTTTTTGTCTGTGGTTTTTTTTGTGCATTGTTTTTTGTTTGTTGTTGTTGTTGGTTTTTTTAAATGGCTCTAGGGGCTTCTGTTTGTCGAAGGGAACAAGTGTTGATAACTCATGCACTGGAGTGGGGGGGACCAGGTCTTTGATTTTCACACAACTTCCACTGTTATGGAACAAAATTGAGCTAATGCTTTAACCCACACACCCAAGGTTCAGACTAGGGATTTGTGAATACTTTGAAAAATCGTAATAAACCTTTCATACAAATAATGAAACATTTTTATATCTCTACTGGAAGAAATAAATGTCTTCTAAAGGTCTGGCAATAACCATTCTTTAAGTGCTAGCTGGAGAGTACAGCTTGCAAATGCTCCTTGCCTGCACCAGACACACCCACTACATATTAATTACAGAAACTGTCTTTGCTGCAATAGTGATTCTGGTTCGATCAGACCTGTTTTACAAAGAAAGTGGAATAATTTGTTGGTGTAATGTATGATCTGAATTAATGTATTTTTAAGAATCAAATTATCCTGATGTGAGAGCCCCTAAAGGGACTGATACAGTGGAGAAGGACTGAAAGTTTTGACATGGTTTAATGAGCTGTATGCTAACTCCACCTGAGTAATTAACAGTCTTGACAGTCCTTTTGAACAGTGATATTCTCTGTAAGGATGTTTAATGCTCTGAGTATCAGAGCAGTGCAAAAGCCAAGACAGAGGCAGATCTGACTAGGGATTTTTTTGTCAAAAGAGTTTCATCTATATATTTTTTTCTCTTATGAATCATTAAGGCAGAAGGAGTAGCTAATTTTTCAGTACTTCTGTTTTTGAGTACCCAGTCACACAGTGCTCTCTCATAAGTTGTAGAGATGTCAGCTTCCCGTTCCTTAAAAATAAAATACAGATGCAAAATGGCCTCATCCAGTGCAACCATGTGCAAACACTCTTCTGTGAGTAAAAGATAAATGATTATGTGGCAAGCAGTTTCAATTCATGCTTTGTTGTAATTGTTAATATGTGCTAACATGCATATCATCTTATAAATCATTCTTTTAGAATTAAAAGAAATTGTTTTGTACCCAGAAACAATGAGGGTATAATAAGATTAAATGCAGAGGCCATTGCACGATTACATTTTTTTCTTAACCAAAGCAATACCCCAAAATCACAGAGCACAGATAATCTAGGGACATTTCTAATGAATGCCAAGCTTGGAAAGACCATGAATAACTGACCAATTTCAAAGCCCAGGTCCCTCAAAATTGCCCATCTCCCAGGTAGCAGAGTCCTGACCAATTCTTTTCCATGACAATGAAAGGAGAAACGAACAGAGGTGGAACCTGTCAGCTGCATAAAATATAGAGATGAGCATTAAGAAGTGCATTTATTTTTTTTTCCTAGACTTTATTTATCTTATTTTTCTCTTTTTCCTTAACTTGTGTAAGCTAGAATCCTTGATCAGCTGTATTCATATATCATGTAAATCTGTACATGTTGATGGCTGTAACTTTTCTGCTTAACAGATTTTACTCCTTGCTATGCCTGTCACTGGTTTAAGCAATCTGTGTGTAATTGATTTCTTCAGTAAAACAGATAACATTTGCTTAAAGCTCCTCTGATGGCTTTACAGCCTCTACATTAGCAACAGCACTTCCATTTCCACTGGCATTCTAGTAAAATATAATTATTATATATCCATCACAGACAAGAAGACGAAAAAGTGAGGAGGGAGAGCGAGTGCTGCTTTTTCCCTGAGTTCAGCACTGCCTGAGTGTCAGATTGTTCTGCTCTTACTGTGGCAGCACTAAATGACTGCAAACGTTGTCCCTCTCTCTGGCCCCATGCCATGTAGCTTTCTATTCCCTGATTTAATACCAGAACCATTGAAATTTCTGACTCAGAAATAAACAAGGCTTTAATTGCCTTGCAGGTAAATCGACTTGATTTTTAACTTCAGCAGAAACTTTTCTCTAAACACAAATTAAAAAGAATAAAAAGGACAGGGTTTATTTTGTACAGTGTAAAATAATTACTTTTACATGTTCTACTTCAGATAATTAAAACAAAACAAAACAAAACATAAAATGATCCCTGAGGACAATATGAGGTTTTTTTTTGCCTGGAAAGGACATAAGAAAGGGAAAAAAAGACAGATGCATGGAGGAACTCAATTGTACCATACAGAGAAGACTCAAGGGACCGCAATGTGGCCTCTCTTCTCTCCAGAATTCTGTGGATTGCAATTAGGCATCAGTGCACTGGGCAGTGGATGTTTCCTACTGAGAAAGGAAAGGATGCACACAAGACTTTTTAAGTGGTTTTATTATTATATCCAAAACAATCACTACAGGCAGTTTTCTTAAACAATGAACTTCCCCAATTTAGTACATATGAAGAAATAGTATTTCCACCTTCCAAGAATAAGACATGCATGAGAGATTTCAATGACAAGACAGTTCAGGTTGTATGAGACAGTGCAAAAACTGCATTCTCTTTTTTTTTTTTGCAATCCGCTAGCTTTCAAAGAGGGGAAAAGAGGAATTTTCCCCCTTTTCCTTGGAAATCAGAAATGAGTGAAAGCTGTCATGCCTGATCCTCTTTCCCACCTTAAATAATAAACCTACTGGTGATGAGTGAAGGTCATTCTCATGAGCCACAAAATAAAAAGCTCTTGAAAAGTAATGCTGTTCTGTCTGAGCTGAATCCAGGAAAGCACAGAAATGCATGTTTAACTTGGGTGTTCTCCTTGTGAGTATAAATGTTTTTCTGGATTGGGGCCAGAGTGCTTAACATCTTGCAAGATCTATCCCCGGGTGAATACCCTGAGGGTGATCATCTGAACCTGAATTCTGCTGTACAGCCCATTGCCAGCATCTCAGTGTACTGGTGCTGCTGGGGGCCTGAGTTGAGCCTGGGTTGTCCCCCCAGTCACCCTGGGTGGATGCACACAGGGCAGGTGGGAGGCAGTTGCAATCTGTGTGCGTATGTTATGCCAACAAAAAACACTTGCAGTTCAGGGATTATTCTGCAGAAACACCTTCACTTCTCCCTCCGCTTTTCCTTTGTTTTTATTTTTTGGATTTGAGCTTTCTCTTCCTGTGTGTGTTTTTAAATGAGAGAAAACTATGTGATGCAAACCCACAAAGTGATTATTTTTCAAATCTTGGATGTCAGGGGAGAGCGAAGGTTGTGAGCAAGCTGAATAAATTGAATATGCAGAATGTTGAAACAAAACAAAAACAACCAAAAAATACGGTGCATTTCATACCGATGTGACAAAAACAGGTCTGGAAAATGTAGTTCCCATTTGAAGTCTGACTCTCACATGTCTTGTAGAGGCACTTTAAGGCAGAGCTACATTACATTTTCATAGAACAAATATGTCTGATAAAAACACTTGGAAAAGTCACTGGGCTGGGAAGTGGAGGATGGAGCTAATCCAGCATGTAATGTTTTAGATTTTGCTTCTTGCTTAATTATTTAACTGTTCATTCACTGTAGGCAAAGATCTGTGCTGGTAGAAACATTAATAGTAATACTTAAAACAGTCAATTTTTTCTTATCTTTCACTGGAAAGATGACTGATCTAGTTTGGTGTGTTACAATTCTACATCCCAAATAGCTTCTTAGGGAAATGTTATAGGCTGGTTTAAAATGACAGTACTGAGGTGTTGGGTTTTTTTCCCTTCAGCTTACAGAAGGTGCTAAAACAGTGATCCTCAGCTGTGAGGATCTCAAAACCTCTTGCTCAGAATTTGGATTCATGGCAGTTTAGTGAGAGTAGAAAAGATCTCTGTGTGAGAGGCAGCTGATATTTTTCTCCCACCATAAATCTTGATTTCAAAACTCTGATTTCAGAAGTGGGAAAACTGAAGCCCAAAGAGCTTAAGGGGAAAACTGAAAAGCACTTATTTGGCCTAGATTCAACAGTGTTAAACTAGCTTAGATACTTGGGCACCTAAATACCACCAACTCTCAAAGACTTTCATATTACAAGCTCTGAAAAATTAGAATATGCAGATTTGATCATATTGCCCCTTTGGCAAGGAGGA
Source organism: Chaetura pelagica (assembly GCF_000747805.2). Taxonomy (NCBI): domain Eukaryota; kingdom Metazoa; phylum Chordata; class Aves; order Apodiformes; family Apodidae; genus Chaetura; species Chaetura pelagica. The sequence continues at coordinate 713,221 of NW_009970719.1, read as the reverse complement.
TTCAGGCTGAAAGTATGTGAGGGGGAGAAGATGGCCAAGATCTGATCTGAACACATCAGTGTAACTAAAGACGCATTTTAAAACTGATTTAATTACATCAGTTAAAAAAACTTGGCACAGTTGCTCTTAATTCATCTTGCTTCTATTGATTTAGCTAGAAACTGTAGTCTTAAAGTGTATGGAGCTGTTTGGTGTCAAATCTGCCTGACTTCTCCCTGATTTTTAACAGATTGCAGAAATGGTGCCTCCTGGACCACTGTAGGTGTTGCCCAAGGAGCCAGGCAAAGCTTCCCCTGCATCCTTCTCCTTCTGCCTGACATGTGAGCAGTGTTGGAGCTGCCGCCACTTCATGGTTATGCCAGTAGTCCCGAGATAGCAGCAGGGAATACAGGGATTTGCTTCCCCTCCAGAATGGGAAGGGAGAATAGAAAGACTTTACTGCAGATCCCACATGTCAGACCTCACTACTGCTGCTGCCAAAGCATGGCCAAAATATCTACTTATAAAAACAAAGGGTGTGTCTAATGCTTGGGGCTCGCAGAGCAACACTGCAGGACAATATATTTACTCTGGATTGCATCTAGTCCTTGCTTTGGGTTGGTCCTGCTCTGTGTCCTTGTCTGCCACGCACCCACTTGTCTACCACTCACTTACATGCCTTGGCATCATCCTGCAAACAGCAGCTTAAGTTAACTTGCACTTGATTCTCTGCTAAAGAAACACCTTTGGTAAAATTTGTGGAGCAAAGCTGTCTCACTGCCTCTGGCTCCCTGCACCAGCAAGAGCTGTCACTTTCCTTTTCAAAGACAAGGGAAGAGGCTAAAATATATGTGACAGTTTGTTTAAATGGGACTTCAAATATGTCTAAGGTCGTATTCTCTGTTTTGATGGAGTTTCATTCATTTAAAAAATTATTAAAATTCTGAGACCTCAGGATTTAATTGCTAATTTCTCCAATAAGCGTAGAATTGCTACAGAAACAGATATTTAACCTCTCCCTCATCATTGAAACATTCAAGAAACATCTTTTCTTACATCCAGAATTTTATCAGTCTGTGCAAGAGTTAAAAATATAGGTATTTATGTTCAAGCCCAGTTCCTCCAGAGGGTCTGCAGGTAGTGAGCACTTGCCAGTAGAGAACCAATGCAGTAAATAAACGTTCTCCAAGTCTGGACACTGTGCAGCTCATTTCCTTCTCAGAAGCACAGTTGAGAATTTCCATGAGATCCCTCAACTAGTATAGACTTTACCCTTTTCCATTACTTTTTAGGATTGAGTTATTTCAGATGTCTATTATCTCTATCACCTTCTTTTCTTTTCCAAGACTTAAATTAGAAAGCATATAACTATTAATTGTTCTCATACCTAACTAACTGAGGCAAGTATGCAGTAGAAGTACTAAGGAGGGAGCATTTGTATTTCTGTGTTGTTTTATTTTCCAAGGGAAAAATGTCTTATACATCTTTTCTACTTAATTTTTAAATTTAGCAAAGACCTTTTTGTTTGTTATGTATTTCCCTTAGCAAGCCCAGAGTAATGCCTGTGATACTAGAACCTGTTACTAATGTTTCCTTTTCTTCCCCTGTGTAACAACCCTCATTACCATAATTCACTCCTCTTCAATTCCTCTCACCTGTTACAACATATTTTATCAAAGCAAGGACTGACAAATTTTGGGGGTTTTTTTGGTCCCTCATCAAATTGGGCATTTAGTCTTAGACAGGAGAGAAATATTAATACTAAGTAACAACAGCAGAAGTTTGAAGTTTGGCAGTTCAGCCAGTTTTGAATTATTCCCACAGGGAGAGGAAAAAGCCACAATAAGGTATTTTTTTCCTATGCTGTTTGGAGAAGTTGAGGAAATGAGGACTACTTTTTAATCTTCTCATAAATCCAAAATGGCTGTAGGAATTCTGCTCAAACTTTTTTAAAAATCACTTTGAGAACAAGTCAAAGTACATTTTTTAATAGTAACCATGTAATTTACTGTAAAGAGGTTGACAACTGAATTGAGAAGTGGAATTAAATTTAAAAATGTGTTTGAGTGTGCTATCCTTCTCTGCAATGGCAAGATTTTTTTTTCATAGGATATGTCCAATCTTTCACTTAAAAAGGCAACTAGTGTCGAACCTGCTATTTTCTTGATGAATGAAAACAGTTTTCTGCTGTTGAACTGATAATAGGCTTTTATTATACGAACATGAAGACATCTTCACCAAATCTATCAAGAATCCAGTATGTAAGTAGAGTATACAAGCTATCTACTGGCACTTTTCCCAGGAAACTGATTTATCTTTCCAGCAACAAATAGCAACTGCTACTGCTTAATCGAGCAATATTTGTGAAATGTCATTTTAATGGGGACACATTCGGTCAATGTCAAGTGACTTAAGTGATGTTTTAAGTATGAAATGTTGTGCTGAGATTCTCACTGATCACTACAAAAGTGTGATGCTTTCAGCTCTGGTATTTCAAGATGGAAACTAATATTTAACTGTAAAAAGGATTACGACTTTTTAAACTTTAACCTCTTTTAAACTCTGAAATTTGGCTTAAAGACACGTGTCACCAAGTGGAACTGAAGTATCTTTCATTATCTCCTAAGCACTGTGTGACACAGGCTTTGTTTTGTTTTAATGAAAGGACAGGTAACCCAAACAGAGGTGGCTAGTTTGGCATATGAAATATTTGTATCTAGCCTAGCTGCAAAAACCAAACCAAAACCAAAACCAAACAAAACAAAAAAAGGACCACTATTGACCTTAATGTAAAGGTGAAGAAACAGACAAAAGATTCTGAAGTCTGTGTTGTAAGAGATGACCTGTTTTTCCTTTGTGGACTTAGAAATGTGTGCATCTGCTCAGCTGAGAACGTCACAGAAACCCATCTCAGCACGGTTATCCAGCTGGCTGTCTGACCTCAAGTTGAAGTGTACCATGGCCTGAACTTTGCATTGGTGCATCACTGCTAATTTGGCCGTGACATTTCCGGCTTCTGTAAAACTAGGGGAAAAAAAATTTACTTTCCATAACTGTAAAACAAAGACAAAACTGTCAAGGTTGGTTAAAACTCACCTTCTGAGTATACATTAAAGTTGATCAGAAGCTTTACCAGTCAGGTACTACTTTTGAGGTGGGAGGTTCTCCAGTCTCTTTGGGAAAAGCTGTGGTTCCCAGTGCTCTGCCACGTGAGCACCAGGCTGCAGAAGGAGTCCCCATTAGGCTGCATGAGGTAGGTGCTGGGTTCAGGTAAGTACAACAGGCTGAACTGATGATGCAGACTTGATTTCTGAGTAGAGGTTTTTACAGCTGCATCTTGTACAGAATGAAATAAATGTAAATTACTTTATACTAATTAACTCGATATGAGTGAAACAGGAAATAAACCTGAGGGTATGTGATGATGACTTGTATGATAGTACTTTTTCCCACAGAGGGAGAAAAAAACCTCACTCTACTGAAGGTTTCCTTGTCTTCAGCTGTACCACTTGAAGTGTTTCTACAACAGAAGACTTTTATCCCATGACATATTACAGTTCTAGCTGATAGAGAAGGGCCAGAGTCAAGGTTGCTGTAAGAATCTTTCATGAATTTTCTAGCTCTTTGATTCCACAAGGAATCAAGATCTTTATCATAACCACCTCCTTGAAGGCCAGAAAATACATTTTATGCTTATAAACCTAATCCTGCCATGGGAAAAATTCAAGGAGCTGTTTATGCAAGGTCTTAGAATGAGACACACAAAACTGTGATACTTACAGATTAGTTTTGTGGTGTTGTTGTTGGTTGTTGTTGGTTGTTGTTGTTTTCAAAAAAAGTAGATGTCTGCTATTATTTTATAAAAAATATACATCACTACAATAGACTCATTTTTTGCTATTTTTAAAATTTTCCCTTTAGGCAACAGTATTCTACAAAGATGCTGTCAAGAACACTAGGTGTTATTAAATAATTCTATAAAAATTGTGACATAAATTATCTCAGTAGACTATTTCATGCTTTGTGTTTTCCCTGCTTCTAGTACTCTCAGGTGTACACGTTATGATGAATGAAGCATGCTTTTCTAACTGCTTAGTCTAATGCCCCTTCTGTATTTACCATTATGACAATAGAACTAGTAACACAAACAAAAATATTGTAGAATATCAGATCATGAGGCAGAATCCTAACACTGTGAGATCACACACTAACACTAGGGAAATAGAATACTATAGAAACAACAAACATATTAAAATAAAAACCAGTTGTATCCACATCTTATTTTAGCACTTCCTGAGAAAACCCTGTTACAGTAGAAAGGCCTATCGTGGCACTGTAACTGACACCCCTTTTAAAGTCCTTTGTTAGTGTTAACATGTGTGAGAAAACATCTTGACCACAGATAACAATCAAGCCCATAGTATTCAATACGAATGCTTTGCTCAAGAACGTGTGTATTTTATGTAGACATGTTAAATAAACTGAAGCATAAGCAAATATGGTTATACTTTTTAATGAAACTTTCCTGGGTGAGAGGAGTTTTAATAGCCTAGAGCTATGAAAGGGGTTCCTTTCACACTCTTTTTAAGATCGCAGCTTGTGCATTGCATCTTATTTCTGATGGTTTTATTTTTCTATAATTCCTGAGAAGAGGAAAATAGAAGAGTTTGGTTTTTCTGATGTTTAACCACCAACCAATCAGCCTCATTTTGATCCCTAGGAAAATCATGGAACAAATTCTCTTTGAAGACTTTTCTAGGCCCTTGAAGGAGAAGGTGGTGACTGAGAATGGTCTGCATGGATTTACCAAGGGCAAATGAGTTCTCACCTCCCTTATTTCTTTCTAAAATGAAAGTACTATGTCTGTGGATGACAGAAGATTGCACTTTCATCAAGCCTGCAGACAGAAGCAGATTAGGGTATGAGTTCAACTGCTCAAGTGCAAGAAGCCTTTGAATAGGATGGTGGTAACATCATGAACTCAACAAGGGCTGGGATGGTAGAACATGTTGTGAGCAGTAGAGCTACATGCTGTGGACTGGCTGGCACTCTGGGAGGAGGTTTAAAATGAGGGAGGTTTTGTATGGATATATGGAATTTCTGTTGTCATGACTGTCCAGTGCAGTAGGTTGCCTGGAGAAGTTATGAAATCTCTGTCCTTGAAGCTTTCCAAGACCCAAACAATTGATATATTGACCATTCTGGTTTATAATAAGTGTTGACTATGCTTTGAGCAGAGGGGTGGACTAGGTGACTTCCCAGCAGATGGTCTGCAAGAGTAAGGAAATAATTCTTTAGGAAGAAAAATGTGGTTTGGTTCGGTTTTCTGAAGAAGTAGACCATCCCTTTGCCTTCATTATTGACATCTTATTGCACGTCTATATGCTCAGAACTAGCCTGGTCCAAAGTCTGAATTGTGAATTAATACTTCTGTCTCCTAGGTCAGGTTGACAGGAACCACTGTGGCTTCCTTTTTAGTCTTTTCTTACTCTACAGAAGCAATTAACTTACTGGGATTTTCTATGCATTAACATCTATCAAATTCCCTGCTATCACGTGGAACTAGGGTATTGATCTCTCTTCTCTTGCCTTTTTGTGGCAAATTATTATTTTGTGGCCTTGGCTCATTTAAGTAAGAATAAAAAAACCCATCTACTTCTCCCTACTGACTGCATAAGGGAATTTAGGCACTTAGTTACTAATGAGAATTGGTACATTGGGCACTTTAAAATTAGATTCAAGTTAAGCGTCTAACCTGGGTGAACTTGACCCCACCCTCAGTCATTAATGGATTATAATGATATTCATTTTACAGAAAAGCTCACTGAGAATGTGTTAGCAAATTCTGTCTGAAATTTTTAAAAGCAGGAGAAGTTCCTTGGACTCACAGGCAGCTGTCAAAAAATATTCTTTAGGACAGAGGGCATCATTCTTCTGTTTCTACAGTGCCTTGGCAGTGCAGTCCTAATCTGGGACTGGGCCTTCTCTATGTTCTCTGCAATATGTGTAATACTACAATTCACAGTAAAAATAAGATAAATCTGTTCTTTAGTGGAGGAAATATCTCCTCCTATCAGTTAGACAGGTAGAAAAGGAGAAAACATGTTGCTTAAGAACAGAAGCAGCACCGATTTTTACGTCATTATGTCGCTTTTATATTCAGATAATTTAACATTATATTTTCTGTAGCTTGCAATTTGAGAAGCTGAGCACTTCTACTTTATGTCTGAGGTGGCAAATTAGACTTATATACACCTGAAACACAACTTAGTAAAATATGATGTGCAAAACTAACTTAAAGAACAGAGAGATTAAAATAAATGTTAGAAAGATAGGAAATTGCAAACAGTTGTCAATTGAAGCTCTCCTCTGAATCACTGGAAGTATTCTTTGTCATGAAACCATTAGTTTAAACAATTGCACTTAAAAAAAAATATGCTTATTAGCACACAGATTGGACAATGTCTATTGGATGAAGGTATTTATACTTTACTTGGTTCTTTAACACTTTTTCCCTTGTATAATTCTTCACTTATCCCAGGCAATGAAAGTCAGTTGGAGTCTTTCTGCTGGTTTCCAGGGCATCAGATCACTTCCCAAGTGAAATGGTAGGTAGTCCAGGAGATGGGAGAAGTAACACACACCAGCTGCAGGTCAGGGGAAAAAAGAGGTGAATTACCCTGTTATTTCTTGGGATTTTCTGCATAAGTGATTCTCAGCATAACATATGTACTCTGGAGCTAGTATGTCGTTATCATGAATCCATTTGGCATTCATTGCAATGGCTGTGATCATCAATCCGATTAGTACTCATATAGATGTCAATGATGTTCCATTACAATTTATTATTAGTTAATGAACACCAATATTAGACTCATACTGCACTCATTTTAAAAACTGCTTAAAAGGGTTAGCTGTGAAATTTAGTGGCAGCCAAGTTCTGTGCCTCAAATCAATCCTCAGCATTCTGCAAGGCTTCTCTCCGAGAGCAAAATCTTGATGCCTGTAAGATCCTTGCTAGGGGACAGAGACAGAAATCTTACAGCCTTGCTTTGGGTCTGGGAATGATCCAAAGCCCACTGAAACTCTGCTCTCTGGCTCCTGGACTCCTTCTACCTCCGCCCTCTGCCTGCCTGCTCGGCCAGAAACTACCAGCCTGTGACCCTGTGCAGTGTTTTGGCATGTAGTGAGAGTCAGACAAGGGAGCTGTCTCCCTGGAGCAGGGACCAGAAGGCTCTTGATTTTGTGCCAGTGGCTCCCTCAGGTATGACAGAGATGCCAGCTGCTCTGCTCACCCAGTATCCAGTGAAGCTTTTGCTGCCATGCCCTTGCTGTTGTAGCAGTCAGGCTTTCACTGACAGATCCAAGAGATACTGTCTCAGAAAGCTGCTTAACTGCCCCTAATCACAGAGGTACATGAGTCGTAATAGACATTTTCTCATGGAGAGCAAAGGTTTCTCCACAGAATTGGTCAGCACTGGCTTTATATGGTGCACTGGCTGCTGCTAGGGATTGAAAACTAATGACAGAGGACACACAAAAGGCATATTTTCTAATCATTAATATTTTTTTTCTTTTTTCCTGTATTTTCTTTTCTAGTAGTAGTAGTAGTAGTGGTCATTGTCATCTTGGGAAGATACCGTTGGGATCACTGGACTCAGGCAAGGTCTGTTTTGGGCAATAGTTTTGTATGGAAACAGTCAAACAAGTTGTTACAAGGGTGGCTCATATATTAAACTTGTACTAAAATAAATGGAGAAATAATAGGTGATGTTTGCATATCACTGTTGATACACAAATTGTGTGTATGTCTGCTGATATTGTACATGAATCACTTTGCATGAAATTGCTGACATTCAGAATCATGATAGTGAAAACATCTGTGGTTTGGTAGGAAAGCAGATCTATGCACCCTTATTTATGAGTTTAGGATGAAGCTGTTTCACAGTGCTTGGTCAGGTTGACTTTCCCTGAGATCCAGGCACTCTGTGCATGTCTCCCCACTGCAGCTTTGCTGTGCTTCCAGCAGATCAGGCAATGGGCCCTTCTTGTTAGCACCCTGGGACTGCAGAGGCTTGCTTATCTCCAGGACATACCCTATCTACTCCTTTGGTATCCCCTTCTATACAGCAGCTAGTGATATACAGCCCTCTTCATTCATTTCCAGCTGCTCTTAACTATTTATAATGGTTTAGCATAATGTTTTAATCCTTGTATACAATTCTTCATTTGTTCTTGAACAATTTCTTCCTTAGAAGAGGGACATGGACCTGTTGGAACAAGTCCAGAGGAGAGCCACAAAAATGACCAGAGGTCTGGAGCACCTCTCCTACAAAGACAGGTTGAGAGAGCTTGGGTTGTTCAGCCTGGAGAGGAGAAGTCTCCAGGGAGACCCTGTAGAGTCCTTCCAGTACACAAAGAGGGCCTACAAGAAAGCTGGAGAAGGACTGTGTACAAGGGTGTGTAACAATAGGACAAGGGGAAACGGCCTTAAACTAGAGCAGGATAGATTTTGATTGGACATTAGGAAGAAATTCTTTACTACAAGGGTGGTGAAGCACTGTAAGAGGTTGCTCAGAGAGGTGGTTGAGAACCCATCCTTGGTGACATTCAAAATCAGGCTTGAGAAAGTTCTGAGCAGCCTGATCTAGTCAAAAAGGTCCTTGTGCACTGCAGGGGGGCTGGAGTAGATGACCTTTAAAGGTCACTTCCAACTCCACACACTGTATGATTTTCTCATGATTCTATGAAAATGGTCTTTCCTGAAAATGTTTCCTATGTCCCTTTGTTACTAATACAACATTCTTCCAGATCAGTGTGTTTTGTACCATTAGATGAATCCATATCTGTTAGTCCAGCCCCTTTTCCAACCTTCTCACTGTTTCCTCCTTAATTCTCAATTCTAAGGTTTAACATTTTATTAGTTAAATTTGTTTTTTGTCCAGTTGTTGGAGCATTCTCCTACATTGTTATCTCAGAACTTTTCAGTTCAAAATACAGCTTCTCAGTTCTTCTTGGGGTTACCACCCCAACCATGTCAATTATCCCTTTCTCCACCCTTCAGTAAAATGCAAACTGCTCCCCATTTCCTCTGAGACCCTTCACTAACATCAGTGCTGAGGCAGTATCTTGCACCTCCCATCTTCTTTGCTTTGCCATCTTCATTCCCCCTCTCTTGCCTTGCAACTGCCTCTGTTCTTTGTGCTGCCTTACTCCACAGAGCAATGCCTCAGAGCAGATTCTCAAGACTGTGACTCTACCTTCAAATTCTGATGTCTTTTGTAACACCAATAGGCTTTAGGACCAATACTGAGAGAAGATCTATTTGAATTTTGCTGGGGATAAGCAGGGGGAGGGTGTAATACTGTTCTCTGTTTTTCTGGCTCATGTAGATATCCCCTCAGAAGGAAATCTCTTTGTTGAGAAGACCATGTCTCCACCAGGAACTTGAAGAGCACCTAGTGCATTGCTGGTGCCAATAGAATACAATAACAACAATAATAATAATAACCCCTGCCCAGAAACCTCATTAAGTACCTCAGGTATCCCTTGAGTTAGGTATTGATCCATGTAAAGGATTGCTGTGTCATGCACTTACATGAAAGGCCAGATTTAAATCCTCCAAAAAGCCACAGAAGAGCTCACATTACATCTCCAAAAGAAGCCTGATTAAATGTGACTTTAGTTTAAGGTCTGCAGTGTACATATTAAAACACCAGAGGCTCTTTTAATCAAAGCTTGGACCCTTCTGTGTGGTTGAATCTGTGATTTTCGTTAGGTGATATTGACACGGATTGTTCACTGATGCATTGTGATTTAATGCCACGTGACCATAACTCTTGCACTCAAATGATTAATTACAAACTGTATTTGATTTTTTAAAGCACTTCTCACACTTCCTCCACTTCTGCTTCTGTCTATATCACAGTCTAAAAGCCCTATGCCTTTCATTTTTTATTTTTGTTCAAATTATGTCAGAAGATGTAATAATTCAGAAGCTATTTAGCTCTTGGATTAAAACAGGTAATTGTTGTTTGTAAAATATTATGGCTTTAAGTCTATAGTAACTTTAAACATGTCAGTGCTTGCTTCAAGGCATGAGGAGACAGTGACACAGCTCATTTCCTCTGCTGAGCTCTCTTTGCTGCCTTGTACAACACTTATTTCAAAGCACACCACAGCTTAGAACTGTCGTGATCCCCATTAATATAAAATCATTGACCTCTGCTCCTGCTGGTGCGACTAAATTACATTCTGCTGCTCAGCAGCAGCCGCACATGGGGCCAGCTCTTTTAGTCATGGCCAGGTGCCTTGATGTCAGTGCTGCCCCTCCTACGCTCAGGGTTTTCCTTTAATGAGGATTATGCACCTTCAAAGATCGAGCAAACCCACTCCTAGGATGGCAGCCTTTCTAATGGCATCTGGTGTTATCGTTCACAGAAACTTGGCGTTGTAGGAAGCTGTTGAGAGGTGCTCTATTTCCCCCCCCCCAGTGAGGAATTGTGAGGAGTCATGCTTTGGTAGCTGCAGTTTCCCTGAACCAACAAATCCAGGACACTCTGAATAGAAATATCATATTTTTATGAAGCTCTGTAGTGCTGTTTTAGTGCAGTACCCTATATAACTTCAAAACCCCGGTGGAATTATTTCCCCCTCCTTTCACCCTCTTGTTCATGCTGCACAAAATTCAAGTGCATTTAGCAGAGTTTTATAGTTTATACTTTATTGTGTTCTTACAAAACAAAAGATTTTATAGGATTGATTAGTATTGATACAGCTTCTGAGAGTGGTCAGCTTTTCTCACTGTGTGGTCTTTCTTTCCCTTTTTTCCCTGACCCTTTTCACCAACACCCACCCCCTCAAGACACTGTGCTTTGTGAGCCATGGTGCATTTTTGCCTGTAAGCTCTGTTCACTACAAATGGGCCTGAGCAGCAAGTTTTTATACCAGATCTTCCTAAATGTGCTGCTGTTGAACAGTGAGACATTTTATGTCCTGCTCTTACCATGAGTTACACATTCTTAGACTTTAGCACCTGTCAGAGAGTCTGGATAATGTCTGGAGTTCTGTCTTGAACTGCCACTGATACTGACATTGTGCTCACTTGGGGTCCAGTCCTACCAAGAAGCATTCAGCACATTAAACTTGTGATGATGTCAAAGTGAACTGGCAACCATCATCTACATCTTAATGGGAGTCAAATTCTTAATATCTTACCATGTGAGATCAAGAAACAGAAGAATTTGACACAAAAAATTTGATACAAAAAACCAGAAAATATTTTATGGAATGTGTGCAAATATATCTTTCATTTGCTATGAAGTATCTCTGTGTTAAGGACTTTAACACTATTGTTCTCTTTGATAACTATCCCTATTTTATAATACTTTAAGCTATTGCATTATTTTATTTTAGATTTGAAATTATTTAAATCTGTCACTATTTGTTATTTTTAAGGACCTACATAGTTTTGTATTCTCAGTACAAGTAACTGTAAGTGGTGATATTGACTGCAATAACTATATAGGTTATGCTCTTTGTCATAATGTCCCTTGTGCTCCCAGTGAAAGTTAATTCTAACCAAAAATTTTCTGGAAAGGAAAGCTGAAGAATTAGACATTTCTTTTTGTTAGTTACCAGTAGCTGAATTGCAGACAAATCTTTGTAATGCAAAGGAACAATTCCTTGGTTTTCTTTTGTGTACGCGTGTGAGTGGGGGAGGAGGAGGTCTTTAATTGTGTTTTGTTCTTTATGAAAGGTAACATCTGGATTAACAACTTGCTTCTGAAAGCTGATACCCAAACAGAGTGCTTTCTTTACTGAGAGATGTCCTAACCCCAGTCACACGACTGCTAATTTGGCTTTTCTCTTAATCTCTGCAGAACTTGCTGAACAGAAGTGGAACTATGTGCATGCTAATGGCTCACTTTCTACATACCCCCCTCTCTCCCTCAGAGTGTCTGGTGTGCAAAGCTGAGCTGGAACAAAGATACACTAATTATTCTCCATTAATTTGTCTGCTTGAATGGTCCTAAATACCAGAGTGATTAATTAGCGCAAGGCAGCCAGGGCAGGATGTCACACTCTTCTCTGCGTTTAAGTGTCGGCGAGGTTGTGCTCAAGTGTTGACAACAGCATATCTTTAATTTTCTCCAAGAAGAAAAGTTTAGTCAGTACAATTAATTTGAGCTTCGCTAGCTTGCAGGAATAAATGTAACATGTGGAATAATATTACTGCTGCTTAGGCAATTTTTTTGGCATCCTTAGGGCATGGTAAAACTTTTTTGGCACCTCAGTCACTGAATATTGTTTTTCTATAATTGTTTAAATTTGGTTTAATTACTTTTGTGTGTTTTGCAGTTAAGTAGTTGATCATAAACCAGTCAGAAATTACTATATTTAATTACTTCAGATGGGCTATATAGAAATTACTTGATATGATGGATGAATTAAAGAGAGACAAATCATGTCAATTCAGTTTCTGAATTATCTTAATTCAATGCTTATTCGTGGTGACTTGCCTGAAAAGATATGCCAACATGCTTTAAAAAATTACAGACTACTTAGTTTGCAGTACTCTGAGTAAATTAGGTAAACTAACTTGAAATTAAAATAAACTTGGTCTAGTAATATTTCACCCAAGAGCAGCACGTGCCCTTCTGTTTTCATATACAGTCGTCAACAGAACGGTTAACAGTACGTTTTTCTAAACTTAGCTCCATAATAATGCTAAGATTTATATATGCACATTTGTGGCCTTAAAAAGAGAATTGTTTGTGTTTAGCAAATACAGTAAATAAAAATAAATAATATGTTGTAGTAGCACTGATAATTGTAAAAATTACTGCACTTCTAAGCCCTTTTTTTTTTTCAACCACCTCTTGCAGCATAATTTTATCCTTGGGGGAGGGCGTATAAATGCAAAGGAGGCTCTAGACATTAGACTGTGCCTGTGACCTTTTAGCAACTACCCTCAGATAAACCCCTAAAGGGGCCATACCAGAAGCTACAGAGAGAGCTTCATCTCTCCTCTCATTGTTAGTTGCTATTGTTCTCCTTGTCAATTAATTCCCCATAATAAATGTTTGACCGTGTTGTGGCTGATACAAACTGCTTCTATGTGTGTTACTTTCCACTGAAACTGACTCTTTCTCTGTATCATTCGTTGCTGTGTTTCAACCATCAGTGAATATTTTACTTGATGAGTGAATTCTTTATTCAGCTATGTGAGTGCACAGAAGTTCTCAAGTTACAATGAGAGTTTGGGGAAGATTTAACTAAATGAAGAACATTTGTTAGCTGTTTAAATTGACAGAACTTATGCATACCAAGTTTTGCAGAAAGATGGAAGTGCTAGGATGCATAGTGAGACATCCAACTATGATTAAGTCAGGTACTGCAACCATTGTGGCATCTACATGCAAGAAAACACCAGGCAAGTCTGACAAAAGCTCCCAGTTACTGGCTCCCTCTAAGGTCAATAAAGTTAGTGGACACAACAGGCTGTGAATAAGAGCTGAAGGTCTTGGCTGTGAAGTACAGACGAATGAAAAAGAAAAAAAAAGAAAAGGTAAATAACAGGTCATTAAGAAATACCATTCTTTTGCTTCTGTGTATCTTGAATTTTTCTGCTTGCTGGGTTTATTAAGTAGGTTTTTTTTGGATTAGAAGTGATTGCTCAAACTCTTCTCTGATCAGTGAATGACGCTGAGAAATTCTTACCCACAATTCATTATGTTCTCTTAGTTCCCTTGTCCTAAAAATAATTCCCTACATTTTAGGTTCTAGGTCCTTACTGAAATACAGTAACTTGTTAAGCTTGTCTTCCTTCTGCCCAATGATGCAATTTCAAAACTGTTTCTTCCCCATCTTCTTTTTTTGTCCCACACAATTCAGCACACTGTATGTGTAGTATCTGTGCCTTCCTGCAAGGCAGCTCTGTAATGAGAACACTTCAAGCCAAAATGTCTAGGCAGGACACTGGGAAAAGATAAAATCAGCAAAATTTCAAACTCTTAAGTGGTTGGTTTGACTAAATACATGGGAGCCAACTATTCAAATACACTCTCCATTTTCATGAGTATTAACTTTTGAGGTCTGTCCCAGCAGCCTTGTCGTAGGCAGTGTTCTTCACACTTTCCTACTTAATCAAAAAAACAGCATCCATCAAGCTGTTGTGAAAATGAATGAGCTGCTTTGTGGGAGAATCAATTCAGTGTACTATTACAGGGCCATGCTTGTTGGTAGTGATCCAACTTGGATTTCTTGAAAGTTGCTAAATCTACAGCTAGTTCTATTGCTTTCAACAGGACTAGACTAGTAAGTCAGAAGTCTCCTACTTCTGTTACAAAAATTCAAGTGACTACAGAATAAGGGGTGAATTCAGCAAAAGATATCTTGCCTCACTATCATCTGGTGGTTCTAAAGTATTATCTATGACAGAGCATAAAGTAGTTCTAAATATAATAATTTGCCTAGCATGAACCATAATCTGTTAATTTCTGCCTTCCAGTGATAACATTAATTATTTTCTTCTTGCCTTTCTTTTTAAAGGTCTCTAAGTCCAAGGTGTTTATCCATCAGAGTAAAAATAAGAAATGTATCAAAGGACCTTCTTTGCAGTGTTGATGCTGAAAGGAATCTGTAGTATATTTGGTGCACTGGAAATGTTGTTTTAACGTGAAAAAGGTACTCTTGTAATTTTGAAAGGTCAGTGCTGATGTCAACTTAACTGCTATGTAAGTGCTAGTGAAATGAGTGCTCCCTGCACGGTGAGAGCAGATCCACCTTGTGTACGTGGTCTGTTAACTGGACTGTGCTTGCTGTTCCACCTCTTTCCTTTCATCCTTGTGTTATATTTTAATTTATAACATCTCTTTTCCTCCATATGGCAACCACGTGAAAAGTCCATTCTACACAGAGAGATATAAGACCAAGTTCAGAGATGTCCAAAATGCAGATGGTACAAAATTTCACCAATATTTCCTTTGTAATTAACTTTTTATAAGTTAGCTTTCTCCTTATCCCCTAGCAATTGATCTTAATTCTTTGTTGGATACTGTGGTAAATCAAAGGCAAAATGCAGCTGTTGTTCTGAAGGATATCTGAAGTGCTTCCTAACATTTGGTTGATTAAAGACCCCCAGACTTCTGTGGTATAGCTAAGTATAAATGTGAAACATGGGCAAGACAGGCTAGTCCTTCAGTTTACAGCTCAGCCACCTAAAAGGAACATCTAAATATGAAGTAGAATTCCAGTGAAAATTGGCATAGCTTAATTGACTGCAGAGAAACTGCATTGATTAGCAATACCTGTTGAGTCCACACCTGCATGAGATCTCTGTTTAGAACAGCAGGGATATTTTGTGTACATGTACTTCAATTGAGCAGGCTCTGCAGGCTAGAAAAAATAACTGTAGTTATCTCTTTTATTCTATTCAAAGCCAGGCTCAGGGGCTATTTAGAATTGGGAGGTCGAGCTGGACTTCCCTCAAAAGTAGGGGCTGAGCATAGTTGTTTTTTTTCCCTTGCAACATTTCCATTAATCTGTGGTCACCACTTTTCCCTGAAGATCCTAACTAGAGGATCAGGTCTTTTTGTGCTAGACAAAAAGTTGAAAAGAATCCTTAGATTGAGCATTTCAAGCTCATAAGGAAATGAGACAAAGAATAGTATGTAAGCCATGAAAAAAAATAATCATAATAATAAAACACATAAAAAGAAAAAATATGAGAGTATAGTATTGCAGACTTTCTTTTAATTCCTAAGTATCCTGCTAATGACTGAAAGCCTGGCATTAAGAATCAATCCTGTCTTCTTGTTTGCAGCCAGAAGTATAACTCCATAGTGATGCACTACTCCTAAGCAAACACCAACCCTTTGCTCTCTGTCTGTGAGGAAATGTCTAGGCTCCATAGCTCAAGTCATCACTCTCCAAAGTGTTAACCACCTTTATAAGGATTTCCATTTCCACCCAAGGAAATGGCAGGTTCTTATCCCATTATGGAACAACAGACATTTAAATGTGAATATAGAAATTAATTTGATCCCCTCCATTCATGAAATTTGTATTTTTTCATATGTATCACCCTGATTGCTAGCATGTTGTACTCCTTAAATTGATGTTGTCATTGACTTCTCCCACCGTCATTTACTCATTGCCCACTGATTACTAACTTTTGCTTTCTGATTATCCTCGAAAGATAGAAAATGTTTTCCATTCTATATCTGGGACAGAGCCTGAAGTGTTCTTAGTTTTATCAGAGGAACACGTGTATTTCTTTTTATTCTGAAGGTCTAATTCTGAACAATTAGGCCAAGTAAAAGCAAAATATTATGCTAACAAGCTGTGAGAGCCTGTGTGAGAGAAAAATGGGTTGTCCTCAACTTCTGAATATTTGATGTTGTCATTTCTGAAGGGCAAAAGTGCAGTAGCCTCAGCAACTTTCCTGTCAATAGAAGGCATTTGGGTGAGTTCTCAGTCCAAGAGCTTTAACTCTGACAGGGAAGAAAAGGTGGATTTGGTAATATATTAGCCTTTCTGATTACAACATATTCTCAAGTAAAGAACAGTGAAAGAGATCAGTCTCTTTTCCATCGTGTTATTTATAACATCCACATACCACAAAAGTAATTTGAACAGGTTTTGATTCTCATGCAATGTTACATTAGAGAAATACTAAAAAATCTATCTAGTTCCTGTTACCTATTTGCACTCCTTTTATCCTCTTTTATGATAAGACAATAGGAAGTAGATATGATGGTAGGAAATATAAATCTCTAAAATATGGGGGGTTATGTATTCTTTAAAAATTCCCATAAATAATAGGTATTTGCAAAACAACAGGGTTTTTTTCTCAAAAAATTGCTGCATTGCAACAATTCAAAGAAACTCCAAGAGGCTGGCATGGATGAATAAGCAGCTCCTAGAAAAGCTCAGGCTGAAGAAGGAAGCAAACAGGGAGTGGAAGCTGGGGCAAGTATCCTGGGAAGATTACAGGGAGGTTGTCTGAGCAGCCAGGGATCAGGTTGGGAGAGCCAAATCCCTGCTAGAATTAAATCTTGCCAGGGATGTTAAGAACAATAAGGAAAGCTTCCTTAGGTATGTTGGGGAGAAAAGGACATCCAAGGAGAGTGTAGGCCCTCTCCTGAAGGAAAAGAGTGAGGTAGCAACACAGGATACTGAGAAGGCTGAGGTCCTCAATGACTTCTTGGCTTCTGTCTTCTCTGGCAAGTGCTCCAACCTCAACACAAAGGCCACAGCAGGTGAAAGCAGGGACTGGGAGAATGAATTACTCCCACCATAGGTGTAGAGCAGGTTTGTGACCATCTAAAGAACCTGAGGGTGCATAGATCTATGGGAGGTCATGGCAGTCTGGTGAGGTTCCTACTGATTGGAAAAAAGGGAACATAGCCCCTATTTTTAAAAAAGGGGAAAAGGAAGACCCAGGGAACTACAGGCCAGTCAGTCTCATCTCTCTGCCTGGCAAGGTCATGGAGCAGAAAATAAAGAGGTGACTGGTAACAGCCCACATGGCTTCACTAAGGGCAAGTCATGCCTGACCAATCTGGTGGCCTTCTACAACAAAACCACAGAGATGGTGGATGGTGGCAGAGCAACTGACATCATCTACCTGGATTTGTGCAAGGTGTTTGACACTGTCCCACATGACATCCTGGTCT
>NW_009970719.1:694231-695406 GCF_000747805.2 Chaetura pelagica | reverse complement strand
TGACAGGCTGGAGAGGTGGGCCAATGCCAACCTCATGAAGTTCAACAAGGCCAAGTGCAAGGTCCTGCATCTGGGTCAGCACAACCCCAGGCACAAATACAGGTTGGGGGAAGAATGGCTGGAGAGCAGCCCTGAGGAGAAGGACTTGGGGTTGGTAGTTGATGAGAAGCTCGATATGAGCCACCAGTGTGTGCTGGAGCCCAGAGAGCCAATTGTGTCCTGGGTTGCATCAAAAGAAATGTGGCCAGCAGGGCCAGGGAGGGGATTCTGCCCCTGTGTACAGCTCTGGTGCCCTCAGTACAAGAAATATACAGACCTGTTGCAGAGGGTCCAGAGAAGGGCCACCAAAATGATCAAAGGCCTGGAGCAGCTCTGCTACGAGGACAGGCTGAGAGAGCTGGGTTCCCTGCTCATGGCAGGGGGGTTGGAACTTGATCTTTAAGGTCCCTTCCAACCTTAGTGATTCTATGATTCTATGAAATTAAGAAAATTACATCTAATGTTGATGCAGAAGCTGAGAGCAGGGTAGATCACCCAAATTTCTAGCATCATAATGGAGAATGTACACAGAGGAAAGCAGATTACTGACATACACAGGTCGATGATGCAGCAGGTTCCAGCCATCCTGTCCCTCTGGCAGCATGTCACTTTGACCACAGTGTAAGTCCCCTTCCCTTCAAAGGGAAATTCACAGGTCACAGAATTACAGAATCGTTATAGTTGGAAAGATCACCAAGTCCAGCAGTCAGCCCAAAAGAAAAAAAAAATAAACTCCCCAAAACCACAAACAACTTTGGCCACTAGATCATGTCCTGAATACCAAATCTATATGGCTTTTGAGTAACTCCAGAGATGGTGACTCAACCACCTCCCTGGGCAGGCTGTTCCAGTGCCTGACCACTCTTTCAACACAGAAATTCTTCTCATATCCACTCTAAACCTCCCCCGCCACAACTTCAGGCCATTAAAAGTCATTAGGATCTGACTTAATTGCTCTGCTGGCTCACAGCCTTCTGCAGCAGAGCAGTGCTGGGCTGTGTCATGTGAACATGACCATACATTCTCACACTTGTGCTTACACGTGCACATGCATGCAACTGCACACACACACACACACACACACACACACAGAGGCAAGGAGCAGCAGCCTAGGTTGGCTACAAATCCTGCCAAAA